>NW_020450738.1:1124083-1226520 GCF_003343035.1 Apteryx rowi | reverse complement strand
ACAGAAGGTTGTTCTTTTCTTTTCTTTTAATTCTTGTTCTTACCACTGTTTCTTGTCTCATCCTTCAAGGTTTCTCCAGATTTGCCTATCCTGAAGTAATTAAACTCTGCCTGCTTACATTAAAGCTCCTTGCTTTTTCTTCTGCCTTCCCTTGTTTTTTTCTCTGCCATCTTTGATTCCATTGTTACTCCAGTTTCTCCAATTCCTGTCTCTAATTCCTTCAGAATAAAGTACAGGCTTCCAAATAAGAACCTGAGAATGGAAAATATGCTCTGCAGATATTAGAGGAAACAGTCAGATGAAATCCAGTACACTCACCTCTGTCACAAGAGAACATACACCAGAGAACAGTGCATACACAACATTCACAACAAAATGGAAAGCACCAGTTTTGCAAACAGGAACATTCTGGGCAAACTGTTGTGGTTCCAACTGCTGCAATCTGGGGGTCATATACCTTTGCACTAAAAACAAGGGAGATGTCTCACATCTTAAAGTAATGTGATTTGTCACCTGAGACTTGTCAGAAACTGACAGTCAGACAATCATTATGTCAGTGTTTTTCAATAAATATGTCTAGCAATTTCTGCTCAAAGAGATTTCTGTGTTCCCTGCATTTGTGACATAGGGTCAAATACACTGAATTAACTATAGAGGACATCCCAACAATTCTTAACAGTTAGAGATTATCATTGACACAGGAAATATGCCTGGTAGAACTCTCTTATTAGAGCTCTCATACTGCCATTAGATTTCTAAAATAATGTTTTCCTTGCCATAGGTCAGCAGAGAATCCAGGGAAGATTCCTGAGCCCCCATAAATCAAATGGCTTCATCTTCTCCTGCTTTTGCAGATTGGTTTTAAATTGGTTTTACGCATCTCATTTAGGTAATCTGTCATCCAGAAATCAAAGGAACTATGAGAAACAGTTTCTATTCAACATATAAAGTATGTTTAAACCATTGTGCTGTAGTAGAGAAAGTCCTATGGTTTCAGCTCACTTCTTTTGTCCCTTTCTTACAAGTATGTGACAGTCACAAAGAAAAAAGAACAGAACAAATCTTTGATCGGTGTTGGACAAACACTTTGTTTTTGTCATTGACCTTGTTAACAACAGTAGTAGTAATGATGCACACAGAAGGAAGTAAATGAAGTAGGAAATCATTACATAAGTATGTATAACTTCATAAAATGAACAACAGAGCTAGCAGTCAATTAGAAACAAAGCTAAATAAAACAATTTGCAGTATGTTCACCAACAACTTCAGTAGAAAACTGACTTCTCTATATTAAATCCACCTCAGTATCCTCTAATGCCTTAAGACAGAAGTTCTAGACACTAACTATATAACAAACTATTTTTATTTCTGCCCATCAGACAGAAAGAAATTGGGTTAGTGTGAGCCTGCCTTCACACAATTCATCCATAGTATTGCAAAATCAACCACAATGCCCAAATTCTGTTAAAGCTTACATAAGACATAAAAGAAGTTTCTCCAGCAAGCATGTCTCCGCAGCATAAGTTTAATGCATTATCTTTTCCCCTTGCAAAATCCAAATTCTCAAATTATTACTAGTCCTAAAACAGGACCCAACCGGGGAGTCCTCTGAGTATTCATTTTGGGTCTTCCTCTACTGGATAGCCCTCACAGGAAGGTTTAACATGTCTATGACTGTCTTCGAGCAAATACACTGTTTCCTGAAAATGAACCAGTGGGCGTTCCGTATGTTCAGGTTCTTGCAAATGGATTTTACATATTGCACTTACTGTTCCTGATATACATTCTCGCTATTGGATAACAGAGGGTAACTATGTCTATATAATTATGTAAATTGGAAGATTTATCTCGCAGGTCATTTTAGTTTTCCAAGCACACTGTCTTCCATGCCTAGTTAGAAAATACAGAGAAGAAAATGGAAAAAATATCCTTCTTGAATCACTTCTGAGACCAAATTAAACCTTACCTCATTACAGTCAGACAATCCGTGTAGTAGAAGTCAGAAGGACTAGGTGGGACTAAGGAAGCATTCTGCTTCTTAAATGATCAAGCCCCTCCCACATCATTTTACCAAATCCATATAACCATTTTTTTAAAGAAAAAAAGAAAACAGTAACAGCTTGATGCTGTCATAGATCTGCCACCTTCTTCTTTTTGCATACATTTTATTAATTCCTAATCTAAGCTATCTCAAGACACCCCAGCTTAACATGCTACCGCATGCCAGCTGCTCAACAACACCTGACTGGTACAGATATGAAACACAATGTGCAACCTTACATTTCTTCCTCTGAAGTTTATACTGATCATGCTCCTTCTTTCATTTACTGCAGATTACTGCTATAACTGCATGAATATCTTGAGAAAACAATAAATTGCATTGCTACCAGATGCCCTGCACACCTTTATTCCACAGCTGCTTACGCCCATCCCAGCAACCTATTTTATTTGCCACTTGACCTACTCCCCAGCCTGCTTTGCCTTACAGCTGCCTAAATGCTTCTGTTGTCACAAGGGAAAATGAGGCATGGGATAAAAACAAGCCTCTTCAGTTACATGGAGGCAAGAACAGCCACTCGCAGCAACAGCTATGGCTTAAGTAAGTCTGTGTTAATATTCAGCTGTCAGGAGTATGCTTTTGAAACAAATCTGATTGTCCGCACTTACCATGCTTTGGCTCACATCAACTGACCTTGAAGCACATGAACTGCATCCCTTTTGGGTGAAAGTAAACCAGATGTGCTTCAGAAACACACCTAATGTGCTCCACTTGCTAACACCACAGGACCAGCCTGGAGTGAGTCCAAAATACGTTCCCCCCCCACCCCCAGCACCAAATGTTGGGCTCTACAAATGCCCTTCTGCTGGGAGTGCTATTTGCCACTGCAGACATAGCCTTATGGTATCTGGGAAACTAAGCCCTGAAAGTACACACTGACTTGGTCACTGCCACTCAGTGCTAAACTGCAGTAACTTGTGTTTGAATCTGAGCTCCCACTCACTCTTGCACAGTTGTACCAAAGTAGGTGCCTCAAATGATGTTTTTGACCATAACCGGTCTCACTGAATTCAGACCTGTAACAGACCGGGATGCCACAGACAGTCCTGTGGAATTTAATTTGTTTACAGTTACCTGACTTGGCTACTTAGGGCAACAACAAAATGAAACACTTATGAAATACTTTTGACCTTAAAATATAGCAAATAAGACTTAACTCTAATGATCTCATGACCTACCTGCAAGCTAAAATATAGGAATATGAATTGCCATTTAAATGAATTCTATAATGTTCTTCATTGTTGAAATACAGGCTGCAAGTTTGCCAATGAAACAGAGCTGCTCTAAGCTCTTGTAGAAAACTAAGTGACAATAATTTGGCAAGAGCATTAAAAGAAAATTAAAATGAAACTGTCCTGAATGTACTCTGTTAGCAGAAAAAGCTTCTGTTTCCAAAGTGATAAATGTAAGATCCGCCTCTAAACTTTCGCAGAAAATATTTTTTCTCCAATTTAATCATTACAGACTAGGTTTCATACATTCAAGTCAAAATTAGATTTGGCCTCCTCTAAAACAGTTAATCTTGAACAGGTAACAGAATTAATAAGGGAGAAAAACAACTTTGGAAGTTTGATAATATTATGGAGTTACAATAACAGAATGCAATCTGTTGATTGAAATCCTTAAAAACATTTTTGATTAAAAACACTGGCAAGATTCCCTCTGATGATGCATACCAACAGGGCTTCATGGATTAAATGGAGCTACTCTGATGTGCACTACCTGGAGAATTAGCCTTACTTTTTTTGACATGGAAGATATCTGAAGCAATTAGATTCAGTGAAATACCCTAGTAGTAGAAATTTTGGCAGGAAGTAAAGGAAGAAGGTGGTATATTGAGTTTTCTGCATTTTATTGGGTTTTCTAGGGAAAAAATTGAACATCCTTTCCAAACACAACTTTTTCTATGATTTGATTCACACTATTAAATTTCCTGGTCATGTAGCCCTATCTTTTTAAACTGCTACTTAAAACTTTCAGATAAATTTGGAATGTAAATTATCTTTGGGTATTAAAAAGTAAGAATATGCTGCTAGAAATCACTTTCTGGACATAGCTAAAGCCATTTAGGCACCCATAAAGATGTTGTGTGGTCTATGTGGTTTAATTAAAGGCTCAATCAACTTTCCTTGATGTAAACAAGAAGTTAGACTCAAATCACATGGATTTCAGTTTCCTTGAACAAAAGGCATTTAAAAAACAATGATGATCAAATAGTCATTTTTCAGAGTTTGGTTTTTGTTTTCAATTTTTATTTTTTACCCCATCACCTCAAGTCAGCTCCACAGTTGTAAACATGTTAAAAGCTCTGATTCAGCCAGCTTCTGTTTAAACGCTTGGGTAAATGAGCTCATAATAAGTAGTAGTTTTTCTAGGTAGATATATTTTGCCTAAGCACTAAGTTGTCTGGCCATGTTCTTAGGATTTTTCATACATATACCCAAGCACATACTCCTCTCTGGTGTTACATGCACATGAGTCATAGCTGAATTGTTTGAATGTTACTGCAAGCACTTCCCAAAAAAAAAAATCTTAGTAGTAAAGCCTCAGAGAAATCACTACACCACAAAGGATCTGAGACAGAGTAGTGCACATCTTTCACTTTTACTTACTATATTTCAGATTTTTAAAGGAAGCTAATCAAAGACAGAAGATACCTGTGTTTTGCTGCGTACATGGTTCATTAATTAAATATGTAATTTCTGTCACTCAGGTGATATTATAGCGTAACAAAGAGCAAGTACCAATGACTACTTTTGAATTATATAAATCTTAAAATCTGATGAACACTATACTTGTGGCTTCTGATAAAAGTACTGCTTGTTTTTATTTACTGCCCACTATCACATTAGCATTAAAATGCTTTGAAGCCAGTACTGTATTTAGTCTTTCATTATTTACAGAAGACACTAACATTACTTAAGATGGAGGCTTTTATTTTCAGTCCTCAAATGGCTCTAAATTGTTCTTGTTCAATTCATTTGAGGCATACTATTATATTTTCTTCTTTAGCTATTCAAGTGTAAATGTTTCATGAATAAATGAAAATGATGAATAATAAAAGGGTGCACTATGTGAATATACATTTAACATATATATTGTTCAGTTCCTTAAAACCTCAATTTGTAAACTCCATTCAATACATTTCTGTTTTTTAAAATGCTTTCAGAACTTTTCATATTTTCCATTAGAAAATAATGCTTCCTATTTCAATTGTATCTATAATCTGATATTAAAAAATAATTTTCATTGACTACAGTCAAACACAAGTTATTCATTCTTCATGAGTTAACACTCCCCCTATGCTATGGAGAATACCAACTAAAAAGTTTAATATTCAATATACTTTTTTTCTTCTTTGGAAGAAAGTATAATGATAAATAGCAAGTGAAAATATTATTTCATTTTATTTTGACAGGAAAAATGCTTGCTTTGTTCAAGATGCAGAACATACGCACTTCCTAGCACTGAGGAACCTGGAGGGTAAACTACCTCAAGGCATGAGCTGATCTGTACATGTATACTCACACACAGTGAACACATTAGAGCCTTTGTCAAGGTTTCAGTCAGGCTTAGGGGGGTGTGTGGGGGGGGAGGAGGTGGAAGAGCTATTTCTCTTTTAGTGTGATACTGTCTTTGTTTCTTGGGAGAAGATTCTTTCACTTGGCTAATATAGTATGGCTAAGTTAGGGGACCTAGGATCAAGTCTTAGCTCCTAGATCCAGATGCACTGTCTAGCTGCACCTTAACTTGGTATTAGGGAAAAACTCAGGCATCCAAATCCTCCTCTGATCTTGATCTCAATAGAAAGGAAACTCAAGTATGTATGCTGGACAGAAGCTGCAGTACGCTTCAGCAGAAAGACCAGATACAATCAAAAATCACTTGCTTGATATACTGGTGTTTTCCTTGTGGTTTTAAGAGGTTTTGTTAAACAGACAAAATAAGATGGAGAACCTTAGACATAAGAAGGAAACCTCATTTCTTCCAAATTCTTTACCCCAAACTCATGTGCAAAATCAGGAAACCAGCAGAACAAGTTCCATGAGTGCAAAGAGAAGAACAAGAAATATGTCCAGGAGCTATGAAGTTCAGAGGCAGCAGAGGGGATAGAAGTTTTCTTATAAGCTGAAGGAATTCAGAAATACAGGCATCTATTGAGATATTCTCAGGGTAAAGGGGAAAATATTTGCAATTCTTTGTTTCAGTTATGGAAACCTTTAAGATTCAGCAACTCCCTGGCAGTAAGTTTATCAGTAGGTACAGAAGTCTAAAATAAGGAACTTCGCAAGCGTATTGCATTTTGACTTTATAGTCTTATATGAATCATCTTTAGTGCTTAAAGAAAAACAGCAGTTACAAAACCCCCCATCTCCTTTTTCTAAAGGACAGGCTTACATATATGCACACATTYACACAAACACATRCATATTACACTWASTGTGTGCAACAGAAATGTTCAAAWTWCCAMCAGATCACCAATGGACAAAWSTTAMTTCWCTTGGGGCTTTTTTTTTTTTTTTTTKYTTTCCCTATTTTAACATTGTATTTATCAATAGTAACATTGAAATATTGCTCTATAAATCTGTACTTGATACAAATACAGATCTCAGCCATAGAAATAAAGCTACAGGGTAGCACATCAACACAGCTGGATATGCTAGAGACAGTGTCTTCAAGAAAAGCCCACTACTCTTAAGACCTGTTTTGAGGAACACAGCCACTGCATCAGCCACAGGGGAAGTGGAACATGTGTTTGCAGAACCATCCCCACTCAGGTCTCAGTGTCCTCTCAAAGCTTCTCTGGACAGGAAAGTTAGGTCCTACATGCAAGGTCACAGACCCCTGCTGTGTCCACATTCTGCACAGGTGCTGAAAAAGGTTGCAGAAGGCTGAATAGGCTTCAGAATGATTTTGGGGTTAAGAGCAAATGTGTACTCTATTTTTTCTTACCTAGAGATACAATGGTCTTGGATTTATAACATTAAGACGCTGGTATTTTGGGTATTCTTCCTAGTTCTTGGACAAGTCTTTTTATGGTAATATTTAAAAAAAGAAGAAGAAAATGTCTTAAATAGTATTAAAGTAAGTCCTTCAACACCAAGAATCTGCAACAAGTTTGAATGAGCTATTGTAAATACTGAAAAGAATATAACACTTGTGTGCAGCATTCCATCTGAGTGAATTACTATTGCTAGGACTAACGTATTCTTTCTCCAGATCCTAGTTCAGGTCTATCTGCACAGGAAAGAATTGCTTTATAAAAACATACCTTTTGCTTTTCTTACAGTATGACGACACCCTGCACATTTGATTTTTTTTCCCGTTACCCCTATCAAATATTAGGTTTGCTTAAGACAGTGTGTAATCCGGTATTAAGTGTACTTGTACCAACTTTTGCTCTCATCTGACAGAAGACAGATTTTACATGCACTAGAATGCTAACAATAGTGTTCCAGCATTTTACAGACAAATAAGAAAATAATTCATTGGAAAATATCTATCATTCTGAGAAAAATACTCAAGTCAATATTATAAACAGACAGCGGAAGCAAGTCACAATAAAGAAATGAGTAAATGTATCTCTTTAATTCTCCCCCCCCACACACAAACTGAAAGATACCGCCCTGAGAGTTCCTGTGCTGTTGATCAGTTAACATTTAGGATTACTGTGGATCTGCATATTTTTGGTACCTGCCTTACCCAACCAGGACTTCATTTCAAAAAGACTGAGTACTCACAAATCCAGCTGAGGGAAAGGGTAACAGTGATTCCTAAGCACTTTGAAGGGAAAGCCCAAGTATTTCAAGGAAGGCAAACAAACAGGACTTTGAAAAACATGTGGACATTTCTGGAAGATCTGACTGAACTGTCTGTCCCAAATTTTCAGAAAAGCCCATCTCCTAAAAATAATAGGAACTATTTTGCACTAAGTGCTTTTGAAAAATCTTGGCATCTTGTTTAATAATCTTTGTCTTTCTTCTTCTGAAGTACACTGATACTATCCTTGTGATTAGGACGAAAAAGGAAATTTGCTTTACTTTTTTAAATTAAAACCACTTTTGTATAATGGCAGCATACATTACTGCGTACTTCAGGTTTTGAATGCTACAAATCAACACTCAGATGACACGCTAGTACAACAGCACATTGTTACCTGATGAAAGCAGCAAATGAGTATCACTGAATGCTGATATCCAAAGTAGACTGTATTCAGGCAGTAACTGTGAGCAGTTCCTACAGTAGCTTCTATAGATATGTTGTGAATTTTCATTTATCATAAAAGTCATTTCAAGATGGTGGTAAAATAATTTGTACTTACTGTTGTAAATTTGTTTTATAATAGTATTCAATACTTGGCAATAGCAAAGTTGGTTATTGGTCATATGACAAAAAACATTACTCATCACACCTATACTTACAAGCAATGAACCAAAGCCACAAACTGTAGCTATTTATAAATACCTGTATAAAGTTTCAAGTCACTTACAGTTGTTGAGCGTGTGATCTAAAAGCAAAAGGGTCCTTTTCAAACTCAGTTATCCCCCTGCTTGAACTGCATCAACATGTCAAAACATACATGTAAGCCTTAACTTTTTAAGTTGTACATGAGGACTCACAGAAACATTGTGAAACAGCATAACGATGGGCCTGTTTAAGATCAGTTTGCTTTAACTGTCAACTCAGAGTAAAAATTACTTTGTGGATTAATACAAAGCCTTGCTTCCTTACAATGCAGGGAGCCAATGGACACTAAGTAATAATCAATATTATTGCCTGAAATAGATGCCACTTTAAAATTTAGATCTTGGTATTTGCTACTTTCTTCTTAACTTCATGACAGTTTCAAAATGCCTATATATTTAAGATACCATTTGAAATCCATTAATACCTCTGTTTACATTTCAGAAAACTCAGCTGTGTATCACAGACCACATTGTAATAGTTGGATTTTAATTTATACAAAAGGTCAGAGTTTTGTTTTTTTTTTCTTAAATAGTAGCCAGAACTCACTGGATCTCCCAGAAGAATATAATTACTCCCTAAGCTATTACTGTGCTTCACATTGTGGCAGTTATGCTTATTACCATATAGATGAGTTGAAACATTCTTTATTACCTACAAGCAAATAAAGGAGTATATAAGCTAACCAAATGCTCAAAGACCACCTTCAAGAGATACACAGACAAAAGCAACACTGTGATTCTCAAGTCCCTGGACACAGGTGTTCTTCTTTCCAGAAACTAAGATTTTTGCTCTTTCACCTTTACTGTGGCATCAATGATACAATTTTTCAAAACTGAGTTGCCAATTACTTATATGTAAGCTTCAGTGACCACTGGATGCAACAGAGGTGAGATCAGAGAATATTAACATAAGGGAAACATCCTACTAGGATCGACTTCTGATCTGAATCAGCTACCCAACAATTCTGGAGGTAAATGATAGTTTTGTCTTGGAGTTCTTGAGTTTCAAAGTTTAATGGATCCCATTTTCCTTTTTTCTCATACAACATCTTTTAAAAATATGAAATTCTAGTTTCTAGCAAAGAGACTCGTCTGCAAATGCTGCACCTAGATGAACATCTTCACTGTGGATAAAGAAGCTATCCCGAGATTTCCATTTTTAAGTTTTCAGGAGTCGAATTTCAGCTTTAAAATATCTGAGTATTATATATTTTTTTCTCACTTGAAACAGGTCAAAATGTACCATCAGTAATGAAAAATGGGAAGTTCCATTCTGAATAAGACATTGTAAACAGATGATAGCAACTCTTGCAATACTTGCTTCTATGATACTCAAATTACTAAGACATTATTAATAGTAATATCAATAATTCAATAATAATTCTAATAATTGTGTTTTTGCTGAATCTACTTAAAAATTCAACCCCTAGACCCCTCATTTTGAAGCAAGCCATGGTCTAAACACTATTGCTTCCCTAAAAAATTTTAAGGCTACTAAAATTCAAAGTGATCTATGATTCTTGAGAAAACAAAAATCAACTATTATTTGTGTCTATTCACTGGCTTGATTCCCTCACAAAACGTCTGTCACAAATACTTATTGTCCCAGAAGCAGCTGTAGGCACAGAAATGCACATTGTGTAAATAAAGAGTACATCATAGCAGATCTCCATGACAATATTTATCTTCACAAGTGTGGAGAGGAGTGTAACTCAAACACGGCACAGCCATTAGTAAGTTAACCTGTCAGTGCCTCTTGTCTCAAGTGAAGACAGATGTCATGAAGGATCAGCCATTATGGATGTTTTACCTCCACTAGGTACAGTATGTTCAACATGATTTGCATGAAGAAATTTGTCTAGATTAGGATTTCTTACAGAATACTGACAAATCTGTCTCTCCTACCATGCATCCCAAACAGTCTTCAGACTCTAGCTTGACTAGATTTTTGGGCAATCACACCCAAAGTAACTTCAACCTCGTAACTAGCAGTCCATTGGGGAAAGCAGACTTTTCACTGTGAAAAGAAAGGTTTGGTGCTGTGGTTAACCTGCAAGGGAGAGGTCTGTGGTGGGAGATCCTAGGTGAGGAATGAAGTTTGCACAGAGCAGTACACACACACACACACACAAAGACAGACAAATGACGGCAGAGTAGAAAATCAGTATATCCTCTGCTGGCTGAACCTATGGTCTCTGTTTCCCTGCCAATGCCAACATGCTAAACTGGCTGCAAGCAGCCTGAAAATTGGACATCCCTCTATGGTGCTCTTGGGTATTCGGCCTTGGTAAGTCGGTTTGTCTTTTCATCAGTTTTCTCCACCTGTAAAATGGGATAATAATGCATTCTTGTCTACCAAGAGACTCGTGAAATATACACTAACAGTTTTGAGGCACACAGGTAATACGACGAACATCATAGAAAATGTAAATGAGGAAGTGAATATTTCAGTGCAAAGTTTAAAGGGGTTTTCCTGTACAGTAAATAAGGATAGATCACATACTAAACTGTGAAAGACTGAAAAAGAAAGAATAATTACTAATGAATAACACAGCATGCAATTAGCTAATTAAGACTCTATCCCAGAGTGAATATACACATAGGACAGAATTAAAATTGCTCATAAAACATTTATTCTGTCATTTCCTAACTTTTTGGTGCTAGACTTTGCACTCTTTAAAAAAAAATTAAAATAGTATACTGTAAGACAATAATAGGTACATTGAATAAGTCTTGAGAAAGAGGACAATTTTCAAAGAAAAGTTATGTAAAATTGCTCTGAGGTGCTAAAAACAGTCTCCTAAATAAAACCTTCTCTGCAGTTCACCATGAAAACATTCAAAGGGGCAAAATTAATTAAAACAAGCAAGGAGGAGCAAATCTTTTTGGGGCTAGCCACATCAAGAGGGTATATACACCAGATAAGCACACACAGAGCTTCAGGCTTTTTTGTGGCCCTTCTTTACCAAGAAACAGCCAGCAACACATTGCACAGGTTTCTCCACTCTCAAACACAACATTTTGACAGCAACCTGGAGAAGCAAAGAGCTTCAAAGTCCGGGCATGTGACAGTACATCACAGCAATCATACCATACACTGCCAACTTCACCCTCTGCCCGCACATCCTCTGCTCCAGCACCCTCACGGCACTTGGGAAAAACCACCGTTTGCTCTGACGCGACACTTCTCCCTCCTTCACGCGGAGCCCTGAAAACACCTTTACCACGAGGCTTGTCCACACGCGGCTTCACCCGGTCGGCTGGCCACCCACCGCAGCAGCGCCACGCACCTCCATTTCTGTCCCTCCTAAGCCGCTCGGTTGCCCCCCGCGAGATGGCGGCGCCAGCGAGCCCGGGGCGTCACCTCACCCCTTCCCCCCCCGCAACAGTCGCTCTCAACGGCCCGGCGCGCGCCCGCGAGCGCGAGGCGCCGCCTCGACCCCCCACAACGGCCGATTTCAACGGTCCAGCGCGCGCCCGCCCTCACACCCGCGCCCCCATGAGGGGGAGGCGGCGGCCCGCGCGCCCCCTCAGGCTGCCGCTTGCCCACCTGCGGGGCGCATGGCGCCGCTGCTGCCGCCGCCGCTCGCTCTGCCTCCCCCGAGGCAGAGGGCGCTGCCCAGGCCGGAAGCGCAGGGCCGCCCCGGGCTCCTCCCGGCCGCCGCCCGCGCCGGGGTCGTGAGGGGAGCCGGGGGCGGCGGGGCCGGGAGCCGCCGCTGAAGTCGCGCCCCCCTCCCCCCGCTTCCCCTCCGCCCCCCTTCCCCGCCCGTCAGACGCTGAAAGAGGCCTCGGCTGTCAAAACTTGGTTAGTTTTGAAGAGAAAATGAGGTGGGAGCCGAGTGTTTTCCAGCTCTAAAGAGTTCAGGGTTTCCTGCTAAGCCCGCTGCGGGTTTCCTTCCTCGCGGGGAGCCACTGCGTTGCGTTATTTAAGCACATGGAAAGCGGGCCGCGGATGAAGGGTGCTTGGGAGAGGTCCCTCTCCACACGCATGCCGAGATCTTTATCAAAGCGACACAGTTTTAGTGCCCAGCGTTGAGGCGTTTGGAGTCGGGGTGATTAGCACCCCTTTGGTATTATGCTGTCTGATAATTTTTTGACATCACAGAGAGGAAAATTGGAAAAATTGTTAGAGAAAGCAGCCTGTGAGAGACTGTAAATGCTTCAGCCCACTGCTATGCTAGCTCTTGAATTTAATCAGGAGCCATTGAGCAAGGGAGCATTAGCTATAAGGCCGGATCCACAAGGAGGAGCAGGAGTTGGCCCTAAACTGGGATTACAGGAAAGCTGAAAGTACCTTCTGGAAGAAGAAAAAGTTAAGTTGGTTTCTGAAGGAAGCAAAGCTTGTCTGACTGCACTTTGCTTGTGGGTGTGTATTTCTCACTTGTCTGAATTTCTGTCTACGTTCCCCTTCCCCACCAGAACTTTGATGCCCGGTGGCTGATTTAGTGAAATTTGTCGAAGGTTTTATTGGTCTCCGAGATGAAGTTCCTCAGTATTGGTTTCAGGAGTGTGGGTGGCCAAGGTAGAGGAGACAAATGCTCAGCTCCGCCTGGACTGAAGGAAAGGCTGCAGAGTGAATTCAAACAGTATTAGATGAAAATCCATACAGAGTCAGTCTTTAAAGATGCCTCAGTCACAACAAAACCTTCAGAGTTTGCAATCAGCCACAAACTGCAAATCTTCAGGAAGCTCGGCTTCAGTCTTAGAGCTAATTTTGTACTGCCCTTGGAGGCTGCGGGGAGCCTGAACCATCATGATTGGTTCTTGTCATTATGCAAGTAGGTATTTCTTTTTTATTTGGTCACATTTTTTGTTTTGTTTTTTTTCAGTGGTCTTTTTTGCTAATGAGTGGTTGCTTTTGGTGAACTTTTGGCTTGGCCTGGCCTACCATACAGCGGAAACCTCTGGCTACATATCCACAGGGAATATCCAGACTTTAATCATATCAGTCTGGATGTGCATCAGGAAGAGCCTGAAATAACTCTCTTTGTTCCTTTCTGCTTGTTTTTCACTTCAGGTTCCATTTACTGAAGTAAGAGGTGTCTAGGCAATACTGCATTCCCGTACTGTATTTTTGGAAACAGGGGACACAGCACAGCAGTGTTGGTAGTCTTAAGTCATGAGCAGGATGAACAGGAAGGAGATACCTTATAATGGAGGAGGGGATGTGTCAAAGACAAAACAATTGGGAATGATTTATCTGGCTAGTTTGCTAAGGCAATAATGATTGCTGCTCCGTAGAAGACAGAACAGGTAGTGGAGTCGGGATGCTTTAGCAGTCTGAGCTATGACTATGGTCTTCACTACGGAAAGAAGATCTCAAAAGAGGAAAAAAAATTAAATAGAAATATATTTAAATATGAAAATAACTAAAGTGAACTCAGAATTCTGTTATTCCAGTAAAAAATCAAGATCAGGAATTGTCTCCTGAGTGTTAGAATGAGGGACAAACTTGAATTGTGATAGGCCAATTATTTGCATTTTGAGAGAACAGAAAAATAAGCCTACACCATGGAAATTAGTCCTAAAAGAAAGAATAAGATTTGTTCTAGTCAGACAAGCAAGCAACATATAAAGCAAAGCCTATTAAAAATTGTATAAGCACGTAAAATTCATATAAAGCAAACAGGCAGGCTTCTACTAGTCAAAGAAAGATAGGGCTTCAGCAAAGTCCAAAAGCGTGAAGGGCTGCTCCCAACGGAGGCCTGGCTGAGGCCCTGGTCAGTGCACACTGTACACGTGAAGGCTTGCAGTGGTACAGCCAAAATGTGCGTTCCTATCAGGAAGGGAGGAAGGAAAGATGGTGCTAGGCACAGAGTGATCCAGAGAGGGCTGGAAGGAGAACATCTAGGACAGGTTGCAGAGAAAGTGCAGATAGAGATGGTATGTAACGCAGAAATTGTGCTGTTTGATCACAGTTTAAGGAAGGATCAAACCTGACAAGGTTTGAGGCAGTTTTAAGAGAGACTCTTTGCTGTGATGCAGACCATTTGTCAGTAGTACGTGCACTTTAACCTGATGATAGTTAGGCTGAATGTGTAGGGGCTGTGCTTGTATGTAATAAACCTGGTTGAGCCGAGCTAGTGTTTAAGTCTGAACACTGAGGTTTTCCGGGCTCTTTTGCTGCCCTCACTGTTTTTGAGACCACGATACTGGCCTGTCCGTGACACCGATGAGAACAACAGGGTTAAGGGTGAAAGCATGGTGCTGCTTGCTGACCTGTCACAGCTCAAGACAGTATTGCAGTAAGCTGTGGTAAGCAGCCGTATTTCTAAGAACAAAGAAGCTGAATTTCCCAGCTGCTGCATCATTGTCATCAGCGTATACTTCTCCTATACCAGCCCAGTCATGAAGTTTATCTCTGGTGAGATGTAACTTGCACATATGACTAGATATTCCTATCAATGCCATTCTCCAGCAAGGAAAATAGCCAAATTAAGTTTGCTGTGAAATCTCTGGTGTTGAGTTCTTCTCTACAGGTCCAGCAGAAAAAGAATGAGCTTTCCCCAATTCTTTAACTTTCTAATGACCAAATTTTGTAAGTATCATAAACTCACGGCATTCATAATTACAGCTGGCAATGTAAGAACGCTTACTGTTTCTAGGTGAGAAAGATCTATTTAAATTATTAAGCAACCTCAATGCTTGTCATGAAGCAGTGCTATATTAGAGGAAAAACAAACAAAAAATCCACTTTTAAACATAATGAACATGCCTCTGGAATGATGTCAATATGGTGTTCAAGTTGTCTGGGTGTCCTTAATGTGAATTTCTAACCTTACTTCAATTTAATTGAATTTACTTTAAGTATAAGCTTGTCTCTGAACATCCCAGGCTTGTAACACTCATTTTAGGATGATTATATACTTCTGTAATGCTTTCTACTTCTCCAAACTACCTTCCTTCTAACACTGTTTTTGTTTTTCCATTTGTGAATATGCTGCTATTATAGAGGCTTTTAGTTTGGATATAATTAGTATCCAGTACACTGCTGTTGTAAATGACTGCATGTATTACATGTTTGTTTCCTATGGGTCTGCTAAGGTCTGAACAACTTTTAGTCTATTGTAGAACTTGAAGTATTCTTGAAAATTTTACTCTCAGTTTGTTATTAACACTTCATGTTACTCACAGCTTTCATTGTGAAGTCCACTGATAATATAGTTAGGTTATATTATAGTACATATAATATTTCCCTAATGGCTAATATAAGCAGTTGGGAGCATTGTATTTCAGGTGATGCAGTTCATTTTTGTATCTTAGGATGGGGCTGCATATGTGATGTTTTTTAGATTCATACTGTGATCATGCTAGTTTATCTACCTGTGCACACAGATGCTTCATTTTGATATCAGATACTACTGTAGGAATTAAAAATGGATTTAGCTGAGTGTCCACTCTTCTTGTTTAGTGGAAAAAAGGAGAAACTATGTAAGTGTAAGATTTATTTCCAAATACGGGTTAAATCTTATGAAAAAGATATTAAAGAATTAGGAAAGGGTTAATCAGTTTGTATGATAGCTTTTGAGGAAGCAAGAAAATACTGGTTGGGACCATCATTTTGTTAGTTAAATTCATACTTACTAAAATAATCAGTCTTAAAGGGAACATGAGTCCAGAATGCTACTATACTCAGTAACAATGTCAGTTAAGGAAAAAATGGGTCATGTGAGACAAATCTAATAACTTCTTCCTCTAGTACCATTATGATTAAATTGGTTAATGACAGAGATGAAATATAAAAGAATATAAAATAGTTGGCCTATAACATAAAAGCACTGGCAGTATGTCACAAAATGATTCGTATCAGTCTTTAATTTCATTCTTATATAAAAAATTACATTTCCTCCCTATTGTAACACAGCTTTCTTAGTAGTCACAACAGAGTTTTATATATAGTATTGAGGAAACTTAGCAGGTATAAATGAGAGCAGGAATTAAAAATTTCAGATTTTTTTCCTTGCCGGTGGAATATAATTTAATGTAGAATTACCTGTGATTGTGATTTTGGTTTTAATATGCATGTGCAGGTAACATTAAACATCCAGATTTTGCTTAATCAAAATCTCCACATTGGATGACATTTAAGCCTTCAGTGGTTACAAGCTGAATTAGTTGTGTTGTCATTAGAAACCAGTGCAAATGCAGTTTTTGGCATAAAAAGTCAACACCACAGTATAACGCTATTTAGCAAACTACTCTCATATACTTGTAAATGTAGTATCTTATGTGTCTTATCCCTGTCTTATGGTAATTGTTGGTGAATATGAATTTTTAATGCCTACCATCATGGTTGTTTTATGACTTTATTTGAAAAATCTGTATTGGAGAACTACTCCACTAATAAATCATTTGATGCAGTGCCCAACAGGATGTTCTTAGAAAAAATTAGATTGAATTGACTTGGACTCAAATCCCATTAAATAGACAAAGGAGTGGCTGATGGATTAGAATTAAAGCATGGTCATAAATGAGCTATTGGTTTGTCTTCCCATATGTGTCCCACAAATAAAGCAACAACCAGAAGGACAATAAACAATTGTTCAACCCAGCCCAGACTCTCAGTAGCAGAATAATGCCTTTGCTGCTGCTTTTCGCTGAATGCGTCAATGAATGCACACACTCTGGTATTGCTAGACCTAGATTACTCTCTGTCTGTGGGATATATTCTTGGTTCATGCAAGTCAGGTGTATCCCCTCTTCATTCTCCTGGAAATCCACGTGCATACTCTCCCATACATCACTTTTTCTTCCTTTGTATCTTGCAGTACATTCTTTTCAAATCAGTAAAATATCTGGCAGTATGTCTAATGAAGTGGTCACTGCTGGAAGCACACAGGAGTAATGGTTGGATCCTCTTTAAAATCAAATATTATAAATGATCTGGAAGATAAAGGAAGGGGATACTTTAATTGCATTCAAGAAAAATAGCAACCTTATGTGTTGCAAACATGGGAGGACAAATTTAAGACCACTTAATGGGATTGTAGCAACATGTGGTGATATAAAAACAATGAGGTTATTTACCTCAGTGTTTGAGGTCTCAAAAAGATATCCAGAATTATGAAATGAGAGTGAGGGTGATGTATAGGTACTGACCAATAGTCAGCACTCGCTTCTCATTGATTGAATGTGCCTGAGAAACTATACTGTCATCATTTTCTTCTTAGTAGCCAAGAAACATGCAGTCCTGGCATTTGATGTATTGAGGACTATTTGTAATTATTCAGAGCATAATTATTTTACTGTGATGGTTTGTTATAAAATAATGTTTATTTACAGCCTCTTTCTGTTAATTTGGTAATGAGCATACCTTCAACCTTTGATCTTAGAATTAATTTAGTTCATATTGTAGTCGTTATTCTTCAAGTAAGAAAATGCTTTTCAGATACAGCTCAAGCAATAAGAAGCAACCAGTAAAGTGTCTATTAAGGAATATTTTCGAATGGCATGAAGTTTAACTACCTTGTGGTACAGTTTTCAAAGACAAGTTGTCAGGTGGCAAATGAATTATAAAGAACCTTTCACTGAAATGATCTTATTCACTTTTTTAATTGGAGTTACTCAAAACCAGGTTATACAAAACACTTCAAAATGAACAGCTCAGTCCTGTCAGAACAGAAGAAATAGACCATGTGACCTAGGAGTTTTTTGCTAAAATTATAGTCTAATTTGCCAATATTTTACTTTTCAACTAATGAGAAAAATCTAACAGTTCCTGTTGCAGAGGCAATTTAGTAGTACATTTCATTGCCATTTACCTGCAGTTAACTACTTGCGAAGATCTATTTCTGTTTCATATTTGCCTCAGCCTGATGTATTTGTAGGGTTTTTTTTTCCATGCCTTTTTTTACAGATTGGCCAATAAACATGAATAGAGCATTTTTTCTGTCTTTTTTTCCTCTTACTGATTTCATATCAGAGAAAGACAACTTTGCAACATAGACCATCTTGCAAAGAACTGTCATTATAGAGTCCCATGAGAAAAAACATGAGATTATTTAAAATAGCTAGTGGTGCTAATTTACGGAACAGAAACAAAAGATTAGTAACAGAGAGAAAAATAATTAGAAACTGTTCACTCACCAGAGTGGACAGTTTGCAATATTACAAAATGTTATTTCAAAACCCACATAGGGGTGTATTTGGATTGGTGTATTTTAAATTTCATGGTAATTACCTGCTAATTCATCTATTGTAATATTCTAAAATTTTATTAAGCCAAGAAGCAGATAATTATGAAGAAATTCCTTGAAGTGTAATTACTGTAATCTTCAAAATAACTGCTAAGAGCCAGTTGGTAATATTAGTCGTTGAACTACAAATTGTGAAGGAAAAATACGCTATGATTTAGGTTAAATGTTCTGTCTGATAACACCTCAGCGTAATAAGAATAACCCTGAAAAGCCTTTCCGTCCTCAAATTCCAGTGCTGAGAGGTGATCATTTTACAGTTGTACATACTGTACAAGCTGACTTTGTGTTAATGCTAGGTGTGTGTGAGAGAGAGAGAGAGAGAGAGAGAGAGAGAGAAAGAGAGAAACCCAACCCCAAAATTTTTATGGCTGGTCTTTTGCCTTGTGACATCCCTGGAGGAGCAGCTTAGTGCTTTTTTTCTGCTCACAAAGGAAAGGAAGGTATGTGGGTCTCAGAGAATTATTCAAGAAGCAATGTTTCTCTCTTAAGTTGTTTGCTTATAGGTCACGTTGAACTGTTTTGGTTTTTTTTTTCCTCCAGAATTTTATTGTACTGAGGAAATAAGATGGTGACTTTAGATCCAGATAGAGCCATGATAATTTTTATCCCATCTTTCTGTGTGGGTTGATACTCTTTTTTCCCTCTTTTCTGAAAGCTGGCTTGCAAATTCTGGTCTCCTACCTTACTGTCTCACTACATACAAATCATCATAGTATCTAGATGCATCACAATTATTAATTAGTTTATCCTCTCCTTGTCTTTCTGAGACTGGAAGATATTTCTTATCTCTACTGAGATAAATTTCTGTTGAGGCTGGATTATCTCAGTACTTTAAAAAAAAAAAAAAAGTGAACAATTTCTTACAAGGAGCACAGCACATGGAAGAGGGGCAGATCTAAAAATAACAGAGCTTGCATTTGGGCTGGTCCCACATCCGGTGCAGTAGAGTGCAGAAAAGCAAATGTAGATGTGACTCATTTCCCTCTGTTCTGGAGCAAACAGGCTGTCTGTCAGGTAGCTGGGACTCCCAGTGACCGAGAATTGCCTCCTCCCCAGCACCAGAGGCAGGGCTCGTTTGATCCTGCCAGCATCTCGTCCATGCTGTTTTGTGGGAGATCAATAGAAAGGTGGCATAAGGAAGTCTGCGGGGTTTTTTGCCCTGTGTAGCTGGGTATCACTTTTTTGGACTTTGCAGCTTAAAAGAGAAAGAATAAAATATAGCACTGAAAGCAAATTTTAAAAGTTGAATGTTCAGCATACACAGTATGCCTTATTTTTCTTTTTTTACAAAGTGCCCATATGTAGGTGGGCGCTTTGAAAATAGGACAGCGTGATGAGAATGACTGTTAATATTAAGCATACTTTATATATAATAGCTTTGCCTAAAGTTTTATTTGAAAAATGACTTTTTTATTCCTTTATTTTATCAAAGTCTTGTGGTATATTACCATGATCAGTTTTTATAAGTACAGTTTGGAAACCCTTTATTGTTGAATCATTTCCTTCCCATTTTATAAACTTCTTCTTTCTCACATTAGCTGTCTCTCCACCAGTAAATTAACACATATGAAAGAAACGGTCTGATCGTTTTTAAAAGCCCATCAGAGGGGAAGGAGAGAAAGAGAGAGATGCTCCGTTGGTGATGCTTTTGCACATTCAGCCTCTTTTAGCAAAGAGAACCCGATGGAAGCTGCCATCTTTGAGAGCTATGAAATGCTGGGTATCACTGATCCATTTTGAAGGATACATAATAACAACTTAATGTACTTTATATTGGAGAATAAAATAAAAGCAAGAGAGTTTTCTGTCTGAATATATAATGCATGAATGACTGCTTTTGAGACGCTGATACATAAATTATAGACAGCCTTTCAGATTCTGCACTATGTATTATTAATTAAAAACTAAAGATCTTCATCTATACCCGGGTAACACCCTGATATCTAGGCCACTGGAGAACACGTTATAGTGTTGGAGACTACATACCCCAGGCAGAATGCAGTAAAATGCTGTCTTTTTGTCATTTATGGATTGCGTTTCAGTACATGAAATGTCCAGAACCTTCTCCTATTACAGTGGACAGCAGGGTTTTTGCTTTCTAAAGAGAAAGCATGAACAAGGGTGAAGATGATCTTATATTTTCTTTAGCAAAGAAAGAAGAAGAAGAAATATTTGTATCATGTTTTGCCTAGATTATATAATTTTCCAAACGGCACAGTGTGCTCTAGGAGATCACTCTTTCTTCTCTCTCTCTCTTTCTCCCTCTCTCTCTCCTCTCATCCCTCTCTTTACAATAGATTTTAATGTCATTTGATGGGTGCTGTAGTTGCCCGTTAGATTCTTTCTCACTTAGAGGTTTAAGAGGGCAAGTGATGAAGACCATCAAAATTGTCTGATATTCTTAACAGCTGAGCTTCTGAAGTGAAATCAAAGAGCTACATAACAAAGCACATAATCCCTGCAAGCCATGGTAAACTGCATTGTCTTTTATGTTAAGATGGAAACAGCCTATCCTAGATGGCTAAAATGTTGGTTAGTGATTATAGATTCATATTAAAGTGTTTACTCAAGGAATGTCCATTGCTTGTGATGTTTCTTGTAATCTGAGAAAAATGTGCTATCATCAACAAAATGCCTTAAATTGTGTAAGGCAAGATACAATTAAAATTAATATCAGGCCCATGTCTATAATCACAAATTTAACAGTGATCAGAATATTTCTGCCCAATTCTGACTAACACTTAAAAACATTTTTTTCGCTTGTTTTACATTGAGGCCTACAGAGGGTTGCATGTTTGTTTACACTGTACGAATCAGTGATAAGGTCTGCAGTACTGTATGTTTTTGTAGGTTTTCATTTTTGTCAGCAGAATTGTTAATGCTGGGACCATTACACAGAAGAGATATGAATCGCGTACAAAAGTAGCACAATATAAATAAAGATAAATGCAAGCTCCAAAAAATATAGACTAGAACTAGAGCTTCATAGATCCTATAGCTATTGCACTAGAAGCAGAGAAATTGTTTGTTGAGAAATACACCTCCTTCAAAACCTGTACAAATCTGAGATGTTCATTGTCTCAGAAATCAGATCTTGTTGTAGCTTCTGTAGGCAAAGTTTCCAAAGACACCAGGGGGATTGTCACAGCAAGGCTCAACTCTCCAGAATGCATACATGCTGTATTAGAATAAAAATTGAAGAGGGAAGAAAATTCAGTGTGAGGGCTGGCAGGTTCAATCATTATTTCTTAGGAATGAAAAGTTTATGTTAATTAAAATGTTTTCTTTGAGGGATTTCACAGCACTGGAGAAATATCCAAATTCACTGTAAGGATGGTTCAGCGTGTTTCAATCAACTTCCAGAACAGAGGGAGAAGATCCTTCTACAAAGTTTCTGATAGCTGAAATTAGTGACAAAGCTTTTGAAAAGTCAATCTAAGAAAATGAAATTATTTATTAGCAAAAAAAAGTATTTTTCTATGATTATAGTGCAGCTCATGACCAGAAGTCTATGTGCCTAGTACACCTTGATGTCTTTAGGCATTTCTCCCAGGGAAGCTCGTCTCAGACAAGTGAGGGTAATATCCATATTTTCTTATTAGTGGTGAAAAGGTAAAATAGCTGCCATTTGCTTATGATACAAATAAAAATTTTTTCTCCCATCATCTAGTGCTCTCTTGCTTGGAAGTAGCTGCCTCACTGAGCTCCTCATTATATGCACCCATGCTATATATGAATTGGAGTCAGCCCACCAAACAGCCATCACCCAAATATTTGAATCAGTTATTTTCTGCTAAATAATCTCCCCGCGTCTCCTTGCAAACTAAATGAAGACGGAAAGAGGGATTGTGGGGGGAGGATTCTCTGTCAAACTGTAGTGGGATTTATAGGTTGCTTAGTTTTCGTTTTCCTTAGAGAAATAGCTGATTCAGTATTTGCTGTTGGGCTTTACACTGAGGGCTGAGGAGGTCTGCTTGTGTGACCAGCACAGTCAGAGCACTGTAATCATCCCGTAACACCGCGTCAGTAAACTTTCAGCCTTGACCTGCAATGAGCTGCACATTTGGCTGCTTTGCAGCACTTGGTAACAAAAGACACTAATAACGGCAAAAGCAGGGTTTCCAAGGCCTGTCTCATTCCCCAGACAAAACACAATAGTCATCTCCATCCCTCATGCCTTTCCTCAGCTCCACATCACCTCCTTTACTCTGCCTGTTGCCTCCTTCCCCTGCCTCTTACACAAACTGGTAGGTCGTGGCCCAGAAGCCCTGAGTGTTGCGGCACCCTGCAGAGTTCAGGGTCAGAGCAGGCTCAGATGAGCCAGGCCATGAGTGTAGGAAGTGCTCGGGGAAGAGGGCATGGCATGGGGTGCACCGCAATCGAGACAGATGTGACACTTCAGAGGAAAGGAAACCTCTGACCGTTTTCTATTTCCAGGCTCTGGGAAGCCCACATGGTCAGAAGCTGCTCTCATCATACGTTGTGAATAACCCCCAGGGGCACAGTGATTCAGAGAGACACACTGAGTCACAGATCACCACAAGTGACTTTCATGAAATATTTTTCATGCACTTTCTAGCTAAACAGAATGGCATCGCAGTCAAAAATTATTCCAGTCTGAAGACAGATGGAAAAATGTCCAAAGTTACCTCACCTAGCAGGAAAAATTTTGGGAGTGAGATTGACTCTGGAATCTTGAATTTGAGACAAGACCTCAGATACAGATGCTGGACAGTTTCTTTCACCTTTATTTAAAAACTCTGATGCTAAATATTATTAGGGACAATGTTCGGAACTAGGTGTACCAGAAGTCATATACAGAGTTACACTGCCTTTCTCTCCTGCATCTCTGTGCTTCATGGGAGAACAGAAGTTAGTATTTCTCATTTACTGGTAACAAATCATATGTTCTCCCATCAGTTTATATATGCAGGAATACATATATATATTCTTGCAAGTAAAAGGAATGGAGTTGAATTTCTGCCCATTCCTTGTTGAATTCTCACCCACCTACTTTAGTATACCCTTAAGCAAATAGATTATACTATTTTCAGTCTTGTGTGCAGAGTTTTATGGTGCGTTTGCAGATATGAAGTCAAAGGATTCAGGCAGTGATGACTTTCCCCTCATGTTCCCAAGCTTCAGAATGAATCGTGTTGTGCTTTCCATTAGTATAGTGCAGTTCTTCGGGGTTTGCCTTTTAAATACACTATTTCAAAACAGGTTTTTGAAAATAGTTGTTGTGGCAGCAGGATGCTGAGTGGCGTGTGGGCTGTGTGAAAGTGGCTCAGAGATGTGGAACGCCAGCATCATGGCTCACAGAGATTACTGGACACCAGGCAAGTAATGCAGTAAGAGCTGCAAAGTGAAGGCAGTTAATCACTGACTTCCTTACTATAAAAAACAATTGTTTCTCTGAACCCTTTTACTCATTATATTTGTCCAGAAGAGGGAAGATGAGACATGATAAACAACAACTGTATACAATATAGTATGTTTGAAATCCTCAAAGCTAAAACCAGGTTCTTCTCACCAAAATTAGAATTGCTGTTCATACTGAAGATCCATTTAGTCATATGTTTTTGTCTCTGGTTGTGGTTAGAGCTGCTTCAAAAGAAGGAATAATAATTATTGTCAGGGCAGGCAGCCTACGTGGAAGCTACCTTGCAATGTCTGTTTCCTAGTGTTTGACTAATGCAACTAGACAGGAAAGATTTAGCTTCAAAAAGCCAAGCAATAGTAAACCTAAAAACAATGGCATACTAATGTTCCAGACAGCTATTCTTTCTGGAATTTTGTAGTATTGTATTGATTATCCATTTCTGTCTTTCTGAAGCCAATGTAGTTAACCAAGTCCATTTGAAAACAGTGGAAAAAATCTCATGTGCTTCAATGGATTTTGGATCTGTCCTTTAGACCTATGGCTGGCTTTAGAAGCTAAAGGATGCAAAATTAAATGTAAAATTTTTAAAATATTTTATGTGTATTTATTATAAAGTGTTTATGCACACACACACACACACACACACATATGTATAAAACTTCCTTAAAACATTCCTGAAGCAATCATGTAAAATGAATGGTATTGACAAGATAATGGTTTTAGTGGCAGTCATTCGTTATGCTTTAACTGCAATGCTGCTCATGAATAATTTGATACATTTCATGCCAACTGAACTCTTCATGTTACACCACACAAATTACCTACTGCATATACAGACACACATATTCAGGCAATACCTTGAAAGTATTGTAAAGCTGTGTAACAAATTGCTTTTATCCCTTATCTTTGATTAACTAACATCAGGGCAGTTCAGAGTTGAAATGCATTACCTTTTTTTTTGCATTCACTCTTTCTAAGGAGGTTTAGATGTTTATTTAGTTCCTTGTAAATATAGAATGTTGACATCATACATATAGATTTATGTATATGTATGGATACTGCATAGATGTAGAGTACATATATACACACACAGCATTTTCTGTTACATATGCTGATTTTATGTGTCTCGTTATATTCTCTAGAGATTGAAGAGGAAAATAATTTTGGGTTAAGCAGTTAAAATTACGTATATGATAGACGATTATGTAGAGATCTAAAAATGAGAATGCAGGAATGTTATAAATATTGGCCATATTTTTAAAATGAGTAGACATAGCACTCCTTCCCACAACCAAAGCTGCCACTTTATATTTGGAATGAGAAGTGATACCTTTCTGAAGCAGACGCAGGCATCTTCTTTGCTGAGTTACCTCCTTATTCAGTGAAGACTGTGTTCCCTCCACTTTCCATTCCAATTAAACTGTAGGGAAAAACTCCTATATTTTCTAAATACAGCAAGCATGTTCCTTTTATCAGCATGTTCTAGTGGTACCCAGCAGATGTTCCTATCAACAAAACATTCCATCTTATTTGGCTACTCTTGTATAAATACTAAAAATATAAGCAAATACAATCTGAGATTAAAACATTGCAGCACATCGAACTATTTAGATCACAAGTGATGTGAAGGATTTATCTTATGTAAAGAGTTAAAAACTCCAAATTGAGTCCTGAGCTACCAGTACAATTTGTAATGTGAAACTTCTACTGGCTTCAGGTGATAATCTGATTATTCAAATATTGCATGTGCCAATGAATATGAAATTGAAGCTCCAAGTTAATAAGTTTTTCAATGAACTTCTTGCTGTTTTTTTCCTGCTTGAAAAGTGTTGCTTTTTATTTAAGCGGGTTGCATGGCCATAGCAAGGCAGGTGGGTACAGAACCTCACTCACGTTGTATGTTGGGTGGCACACTGTAAGCCAACATTTCAGTGTCTTATTTAGAGCAGGGCAGAGAACAAAACGACCCTGTAACACATAGGAAATGTGAAAGAAGCATGCGGGTGAAGAGAAATAAAGGCCTTGCTGCAAAGTGACCATGATGTCAGATCCCAAGTGCATAGTCTTGTATTCAGGTGATTTGGGGCCCTTAAAATACTTCCTTTCACCAACAGTGCCTTCTGAATACTTTCATTGCTAGGATTAGGAAAGCAGGGTTTCAAAAGAACTGAAGATACCACTGACTTCCCTGAATCAAGTCCTTTGTTTGATCTGAACAATGTAAGGTCTTCAGATGCAACAACTAAACTGCTCAGTGCCAAGCTACTGCCTGTCCCCCCCCCCCCCATAGAGTTTTATGGGGGCTTTTCATCCATTTGTAACTTGGCCACTTGAGATGACCATCAAAAGAGTCAGGAGGAAAAAGTCTGAGAAAACCTCAATATGATATTTCTCACCCCTGCAAGCCTCTGACCCCAGGATTGCTGTGGATGAAACGTGATCCAGGCTCAAGAGCGGTGCATCCCTATGAGTAGGAAGTCAAGCAAAGGAGGYAGGAGACCTGCATGGATGAGCAAGGAGCTCCTGGCAAAACTCAACCAGAAGAAGGAAGTATACAGAAAGTGGAAAGGGGGACAGGCCACTTGGGAGGAATATAGGAACGTTGTCAGAGTATGCAGGGATGCGACGAGGAAGGCTAAGGCCCGTTTGGAATTAAATCTGGCAAGAGATGTCAAGGACAGCAAGAAGGGCTTCTTCAAATACATCAGCAGTAAGAGGAAGACTAGGGAAAATGTGGGCCCTTTGCTGAATGGGGTGGGTGCCCTGGTGACGAAGGATGCAGAGAAGGCAGAGTTACTGAATGCCTTCTTTGCTTCAGTCTTTACTGCTCAGGCCAGCCCTCAGGAACCCCAGACCCTGGACGCAAGAGAGAAAGTCTGGAGAAAGGAAGACTTTCCCTTGGTGGAGGAGGAGTGGGTTAGAGATCATTTAAGCAAACTTGACACCCACAAATCCATGGGCCCCGATGGGATGCACCCACGAGTGCTGAGGGAGCTGGTGGATGTCATTGCTAAGCCACTCTCCATCATCTTTGAAAGGTCATGGAGAACAGGAGAGGTGCCTGAAGACTGGAAGAAAGCCAATGTCACCCCAGTCTTCAAAAAGGGCAAGAAGGAGGACCCAGGGAACTACAGGCCAGTCAGCCTCACCTGCATCCCTGGAAAGGTGATGGAGCAGCTCATCCTGGAAGCCATCTCCACGCATGTGGAGGAAAAGAAGGTGATCAGGAGTAGTCAGCATGGCTTCCCCAAGGGGAAATCATGCTTAACCAATCTGATAGCCTTCTCTGATGGAATGACTGCCTGGGTAGATGAGGGGAGAGCAGTGGATATTGTCCACCTTGACTTTGGCAAGGCTTTTGACACTGTCTCCTGTAACATCCTCATAGACAAGCTCAGGAAGTGTGGGCTGGATGAGTGGACAGTGAGGTGGATTGAGAACTGGCTGAATGGTAGAGCTCAGAGAGTTGTGATCAGTGGTGCAGAGTCTAGTTGGAGGCCTGTAGCTAGCGGTGTCCCCCAGGGGTCAGTCCTGGGTCCAGTCTTGTTCAACTTCTTCATCAATGACCTGGATGAAGGGACAGAGTGCACCCTCAGCTAGTTTGCTGACTATACCAAACTGGGAGGAGTGGCTGATACACCAGAGGGCTGTGCTGCCATTCAGAGAGACCTGGACAGGCTGGAGAGGTGGGTGGAGAGGAACCTCATGAAGTTCAATAAAGGCAAGTGCAGAGTCCTGCACCTAAGGAGGAATAACCCCATGCACCAGTACAGGTTGGGGTTTGACCTGCTGGAAAGCAGCTCTGCTGAGAAGGACCTGGGAGTGCTGGTGGACACCAAGTTAAGCATGAGGCAGCAATGTGCCCTTGTGGCCAAGAAGGCCAATGGTCTCCTGGGATGCATCAGGAAGTGTTGCCAGCAGGTCGAGGGAGGTGATTCTCCCCCTCTACTCAGCCCTGGTGAGGCCACATCTAGAGTACTGCATCCAGTTCTGGGCTCCCCAGTACAAGAGGGATGTGGCACTACTGCAGCAAGTCCAGCGAAGGGCCACAAAGATGATTAGGGGACTGGAGCATCTCTCTTATGAGGAAAGGCTGAGAGAGCTGGGCCTGTTTAGCTTGGAGAAGAGAAGGCTGAGAGGAGATCTTATCAATGTGTACAAGTATCTGAAGGGAGGGTGTCGAGAGGATGGGACCAGACTCTTTTCAGTGGTGCCCAGCGACAGGACGCGAGGCAACGGGCACAAACTGAAACACAGACAGTTCCATCTGAACATGAGGAAAAACTTTTTCACTGTGAGGGTGACAGAGCACTGGCACAGGTTGCCCAGAGAGGCTGTGGAGTCTCCTTCTCTGGAGATATTCAAAACGCGCCTGGACACAATCCTGTGCAATGTGCTCTAGGTGACCCTGCTTGAGCAGGGGGGTTGGACTAGATGATCTCCAGAGGTCCCTTCCAACCTCTGCGATTCTGTGAGGCTGTCAGTGCTGTATCAGTCCTGCATCACCACCTCCAATGATGAAAACTGAGAAACCTTGAACAATCAAGCAGGCAGATAGAAAACCACTGCATGTGTCTGGCCCCAGGGAATCAGGTCTTAAAATGAGACTTTAAAAGTACAAGAACTGTTGTATTTTTCCTAATTACTATCTGATCTTGGACCCTCTTGGAGGTCAGGGCACAACTACAGCACCCAGAAACTTCCATTTCTTTAAAAGTGAAAACTGAGATTCTCATGGAGTCTACGGACAGCAGTACCTGGAGCATTAAGAGAAAGTACCAAATGCTGTGAGATTTTCCAATAACACAGCAAATTGGCAATGTTGCAGAAGCAATTAAACTGAGGCTGTTCTAGACACTGCACAAGGGATGTCCTGTAGCTAGGATGAGCTAATATAGGACTTTTTTAATAGAAGCATCTTAGCACTCTGTACTGCTCCTTCTGCCAATCTATGCTGTTGTAGGTGGTGAGAAATGGAAGAAATATGCTTGAAATTATAGTTTCCCAACAGATTGAAATTAATAACTGGCAAACTGTCCCATTCACAGTGGCTATTTTTTCGAAAGTGTTAAAATGAGAAACCAAGCTTTTTAACTTTTTATGACCTGTGGCAATTTTTCCAATTACCTGAGAAACTTATGGTGCAGGATGACATTGGAAAAGATATGTAAAGGACATCAGGACTTATAAAAATAATGTAAGCAAGCACAGTTTTCTGGTAGGCTACCTGTTGCTCAAGTCAAAGGTGCGAGAGAAGACACCTGACTGTAGGATGCCTGCGTACTTTCATCCCCAGTAATTGTCAGGCCCAAGATATACATCTCTGGACTTCTGCCACACATACCATGGGTATTGTACTGAGCGGGAATCGTAGCCTGGGTGTAGGCCCTGACCAGCTTAATTGCCCTCTGTGACAAGCAGGGATGCAGTATGCGGCTGTGTATTTGTGTTGCTTGTATTGCAGTCAGTAAGAATAATGATATAATCATATTATAATCATACCGAAGATGTAGTTCTGGAAGTCAGCAGGCCCATCTAATAAAGTGTCAGCAGCCACTAATAGTTTCCCTGGCAGGTGTTGTGCAATAGCTTGAATGATGTATGAACAATTGTTGACATATCTGATATACATTGCCCCCCCCCCCYTTTTTTTTTCCTGGTACATTTAGTTTCTGGTCAGTCTGATTACCCAGAGCACATGCATTCAGTCCCTGAAACCCCTGCCATTTGCTTCCCTTTCCCTGCCATCCTTCATCTCTTGTTATTTCTCCCCACTTGCCTTTTGATATATCTCCATTCCCAGGTTTTGCAGAAAAATCTACACTTATCATCATAACAACATTAATATTATTAGAAAGATGTTTCTTTGATCTTTTTCCAATAAAATCATCACAGGAAATTTCTAATTTGTTCAGAAAGAGTGTTCCATAAATCTTACCACTTTCATAAACATCAACTTGGCATTTCACAGGCTTTTTTGAGAAGAAAACACTGAATGCATTTAGAATATTACAGCTAAAAATATAAGGTATAATAAGGGATAGTGATCTTCTTCAGAGAAGGCAATCAGACCAGTGGTTAGTGAAAGTTATTTATTTGTTTTCAAAGCATGTTCAGTTCTCTTATTTTTATAATAATCAGAGCTATTTTTTTGTTGTTCATAGACATTTGTTGAAGCATTATCAAATATTTGGAGAAGTACAAATACAGAAAGTCTATTATTTTATTTCCTGTTAATTTTGCTGGCATTGCTCATATTTGTGCAGATATAAAATGAAAGAATTCCTTTTCTGAAATGACTTCCAGTGTAAGTAGTTTAGGTCCTACACAGACAGAATAGAAACAGGAATGTGATGGAACTAAACTTCTATGTTATTTTCCTATTTCACTCCTGTACTATATGAAGCTTCACTAGTTAGCTGTTTACTATCCTCTCTTGTATATGATCACTGCAATTTTTTTCAATGTCTTCATTCACTTTGCCTTTGAATATCTTACTATCTTCTCCAGACTGAAGCAGTAAACCAACGTCACAGTAAGCCAGGCTTCTATGTAAAATGTTCCTGTGAAATCTGGTAAAGACTTCGCTCATTATCTTTAGTCCCTATATAATTTTTTTCCTTTGTCAATCTTAGTCTTTCTGCAATTTCTGAAGCTGTGCAGGCTCCCTCTGGTGGCTAGCTACCACTGGCAAGTCTCTGGTTTTCACTAAAAGAGAGGTAGAACATAGGAGTTTAAAAGAGAGATTAGTTCATATATTCTGCTTTTTATTTGTCATTAGCAATATAAATTTAGTTATCATTAGCAATATAAATTACTATAGACACAGAAATATAATAAGATGTTACATGTCAATATACATAAATATAAAAATATAAAATAAAATTTGTGGTGATATTCTAACATTCTCCTAAATGGAGACTCCTACTTCATTTAGAAATATTTTAATATCTTGCAAACCAAGCACAGTTTCTTTCTTTCAAAAATTGCAAGGCCAAAAAAGTTCATTTTAATGGTCTTTATCATAAGACACTGATATGAGGGCTAAAAGGAAACAACCATCTCACCACTGTTCTTCATTTCTATCTTTCCAGATGCTGTTGTCACCTCTTTTCCATTTCCTCCTATGCCTTGAGCAGCCGGAAAGTTTTGTTAGTTTAGCCATTTAGACTTCATATCAGCAGATTTGGGTTCTTGTCTTTTCCACTGCACGGCAGCCGCATGGGCTACATGCAGGCCTTTTCAGCCCGGCCCCTTGGGCTGGGCTCGCAGCGGGAGCCATGGTGACCCCTCGCTTGTTTGCAAGTACAGTTTACTGTACAGATAAGACGTTCTTTTTAAAACAGAGCATGGCAGTGCTGACCATTTACCAGGATAAAGATATCAGACTTTGTTTATTAAATGAAGGGCATCAGAAATGCTTTCATTTCCACAAGGCATTTTCTAGTATTTTGTTATTCCCGTCTTGTGTTTTGTATGTTTTAACAGCATGGTGCAAAGACTGAATGTGAACTATGAATCATTTCTTATGTTATTCTTTCAGGCTAATCCAGTGCCTGCTAAAATCAATGGAGGCCTTTTCACTGACTTCATCAGAGGTATATCATGCCCTTAGTTAACTTATATTAAAAAAAGAAAAAAGGGAAGGGGAAGGGGAAGGGAAGGGGAAGATCACTTCCCTTCATGTTTTTACAACTGCAGAACAGGTTCTTACTTTTTCTTACCTTAATTTACTTTCACTCTTTATATGGAGCAGAATGAAAGCCAATAGTATTTCAGGCCCTGCACCATAATGGATTGTATCAATGGATACTTTCTTAGTAACTATAAATGCTGTGTTGGCAATTGTAACAGAAAGGAAATTCAGTCTTAACAGCAAAAGATACATACTAACAACTCGTCCAAAACCACCAGGAGTCCAAGAAAAGCAATTTTTTATGGTGAAAGACATTGGAGTTTGACGTGTTTTTTTTTAATTTCTGTAAAACTGATGATGCTACATCAGCATCCTACCAAGCACATACTTTTGTTGCCCTTGCTGTCAGCAGCGCGGCCTGTGGAAGGAGGTGTGCAGTGGCCCGCAGCTGGGAAGGGATGCTCAGCCTGCCAGGGGAGGGCCGTTGAGGGAACCGACTTAAGACACCATGCAGGCAACTGCACTCTGACACTGACTGGCCTCAACTCTTTCATAGCAGCACAGACTTTATGATTTTTTGCCCCTGGGGAAAGGACATGCCCATATTCAATGGAAAGCACCCCACCAGTTATCTGTCACCCATGATCAGTGGCCCGGAGCCTGCCAGGTGGCTGCGCGCTGCCCAGTGTATGCCTCCACCTTTGGAGGTGCCAGGGCAGCTCAGAGCACTCAGCCACCTTCGCCATTACAGCTGGCTCTTCTCTCTCTCTTCCCCTGCCACACATGCAGGGAATGGCACAGGAAGGGACGAGTAGCAGCTGCTTGCTGACAGCAAAAGTGCTTTCTTACAGCAGCTTGCCCTTGCCTTGCCCCCTCCCTCAGACCCCTTTCTCACTATAAGGAACAGTTCAGAATACATTTTGGGGGAACTGCATATGTTTTTTCCAGAAAGGAAAGAATAAGGGAAAAATGATGTTGACTTGGAGGAGCTAAACTGAGCATCTGCAGCTCTGCCTGATCCCAGCAACTTGTCCTGCATTTCGCACTGAAAGCCATGTTTGCTGCTGCCAGCTGGCCCTCCTCCCCTCTGTCGCTCAACCCAGCCCCTGTTGAGACTTGGGCCAGGGATAAATGAATTGTTTTACAGCAAGAACCTGAATTAACTATAGCAATAGCAGGAAAGTAGGGCTGTATTGGTTATGTAAGAAAGGAAGACTGAATTAATTGTTTAACAAACCTGAGCAGGGAAAGTGAACCTCAAAACAGACCTTCCTGGAGAAATGATGTGGTTGATGGGCCTCCATGTGGCATAGTAACCGCTGTGGCTAAGCCGTGGAGCCAGGTCTGTAGGGACTGTGTGAGAGAACAAGGCCAGCCACATGCCTTCTCCACAACATCCCAGGTTCAAACCAAGAGCCATGTTATTCACCCCACTTTCCTGTTTGCAGCATGTTGCAAAGCCAGCTTATGTCTTCAGGAGCAGGCCATACGATCAAAAACACTGCAGCCCCAACTGCAAGCATGTGGTGCCAAACAGGTCGCACACACTCCAGCCATTTGCTGTGCATTTGGGTGGCATGTGCCTGTTACTGGTGAGCGTATAGTGGATTAGGGCTGCGACACCACACTTTCTTCTGTGGTAGTCCAAGGGGAGAACAGTCAGAGTCATCCACCACCCTCTGAGACCACTGTTACAAGGAAATAGTGGGTCCTGTGCAGACTCCCAATATGCTGAGAGCCAGCTGGGGTCAAGCACTGAGAATCACTGCAACAGCTCAGCAACTGGGCCATCATTTATGTACGTGATCAGGGACTTAGGGCTTAGAAGCACCAAGGTAGAAAGATTTCTTCCATGCTGCATTCCTTTCACATAAATATACTTGGCAGACAAGGACATCTGAAGTACCTCTCTGTGGATTTGGCACAGTTTGGCCTTACAGCCAGAGGAGAAATTGTCTTTTGCACTGTAGGGAATAGCAGCACACTGTTTGGGAAGGCAAATCCTGCTGACTTTACACATAATCCCACTGGTTTGACAGCTGTGCCCCTTAGGCAGGAGATAAGAATGAAGGAGACACTACACCTCTCATCTAGAAAAGCAAAAGGCAAAAAAAGCCAATTGCCTCTTTTGACAATTATGTAGAATACTGAAAATAACTCTTAATTTGTTACGTTGTACCATGTGAGTGATCTGAAAGCACATTCTGCCTTGGTGTGCACTGATACAACTTCAGTAAGTCCATTGGTGAAGCTAGGCCAAAATTCTGGTTCTGATTAATCAAATCAAGGTAGGAACCAGCCATAGACCAGACTGAGTGATCCTGAGGTTTTCTGAAACATTCATGAAAAGAAATCCTAGAAAAAATACCTGACAAAGTATATGTTACATTTTCCTTGAGTCTTTTGCTGTCTATATCTAGATATGTTTTATGAGAATTCTATGTAGTTCCTAAACTCTATTTTGAATTAAACAGAGAGAATTAAACAAATAGACCTAGAACTGTGCTCTTTTTAAAACTCTGAATCATATTTAAGCATGGTAAATAACTCTTGGGTTTACAAGGATGAGATACAAATGTTGCTAATGATTTTAGAGTGTTTGGGCAGAGAAATTTTTGTTTCTGAGCAAGTTAAAAGATCTCTGGTCAGTTCCCTGACTACTTTGGAAAAGGACAATTCTCTGAAGCCAGTAAGGCTCCAGTGCATCCAGCTGTGTCCAAAATAAAGGAAAAACATTCAATCTCCTTCTTCCCTTAAAATTAAGGAGGCAACAATTCTGTGTGGCAAAGGATTATTTTTGTTGACATTCATTGACATGTTCCAATTCCCACGTGAAGTCCGATCTACATGTCAATAGAATCATTCAGATGACTTCTCCAATTTCAGTAGTTCTGAATGGATGCTCAGCTTTCTGAGTGAGACTGACATTTTCACACCAACAGATCCACAAACATTTAAAAGTCTATCAGGAGGTAAAATCTCGTATACTTCACTTTTCAAGAGGTTCAAAGAAGCAGGCTGTGAACTTTGTAAAACTATTTGCCTAGGGACCACCTGTGGTTCTATTTGTAGCTTCTAGGTCGACAAAGCTTTTGCCCACAGGAAAATGAGCTGGTTCACCACAGCCAAACTATAGGAATCTGAATACAGTCCACAGATCTTAATCAGTTCAAAAGTGAACATTTCCAGTAAACTTTAAAATCTCTTCCTCTTGCTAACAGGAAAAAAGGATTACTGTGAAGGATTGTATCTAATTCATACTGTTCATGAGAGTGAGTGCTATCAGCTCCAGCTCAGCTAGGCACAGTGACTTATTTTACTGCAATTGCGACTAAAATCAAATTCAAACCAGAGTCCAGGTAGACTGGGCATGTCTTCTTTGATAATCTAATATAAAAGTAATCTCAATGGAGATTAAAAAACCTGTATACAATTGATACAGAAGGAAAACTCTTGTAAAACCCCCCTTTTTATAGAAACCCTGCGTGTGGCCACAGCTATTCACTTTGAGAACAGAGATGTAGAAAGAAGAAAGCAGGGAAAGTCACATCAAAAGCATCAGGAACAGCAGGAGAACTGAGACAGTTTTGAAGCTAGTTTCATACACTCATTTATTTTTTAATTGCTTTGATCTTTTGAAAAGTCCATGTTATGCACTGAAAACTTGGAAGATAGAGCACTCACATTACTGCATTTAGTAGCTGCACTTGGAGGTGGAATACATAAACACATTTCTTTGTGTGGACTTTATTAACAGAAGAGCAAGAAATAGTGAATTTTAATATATTTTCATTAGAACATTGGGCTTTGCATTTTATGCTGCTTCATAGAAGATGATTTTCCTGACTCTAACCTTCTCATGAGTTAGGAATATGGGCTGTTGGGAGATATAAGAGCAGGGATGAGAAAGGGCTCTAAGTGCTATGCTGGGCTGGTCCAGTAGTACTTAGTGTAACATAACAGCATCAGCTGATCACGGTAACTGGCATGGGGAGAAGCACTCCTGATTGCTGCATGGCATCTGGAGTGGCATGGGAGAACACCTGATTGAGCAGCATGGCTGAGGGTATTTCTGTGGAGGGACTGAGCTGATGTGTGGAAACGCCAGAGTTGCATCATTTACCAAAATAACTGCTATCAGTGTTTTATTGCTTGTTTGCTCTGCCCTCTGCCATATCCAGGGCTTTATCCTTCCCTGAATGAGCATTGTATGACAGGAAGGAAAAGGTGCCACCTAGTAGGTAGGGCACTTTATTATAGTGAAAGGAGAGGCAGACTAGGGCTCTATCCATATACCCAGAACTCTGTATTATGTAGTAACAGTTTTCTGGAAAACTGCAGAGTTGGTCCTTCAAGCAGGGACTGGGACGTGTAACTGCTGCAGGATTGTGTTTGTTCTGTGTTCTCCTTCTCTCCTTGTATTTTGGAGATGTGGCACCATGCAGAAAGCATTCAACAACACAAGTGCCAGATGCCTAAGCTGCCAATAGCATGGTGGTCAGAGCCCTCTCAGGAGAGGGGGGAATCTGATGAGCCTTTTCGGCATGTTCTGATGATGCTTATGTCAGAGAACATAAGTGAGAATTTCTGAATCACAGTGAGACAAAGATGGGAGAGAAGGCTGAACAAATATGCACTGTCAGTAGTGAAGGACTTTGGCATATTCATAAAATAGAGCTTTTGGCACTGACAGCACTGAAAGGTCACAAGCCATGGAGTTTGGTGGCAGACAGCTAAGTCTCAGGACTACAGTTTTAGTCTCATGCTCCTAAATTCTTCTTACATTCATCTTAGACAACTAAATGTCTCTCTCTCTCTCTCTTTTTTTTTTTTTTTTTTTTGTATATAACCCTTAATTGTTTTCTCTTTCAGCTTCCTGTCATATCTTCCCCTCTCCCTCCATCTTGAAAGAGATGCTTTGAGGACATGAATGCTTACTGCTTGGAAAACACTTGGACATGACAGCAGGGACAGTAAGTATCCAGATAGTAGTAAAGTAATGTAAAATAAAAGCTCTCTGATTACGACAGCTCTATGCACACAGTAGGCAGTTTAATTTTTTAAATGATGTGTCCAGGAGTGTATTGTTTTAAGCAATGGACTCACAGTAATGTCAATAAAAGTCTAGAATTTTGAGCAGAAGTATCAGGCAGACAGTTTTTTGTCAGGACTCATCATCATACACATACATATACAGTGCAGTTCTTTACAAAAATTAATAATCATTATTGAAAATCTGTACCCCACTGACCTGATCCGAGACATTTCTGCATGAGCTGAAAACTCTTATTTTCAAATGCTAAGTACCAACTGAAAGAATATAAACATTCAAAAATTTTTAGGCTGTAGTAGGGACCAGTAAATCACAGCTGACAGGTCATGTGGATTTCCTACTATGATCACAACCTTTTCACTTCATATAATTCCTCCAACTACATGGTTCCTGGCCAAAGCCTTAGAAAGTATGTGAGCCAGGTTTAACAAGCAAAAGTTATGAAGAATCCTGTTTCTTTCTTTAGGAAATAAATGAATAAGCCAAGAAGACAACTGAGCAGATTACAGGAGAGCAGATCCTGCAAGGGGAGATATCACCTGTCTGCAGATGTCTTGGCTCCCAGTGTAGTTTGTGTGCAAGATCAACATTGGTAAGCTAGCCTGAAGACTGTATCATTCTCCATCAGCAATTAAATCACCTGATTAGCATAATTAATTTAACAAGAGTACTTAAAGGGATTAAGAAAACTGTTAGAGGAGCCTTGGATCAGGAGAGAAAAGTAAAGCAAGGCAAAAAGGTGATTTTATGGGGCTTATGGACAAAATACTAAAAGCATATTAGCCTGCAAGGGGTACACTCACCTTGCAGGCCAAACAAGCTGTGTAAAGGGAATAGTCCCACAGGAAGCAGATGCTTTCCTCCAGAGGACTAATGAGAATGTAAGGACAAAACAAAGTTGCTAAAGTGATCTAAAATAGCTTTCTTATGAAGCAATAAAACCAAAGATCTGACTAAGACATCTCAGGTTGATGTATAAATCTGTAAGGCTGCCCACAGATTGTATAGGAGGCAGCAGCATGAGCTGCAAAAGAAAAAGAAGCTTTTTCTATGAAAGGGATAGCTACTGGGGTGTATGCAACCTCTTTAAACTGGCAGCTGTAAGTGGTGTTGATGATAACACCACTGCCTCCTGCATGTGAGGAAGAGGTTTGTAGGGCTGGTTATCTCAGTATTGCTTTGGTATGGCAGCCTTTTCTTTTTCATGTTTGACTGGTGTGAGGTTGACTGTGGGACCTTCTCCTTGGGCTCATGCTAGTAATGTTTTAGAGCAGGGAATAAGCTGTCTTCATTAGCTCAAGCTTTGGGAGGGCTTTACTGTTTTATTGTTGTTGTTGTTTTGGGGGGCTTTGGCTACCCTCCCAAATATGCCAGACCCTGGCAAAGGTGCTTGGGTCAAACTATATTGAGGAGGTGATGTTGCAAATTCAAAGATGCATTGTGCAGAGGGGTGTGTAGAGGGACCATTTCTCTGCTAGATGGGGAATGGGAGAAGACCTCCTTTTGCCTCAAGGAGGTGGGGAGGGGGAATTTGGGCTCCTGATGTCTGACACAGGGGTGCTCCTACCTTTTCCTGAGCATGTGTACAAAGAGCAGCTTCTGGGACATGGAGAAAGGTTATGGAAGGTACAGATTATAGATGGATAACCTATGTTTGTTGAGGTTATTCATTCAGGATAATTTGCTGGTGAGAATACTAGCAGTAACATTTCCAGGTTTGTCCAGTTAATTAAGACTGCAGCCAAGCTAGCCCTTGGTCCCCTTGTCTTCCAGCTCTGCTTGGCACAATGAGGTCTGTAATGCTAACTTTTTCCGAACATGCCAAATGTGCATTGCTTTTTATACAACGGGGCATTTCCTGAATGGCTGAAGGCACTGAGCCTTCAACTTCATTGCAGCAGTAATGTATGAGACATACAGTGACAACTGGGTAACAGCCCGTTAGGGCTCATTACTATATATTTTCCATACACTGCAGTAAACTACAAAAACATACAAAGTCTCTCATTGCTTTTCGTAGACTAGATGTAATTCACATCTCCATTCTGGAATGAACAGAAAGGAATAGTTCCTTAAATATAACTTCAAATATTTCGGTTAATATTTCACAAAAAGAGAGGAGGGGGAAAATGAGGTAAGACTAAATTAAACTGTGGAGAGCTTTGTCCTATTCCCTTAATAAAATGGAAAAATTAAAAAGCATACCTTCTACAAACTGGTAAAATTATATGGTAATTTACCATTCATTATTAGCCTGCAAAACAACTTGTATTATAATAAACTTCATAAAGTAGTCCTACTGGAATTCTGCCACTGTTTTAATTAACAAACTCATCATACATTTTGGTCATTTATGTCTGTTTTATGTATCAGGAAAAATGGTTTTCATATCAAGTTGCATAACTGATGGTGGTTCTGTATAATGATTTGTAGTTAAAAAAGGTAGTAGGTAGCTGCAGTCTGTTATTACTGTTAATGAAATTATTTCAGCTTGCATACTTCTTATGGGTTTGTTCTGATGTCTGTATTTGGGCTGAGTTCCTTTGTTCAAAATAAGATCCAAGCCTTAAAAACAAAACAAAAAAAACCCTGCACACAAAACAAAACCACACCCCAAACAAAAAAAACCATCTGCTTACACTTACAAAGAGAAGTATTGTCATTAAACCTAAAGGAGAAATTTATTTGCATTTAAGCTAAGCACTAATTGCAGTCTGCAAAATCAGGACAAGAATTCTTAAGCATATTCAAAAAATGCCTGATTCACTACTTTGAATTTATAAATACGTCCTGCTCCAAGGTTGTAATATTTGCTGACAGAGGTTACTCAAAATCTGCAATATTAGGACTATTTTTGGTTTGTGTTCTATGGCTTCCAAGTACCTGTTAACAATAGGCATTGTGAATAACCCTAGTAGTACTTATGCAATATTAAAGAATAAAAAAATCACTTCAAATAAATACCCTAGTTCTATTATAATATGCAGATAAAATTTAGACTCTCATGAAGAGGCAATTAAGCACATGAAGTAAGGAGATGCAAAGCAGAGCCCTGATCTTGTAAAGGATTCAGTCATGCCAAACAGCTGGTGTGGAGAAAATACTGACATAAGCAGATGGACCTCTCAAAATTATTCAGAGCTGCGATAGTTTCTTGCAGGCTTGAACCTGACTTACTGCAATCTTTACAACCTAAAACTGAGACTGGCTGATGCTAGTGGAAGGTTAGAGTTTCTTAAATGAGAACGTTTCCAGGACTGGTGAAACTTGCAGTAAAAAGCAGACTTTCAAGACGGTGGTGGTCAGGCTGCAAAAGGTTTCTTAGGGAGGCCATTTCCCTTTTCACCTTACAAATTTCTTCTACCTCCCTCACTGCATCAGCTCTTACAGGTACACAGGCCTCTTCCGTTGGAATGGCTAAGAAGTTGGAGCACAGCTAACCCTTCCTGAACCAGACTAGTCTGAGTGTGCTGACGCAAGGCATTAGACTGTATATATTTGTTGTATGTCTATGTTCAAAAATAAGTGTGTTGATGCAATGACAGATAGAAAATAGGTATATCTACCAGTACAGTCTTTAAAGGAAAGGCAGTATCTCTGGAAGTGTGAGACAAAATTGCACTGTTATGCAGAGTCCTAGGCAAATTGACTTGATCATGATCTTTTTTTTTCCTTTTGTTAGTTGCAGCTAAAGGGGTATTGAAGTACTGAATACAAAGAGAAGATGGTTTCTCCAGCAACTGTTCCTCTGGAAAGAGGTTTCAGCTTTTTCCCTTGCTAGAGTTTTTTACTGCATGTAACCAAATGATATCGCTGGCAGGAAACAGATACCTGGTCCAGCAATCTACGGTGTCAGTCCCACTGGCGTTAACAGCTGTGTGAGTTCAGAAAGCAAAGCCAAAATTCCTGGTGGAAGTTCTGATGCCAGCTCCGCTGAGGTTGGTGCAAATGACTGCATGAGCCAAGGAGTGTGATCCACTAAAGACTGATCTTCCATTTCCTTCAGACCCCAGACAACACTGTCCTTGACACTCACAAGGGTTCAGCATTGCCCACCAAGAGCCACAGTCAGAGTTTAGAGTGAAGGAAATAAAAGCTCTAATCCTTTTTCTTTTTTTTTTTCTTTTCTTTTCCCCTCCTCCTCTCCAATTGGCCATGGAAGTCAGTCTTAGTAGTTTGTTTTAAATTAAGGAAACTTTCTTGTACAAGCACTGTGACACAATCTAGGAGATGGAAACTCTAAAGCATTTTGGTTTTGAGTTAAATACTTGGGGCAAACATGAGCATACACTGAAATATTGAATATCTGCTAAGCCAAAGAGAGAATGAACTGAGGTTTATTTAAATAATACTTAGTTGTATTGATCTAGGTTACTGAGTTAACAGCCCAGGTAGAATTCTGACTTTGAAGATTTGATGTATTTCTAGATTAAAGTGTTAAATTAGGATGAAAGAAACCATGCACTCTGTAACTGCAAATTAACTAAGGGCAAGCTATTGCAAACAAATTGCATGTTATGTCCCTCTTCCCAACTAGTCAGGTGAGGAGCTATATCTTCAAAGGATGTACTGTGACTCTGGATACACAGAGTCAGTAAGGACCTGTCAGTAATAGTAAATGAAAACACTTTCTTCAATCTCTTAAACTAGTTCTTTCAAACACAGTTTTAATAAATGTATTTTACATTTATTACAGTACCTAGCCTAGGTACTAAAATTGGTTTCTAGTTATGTGATTATGCTATCCTAGGAATAAAGCTTTCAAAACTTAAGAAGTCATGCCATATCTGGAAGACTGATTATTTATCACCAGGCAGATTACCAGGCATGTTGATTTGGGGTTCTGATTTTCAGCTTAACTGCAGACAATGAAATTTAAGATCTTACTATTAATCTTAACCTGACTGTGTCCAGCATGTCTCACACTGCCTCTAGCCCTGACATCAGGCAGGACAGAATTCACTGGTAAAGTGAAATAGGGGTGTTTTGAGGGGGGAAGAGGGTTTCTGCAAAGGACATGATAGACTTCTGTACAGCCTTCAGGACAAATGTTTGGCCTCTGTTACAACAGTCTTGTAAAAAGGAGCTGTAATGAAGGTAGAGGAAAAATAAAGAGGTTTGGGGAAAAAATTCCAAGTGCAGCCACCTATTCATTACTAAAAAGGGAGGTGTCCTTACGTAGTGCAACTGATCTGATCAGAATTCTAACAGAGCCAGTCTGCCACCACAGGAAACCACTTCAAATACCTGAAAGTTTAGGTAATTGTGTATGTTCAGATACGTCAACCAAGGCATCCTCTGCTGCTTTATACATTCTCGGTATTCAAGACACCTGTGCAAGATGACAAATATGATACAAATCCCACAAGGGCTTTGAACCCTTCTGAAGTGGCACCTATTCATTACTAAAAAAGGAAAAGCTTGACTGAATTAAGCAAATAGATGAACATAGAATTGCTTGTTAATTGTTTTGGATAATGTTTTTTCTGGTGCCCTCCCATTCTGCCCTCCCCCCCAACACACCTTTTTTTTTTTTTTTTTTTTTTAAAGTTAGCTGTGCCAAATTGCATTTGCAGAGCTGCCAGGGAAAACTGGCTTTTTGGAAATGCTGATGGCCTTTCCTTTCTTTGACTTATTGTTAGAATGAAAGGTGGCAAGGTCTTTCATCTCAGAGATAGTTTAACACTCTGCAGATGATAATTTCTGAACCTCTTACCACTTGATGTATGTAAACCAAAAGTACATGGGAAATACAGGGCCACTATGAGAAATGTGTTCTTCTTTGCTTCCTTGGGAAAATATTTCCACCATTCCTTCTCCCATGCTTGATCAAGAAGAGAGCAGGGCAGAAATGAATGGTGGCATTGAGCTCACCAGTCCCCATTACTATAAACTCTCTTCCTTCAGTCAGAGAAATCAGAGTTGTCCTCTCAAGTTTTAATTTCATCAAGGTGCAGTTAACCACTCTCAGGGATCCTTATTCCTCCTGTAGGTCTGAGCAAATGAAAGGCTTTTTCAAGGCAGAGGTCTATTTCTGAAGGGTAATTCTGTACTAAGAATAAAATATCTGGTAAAGTTAACATTGTTAAATTGTGGGATGTTCAGGGCTCTGATTATATAAAATTCAAGTTGCTTAAAGGCCACTTGACTTGCATGGAATAGACAGCTCAGTCTCTGAAAACCTTTAGAGTATAGGCTAAAGTGTAATAAAGGGCATTATGTATGCTCTCTTTTCCTTTCAGTTAAGCATACATTAAGAGTGTCATCCTTTGCATTTACTGTTTTTGTTGGTCATAGACTTAACACAATTATAGACATTTTTAGGGCTCTGAATCAGAATCCAAAAGCATAGCCTTTGCTCGTTGTGTAATCCAGTTAACATCTAATGGTCGTCTTTTCTGTTCTGTTCTTGAAACTTGAACAGAGTTAGTCATGTATGTCTGACTGAATGCATCTCATTTCAGGTTAAATGCAACTAATATCACATCAAGGAATTGATTAACATTCACAGTGGAAGAAAAAAAATGAGGAATTCAGCTCTTTAACAGAGTTACTCTCTAATATACTGAAATTCAAGATAATCCCTTTCAATCAAGTCACATTTGAACAGATCTTTTTCTCTGAATCTGTAGGTGAGTTTCTTATAAGAACTGCACATTTATTTATCCTGTTTAAAAGAAACTAACTTTAACATGGCAGGCATTTATGCTTCACTGGCCTACTAAGCATTAACATCTTGCAGTTCAGTGACTTTCAGATGTATGTTACTCTAGGACATTTAATGGTAGGTTTTTGTGCAATGAACTCTAGCACAGCCCTTTATAAAACTTGCATAGAAGTCCTGATAACTGCCTTACATCATACACATCAAGGAAAGGTGAAACAGTGTTGCCTGAAATGTGTATCACATATACCTTTGGTGTTCTGCAAGAATGGCCAAGAGTAATTACCATGTCTGTAATTAATACTCAAGTGTCTATGGCCAGATCCATAAAATGGCCATCCCATCATATTTGTGTTGACACTCTGATCTTTCTGCAGGCTCTGCTAGCTGCTTGTGCCTGTAGTCTGAAGATGGCCTTAAAGTGCAAGCTGGTGTGTATGCCCTGTATAGGCTATGTCTATGTTTAGCATTCCTGAGAGCGCTGTCTGGTGCAGAGGCCAGATCATGCAGGACAGGTTGGAGTTAAACTGCCTTTTATGCTAATAGAGGTGGAAGCATCTAAACTGCTCACTGGAAATGGCTCTGGGCCTGTGTTAAGACCTCAAACATCCATGGAAATGCTTAGGAGAGCACTGGTCGGCACAGGCTAAATTCTTGCCAGGGACAGCTGTAGCAATTCAGCTGTACAAATGAGAGTGCCATGCCTGGAGACATACCCTGGCACTGCTTAATTTATTGGTGTAGACCTACTCTGTAACTTTTACATTGGTCTGACAGGAAGATTATGGAATCATTCTAACTCCCCCCCTGCCTTCCCCTTCCCCCCCCCCCAATTCACCCACCCACCCCAAAAAATTCAGCCTTGCCTCCTGGCTTATGGCTGGATTCAGAACATGGAGGGGAAGACATGTCCCCATCTATTCCTCATTCTTCTTTATCTTTTTTAATACATTTGATTGACTTAATGAACTGTTTTGGTATGTGTTACATATGCAATACAGTGACTAGTTAATATGAAAAGGTAAGGTTCAACAACAGTTGCAAAAGTTAGTGATACCTTCTAGTATTCAAGGCATGAGTCAGAGCTTATTTTTTCTGAATAGTCCAAGTCATGCAGAGAACTTAGTACATTTATGCTTAAGGAGGTCCTGAAAAGAAACAAAATGCTAGGTACTGGGGTTTGGAATGGTCCCTTGGAACTTCTGCAGAAAAAGGAAAACTACTTCTGCCCTGTAGGATATTGATGTTTAAACATAACCTGCCCTTCCGCTTAAATTTTTTAATAAGTTACTGTGCAGAGTTGACATATCAAGCCCATAACTTTTAGCTAAGTTATTAAAACTTTTTATCAACAGTCTGGATAGTTCTTATCCAGATAAGGTCATTTGTGTTATACTGTCTTTTCTATTTTCATTGCCATCTTTCTGTGAATCAGAAGGTATTACTATATTTTTTTTCCTTCGCAATCTGAATTGATTTTGCAATCTTATTAAGGATAGACAATCTAACAGAGGAACAGAAAAATGGAACACAAAGCTTCTTGAGCTATTTCTAAAAGAGTTATTAATCCACAGCTGTGAGAAAGTAAAGCAGCTAGTTAAATACAGTTTCACTGAAGTTATTTATCAGATGTTTAAAGAGTTCTTAAAATTTTGGAGTAGTTAATATATTTAAGCATCGAATCCTTAAATAACAAACACAACTACTAGTATTCTATTTATTTACAGAGTGCATACCAAGTAGCTCCCCCTAAAACTTTAGGGGAAAAAATAAATGAAAATGTTGTAATTCTCACTGAACAAATTGACAAGAGAAATGATCTAAGAGTAAAAGCTTAACCATTTGCCTACTATGGCACTATTAAAACTTCCAGTCAATTTCTCCCTGAAGGAATCGTCATTAAAATGTTTTTTGTCTGTTATAGCTCCGTCATTATCTCTGTTCCTACTGTCCCCTAAGCCATACTCTTTCTTTTTCTCCTTATAACAAGAACTACACTTTTATTGATGTACCGATAAAATATCTAAAACCTGTCCCTGATATAAATACTAATTCCATTATTTTTTGTTGTTGATTGATTCTTTTGTGTCTTTAGTTGGGTACAATATTTTCCGTGCTTCTTCCCATAACAGGATGTTTGACTTGTTCACCAGAAGCCTGGGAGTTCTCTCCCTTCTCATTTCCAAGTGATTTAGAGAACGGAGTAATGAAGCAAATCTAAGGCTTACAGCTCACATGGGAAAGCTGGGCAATAACATAAGCTTGCTCCCTTGTAACAAGTAGCAGGTCTGAAGGGTTAAGGTGCATTTATCAGGTACAGACAGATGGATAGTGCCAGGCTCTTTTAGAGATGCTTCATTTGCTACTCTATAGAGCCATGTATCTGTCTCATTCCCCACTCTGCTCTCTGTTCTCTCCCTTCCAGAGTTATTTGCCCTGTGCTCATAGATCTGGGGTTGAAAGCTGAAGTGTTACAGTACCAACGGTGTTGTTCCATTTTCACAAGGATGGGAAACAGATGGAAGGATCTTTGTACAGAAGTTTCTGTTTTCTGGGCTGCTTTTGTGTCTGAAAACCAGTAGAGATCTGAAGCAATGTAGAGTTGGTCTCACATTACTTCTGCACCCCAGGGAGTGAAATACGGTGGGAGGTCCACAGTTGTGCTGCATGAACTGTATAAATGACCCCATGCAGGTTTCAAAACAATTGTGAAAAATACAAGCTGTACTCTGCACATACGCTTCATCCATCACATGGCATTTAAACAGTAACTAAAGGAGAGGTACATGAAAGCCCCTGGAAGAATCCAGTCTCCTGGTAGTTCCAGTTCTGTTTTATAGCCTGTCAGATAAGGTTATGATAAGCATCCGTGCAGTTGGCGCCTGTTACAGAGAATGAAAAGAAGTATTTTGCAATGCCATTGATTGTAATTCTCCTATAATTATTACTCTTTCTAACATTTTCTATAACTTATGTCTGGGGGCGGGATTGTTCTGTGCTTTACTTATAAGGTGAGTAAAGAAGGTTTTTTATTCCAAACCTTCCAAAATGTATTTAAATCGCACATTTTTATGTCTTTAGCTGGTTAGCAAACTGCAAGAATCTGAGAATCTCAGAAATATCAAGACTGTGAAGGATGACATTATATCCTGTTAGCCAAGGGTTGCCCAGATACATTGACAATGAATCAAAATGAGTTCCCAAAGCAAAGGTTGAAATCCAGCCACCTTTACCTATATAGTTCCAACACAGCTGGGCCATTTATGTGAAGAGAAACTACTCATTTGAAGAAGGCTGACAAAGTCTGGCCTGTGATGATTACGATTCAACATTACAACCAGCTCATCAAAGGCAGGTTACATCATGATCCTACCATGCTTCTCAAAGATGTGCTCAGCTTGGGGAACTGCATGCAGGCCTTGGAATCTGGCCCAGAGGAATTCTTAATTTGTGTGATAAAAGAAAAAAAGTCGTTAATAATATATCTGAGAAATGTACTGTGTTTGGGAAGTTTAAGTTTTGTTTTGTTGGGTTTTTTTAGAAAAATAATCAAAAAAAATTTTTTTTGGTCATCTAAGCTTTACCTAAAATTCAGCACCTGTTTAATCAAATCATAGGGTTTCATATGACCTTTAGATGTTCTTATCCACAGACCAACTCAGAAAACAATCCTGTTGAGAGCAGCCTCTTGAAGTAGTCCAGTCATATCCAGAAATCCCTTCTTGGGAATTTAAGCTGAGACACTCTCGATTCTGATTCTTTGGCCACATTTTAACATAGTCTGTAAAATGCCTGGATTTCCAAGTTAAGAGTTATTAGAATAGATGGCTCATAGCTGAGGTAACTTATTTCTTAAGACCTTTAGGTGGAGAATTTAAAGCATAAATTAGTTGTATTGCCAGTAAAGTTAGTCCTTGTCAGTGAGCACAGCCTTTTAGTTTCTCTTTGCCTCTAAACCACTAATGAACCCTTTCTAGCTAGAGAAAAAGAACAAACATTGTGGTCCCTTGTTCATACTTTTGGCAGTTCCTAATATATCAGTGTCAGCACTGTCAGATCCTGCTTCAGATCAGATGGCCACAGGTCTGGCACTGAGACAAGTATGTTTAAATCTTGTACAGCCCAAAGAAGTGGGGAAGTTTCTCCAGGTTTAGGTATGAATGCAACCCTTTCTTCAGCCAGGTGTTTTGGAATTAGAAGGTTTCCCTGAAATTACTGGCATGATCCCTGCTGCAAATAGTCTCCATTTCCTCTCTGTACCAGTAAGGTGCTACTCCCAGTGTATAAACAAACGGTGATTCATTAGCACAATGACATAGAACAACAGATGACCTTGCATATTATGAATGGGTTATTCTTCTACTTCAGTTGTGGTGATGAATCATTTCCCTCTTGTGCTCCTCCCTTCACTTTTACTTAAATACACTTCTTACTGCTCAGAATTTTCTTCTGGAAAGAACAGTTGTCCATGCAGGCAGAGGGGGGAAGGACCCTTACTCGTCGAAAGCATGGAGGAATGCCACTTTACTGAGTTAGCAGGCAGCCTTTGGGTTATCAGTGGCTCTATTTACTGTTTTACATTGGGCCATACTTACCTGTTAACACTTTGTGTGTCCTCCAGACATGATTGTACATGTAAACCACACCTAGTAAGCTGTACATGAAAATTTTTATTCCTTGTGTAGAGATCTCTTTGAAGTTTGGAGGCTGAGTAGATGCTGGGTAAAAACTTCAAGATTGTTCATTGGGAAATCCATTACAATAAATCTCTTTTGTCAATATTTAGAAAGCAGCAAACATGCTTCAGTTTTTTTATTCTCCAACCTACTTCAATACAGAGAAGCCTTATTCTGGACTTGCTACCCCTGCAAGTTCTTGGTGTTTCTTAAAAGCCTTCAATATGCGAATTTCCTGAAAGGCTTCCACAAACTGGCACTTAGAAGTCTCTGGATGTTATTTCTGCAACTTTGTTGCAGGTTGTAGGTAAATCTTATAACCTCAATCTCACATTTAAATAGTCCTTTTGGGACTGTACCATGTGTCCCAGCTGCATATCAGTGGTAAACAGCTGAGTTGGCAGACTTCTAAATTCAAAAACATTGTGTTCTAGCTGGAGCTGTTAATGAAAAGACTGCAGAAAAGACTGTTGGTGGAAGTTGGCAATTGCAACAGTCCTGTTCCTAGAAGCACAATGTCTGAGATTAACAATGACTTTATAGGTCTGAACACTCCCTTTGGCAAAGTGTGCTGGGTACTACCCAGCTAAGTCATTTTTGAGACATGGGTTTACACACCTAAACTGTTTACATACTGTTTAAACTTGAGAAGAGTGAGGGGAGACTCACTGATGCTTTTCAAATATTTAATAACTTGCTGCAAAGGAAGGAGATGATTTCTGTGTCCATGGTGGATAAGACAAAACTAACAGGCTTAAATTGTAGTAAAGGAGGTTTAAGCTAGACATTAGGAGAAAAAAAAGAAATACTTCCTAATAAGGATGAATTAAACACAGAAACAGACTGCCTAGAGGTTTTAGAGTCCCAGTCACTGAATGTTTTTAAGAGCAGCTAGACAAACCTTGGCAGAAACACAGTTGATCCTGCCTCAGGGCAGATAAATGGACTTAATAACCTCATAAGCCTTACGCTCTGCGATTCCACTGTTGCTCCAAGTCGCACCAGAACTGTGTGGCAAAACAGGGAACTGCACCTGGTGCACTAGCTCCCAGTACCATTGCAACTAGTCATCCTTGCTCCCTCAGGAATGGCTTGGAAAGCCTGGATRTACTTATTCACTTTGATCAAGATACTACGTTATTGCTTGCTCTCCTTGTGTTTGTATTTCACCTGGGCTGAAAGTGACTTTTTTAGTGCAAAAGGCTAGCATAATGTGTTGCTTACACGCTGCATAGGGCCTGTGTAGCAGGAGTCATAAATACTGCATCTGCATGAGTAAAGGTAGGCAACAATCTTTCCTCACTGATGCACCAGAACATGCCAGAGCTATCAGCTGCAATGGCAATAGGCAGAGAAAGTCACGATCTGTGCTTCTGCAGATACAGCAGCCCTAATACCTAATCATCATAGTTGTCTGTTCCACAGATGAATAATGGCCAGGTGGCCATGCAGGTCAGCACCTTATTCCATGCCGGTGGCATGGATTTGGTCACTGTATCTCATATATAGGCTTCCCAATCAGCAATGACATGTGAGTCGTCATCAAGCCAACTTAAAAAACTTTAGACTCTAAAAAGTAAGTCAATATAACTTATAATACATAAATGTCATAGTATTTGCTAGTTGACTCTTTTCTCTATAATCTCATGAGAGTTGCTTAAAAAAAGAATTTAAAAAAATAATGAGGCACAGAAGCACATAATAACATGGACGTCCAAAATGAGTTCTGTAAGATTTGACTGTGCTGCAGCCAGGCACAGGCTTTCCTGACACAGAATCCAGCCAAGAGTTTACTCTGAGTTATTCACTCATTCCAATTTATATTTTCACTTTTCTATTTACTTCATATTGATTTTATGATACTGCAACTGCAAGTATGTAGTCTCTGAGAAGCATGAAATGCATCTGAAATGAAATACACTGCTGCTTTATTTTAATTGCTGGTAATAAAAATTATAATGATTTGTTGTAACTGTGGGTGAGTATCTGTCTGTAAAAGATCATAATTGCCAAATATAATGCAAAAATGAGAAGAAAAAAGTAGTTTGTCTTTACTACATTTCATAAGCCTGAAGTAAAAGTTATGGATTTATGTTGTACATATTGAAAACATTATTCCAGAGTACCAGGATAGCACACTAAGCAGTATAAACATGTGGCCATATATATCTATGAAATTCTTCAGAGAGGAGGTTTGAAAAGTAAAAAGTTCTTACTTATAATCTCATGTACCTATAATCTTCCAAGCAAAAGAATCTGTTTAAATCAATGGGACTCCTTGCATTACAAGATTGCCCTGGAGAGAGGTGTTTTAAAAACCTGAGGAGAACAGACTAAGCAAAGATTGCTTCTATTGGCAGGATGAGATCCAAATTCATGCTGTAATGGTTTTGTCATCATCTAAAGGTTTCTGTGATCATATGAAGGACCTCTAGGCAGCTGCCAAACTTGAGATGTGTGACAAAGATTTGGACCAATGGGTGGGCTCAGTCAGACAAGTCTTTTTCTGGTAATATGTGTAGTTTGCTAAAATATCTGCTTCACAGTTTAGAGTCAACCAAACTGTAAGAGAGAAATTCTTATGCATTCTTTTAAACAGAATAAAGCAGATGATTTGTGCTAATGACGTCGCATAATGATCAATAAAATGCAGTCTCTGACCCGGCCATTCATTTGTTTGTTTTTTTTTTCAAGAAGAGGAATTGAAGAAGAAAGTTACAGACAGGACTGAAAGTATTGACACCACCATTATTTTCTTCAAAGTCATATCCACAGATCTCTGAAGAAAGAGAATGAATAGAAAAATGAATATGAGAGAAGTGCTGAAGATGAAGTGACTGAATAATATAATGCAAAACTATGAAAAGAACACAGAAAGATCTCAAATTCTGCTTTTATTTGTACCCAGAAAAGCAAATTGATTTAGTTGACCATGAGTGGCAGGTTTGCCCTTAGAAATAAAATTTTCAGCACAGAAAAATACATTTAAAATACTATGTAAGCATTCAAGAAAAAATAGGAAGGGTTTTTTTTAAGCTTTCCTTTGGTGCTCTGTGGCACAAGGGTACTTTCAGAACAGGAATGTGCTCTAACAAGCATGGAATCAGTTTAAAAATGAACTTGAGTCATAGCTTCAGTTTTAATGGAGTTCTGATTTAAAATTATTTGACACTTGCTGTGTTTTCAGATGAAATATAAATCTAAAATATTATGAGATGCAAAAGAAGATTGACCATAGGTGCCTCAACCAGATCTGCCACATTTTGGAGATTTCACAGTGCTCTCCCAGCTCTTGGTTGCAGTTAAGTAGCACTTAATACATGCATTCCATAAAGTAACTTGTTCAAAATTCAAATTCCCCATTTGGCTTTCAAAAGCTCTGTATTCAGACTTCCTCCAACTTCTAGGATCTACTCCAGCAATTCCCAGATCCATGTTTTCATCTCTTTTGTACTTGCAGTTTCATCAGTTGCTTTTGTGGATCAACTATTCACCAAGTTACTTGACTCTTGTCACATGAGGAGTCCACTACTGGTAGGATCAGTAAATGATGGCCAACTCCAGATGCTGAACATGGTTCAAGGAAATTGAAAAGCCTCAGGAAGTGTCCATGACTTTGAGTAGGTGACAACTGGAGAGGATGCTGGTTAGGAAAATATCATGGCAGAGCAAAGGCCAGCAGATCCACCCTCTTTCATTTCTCCCATGCAGGAATGCAAGAACTTAAATTTCAGAAGAGGTTCTGGTCATATAGAATATTTTTGGTGCTACCAAGCCTCTAGGAATATAATCCTTGATGATCATACCACCAGTGCTTTGCAGACCAAGCATTAATGTAGGAAAGTGAAATGCATGAAGAAAAGTTCATTAGTGTGACAAAATAATTGGAAAAATTGAAGGTAGATAAATATAGACTCAGTGCTGCAATGGAATAAGTGTCATTCTAGGATGATGAACAGCTACTCAGGGTGCTGCTTAAGATCAGAAAAAATAGAAAAATCTTGGGTTGTGTTTGTCATATCCAAGAAGAGATCAAAGTGTATGCTTGGATGTAATCCAATCAGCAATAAAATGATTACATTTCTCTTTCAAGCAAAGCCAGTCAATATGTCGATCATACAGATTAACACTCCTACGATAGCAGATGACAAAGATGCAATTGATGAGTTCTATCAACAGCTTGAAGAGACACTCATTACAGAATCGAGCAAAGCTATCACCCTTGCAATTGGGAACCTAACTGTGAAAGTTTGGATGTAGGATGTATAAGCTCTCCAAAATAAGTAATGGGAAATAACTACCGTCTTTGTTTACTGAATGGAAGAGACATTCAGTTGAACTTTGTTGCTTTCATGTTCATTCATTCTTTGTTTAACATCTAAATTTAATGTCTGAGATGTTTATACAAACAGGTATGACATCGCAACTAAGAGCCAGGCAGTACTGAAGGGTGAACATTCAGCGAGCAAAGATCACCCTGAGTTGAAGATCAATGGCTGGCTCTTAGCACTTAAAAAGATAGATAGCCAGCACTCCATTGCTTCTTGTCCATGTGTCTATCCAGAAGAGGTTCGTGGTATTGGCATGGAGAAATAGGAAGTTAACCCAAATGGGCTATGGAATGAAACTACAAAGTGCAAGCTAACAACAAACACATCCTGGTAAGTCAGTGTTGGGCTGTGAACAGCCGTGAACAGCAGCAAGCAACTGTGAGTAGTTTTTTCATTAGACGGCATGTGAAACAGGAACATATGCTGCCCAGAATTTTGCAAAATGTGTGGAGAATTTACTATGAGACAAGCTCTGAAAGGATGTGCAAACTAAAAAGGAATGGCACATCCCCACTGGGGAACAAGTCAGATGTGCTAATGAAATAACAGGGCACACTGCAATCATAGATAATAGGCAGCAAATGCTGGAGTTAGTGAAAACCATGAGCAGAGACTAAGGACCCTAATGTGGGAGGGAATGAAATGCCTTTACACTGACTGAGTTACCAAAGACAGGATGCAAGTAAACATTGCCTAGTGATCAACTGCAGAAGTAACAGATAAAGTCAGTTATATGGAAACCTTTATATCCAACCACTAAGATATTCTAAGGGAAATGGACACACAATTCTTATTCAGCTATATCTTCTCTCAGAGAAAAACATGAGAAACTGTAGAAAAATGCAGAACTGTACAAAGGTTTAACAGGTGAAAAGCTTAATTTTTTACATACCGGCCTGTAGAAGCAAATTAGATGAAATTAAGCCTGATTACAGAAAGAGAGTTGAGATGTGAGAAGTAGGCCTTATGCATACTGTAGATAGAAAAGAATAAAAATGCTCACGTTAGAAATATTAAAAGTGGTCTCTTGTAAGAAATCAGCAGGAACAAACTTGGATATCTTGGTGCTTAAGACATAAAAAAGAGTTTGAGAGATTTACAAAGGAAGGAATGACTGTACTTTGCAGCAGATGGAGAAAAGCAGAATGATATGGAAAGATGGGATGTACTGTACTGTATTCCGCACTTAAAAAATGTGATCTCTCAAGAAGGCTTCTAAAAATTCTGTTAGAAATGTTCCAAACCAAATCCATTGTTTTTTCTTTTACTGTTCCATCAGAGTTGACCAGTCTGAAATTCTCTTGCATTTCTTGTGAGCCCCTGAGTGGCTTACTTTAAATGCCACCTTAAAAACTGCTGTTTACTTATGGCTTTTCTTTGAAGAAGACACTTAGTAAAATAGACCGTATTGTATTTTGTAAGCCAATGGATTTAAGAAAAGCAACTTTTTACAACTTCAGTCTATTGGAACTATGAAAGGTTAGTGATTGCTCTATTTAAGAATTTTTTCAACACATTTTAAAAGTCCAAGTTAATAAAGATAAAGACAAACAGAAAAAAGCTTTTTCTTCGCCTAATTCTCTTTCCTTTGTACATGGATCAATGCTTTGTTATCTTAGCCTGTGTTCCAGGCATATCTTCTACAATCAGCAAAAGCACTGCCACCAGCTATATCTGCATATAATTTATGTAGATCTCATTCCAAATTGCTTAGGCTGGTACTAAAAGGAAGTATTAATATTATCAGTGTGCAATATCCACCTTTTGGCAACTGTCCTCCCTAAGAAGATCAGTTTTGTTATATGCTACATGACTCTAATGAAGTAGTGCTGAGAATCAAACAGTAGTTAACCTTAATATGGATGAACCTTCTGTAATTTTAGCTCTTTGAAATCCAGTTATTCTGTACTTTTTAGCTCACTGCTTTCACAGCCTTTCTGTATTGCTCACTTGTATTTTTCTGTGAGTCATGACTACAGTAATTGAAAACTAGTTTTGCCTATTTGATGGCAAATCTAGGCAGATTGAAATAGAGCACATTGCGTCTCTGTTGCTCTTGTGTCCAGACTTTGAACAACAGCCATGCAGTTTACCATGCTCATTACTTTTTATTATATCTGCTGCCATGCAGTTCTTTTCTTCAAGACTACTGCTTTAGAAAAAAAAATAGAAGTTTCCTAACAGTTTCTTGGACCATTTGCAAATACTAGTTTGCAAAATAACACATGTAAGTGCAAGAAACCACAAAGATCTCTGCACTGAGAACAACCAATTTCAGAGGTTAACTGGATTTTTCAGCAATTTCCAATCCTTTCTTTTTAAACACCACCCCCTCCCCCCCGAGCCACCTGTCTTACTTCTGGCTCCTGCAGTATCTCCCTCTACCCTTTCTATCTTTTTTGTGTTTCATTGTACTATTTCCCCCTGTTTGCTGCACAGAAAAATCAAATTAAATTGGTCAGTATGGAATCAAGATAGTGTTGGATTCAGTTACATATTTTTCAGGTACTGTTGACCTCAAATGCATTGCCTATGGTCTGATTTACTGTTATTTTTCTTTAATACAAACCTTGTTTTCATGCTGAGAGGAAGAAATCTGGAGATCTGCATTCTCCATTCCAATCCTTGTTTTCTACATTCTAAATTGCATGTTTTGTGCTGGTATGACAGCAATGATCAGAGAATGGTCAGAGAAGGCTTAATGGTTCCAGGACCCAAAGCGGAAGAGTCATCCTCTGCACTTGCCTCTCCCACATATAATTTTTGCAGTCTGTGAAATGCAGTGCTGCTTTGCTGTCATGATAATGCTATTCAGCCTCCCCTCTTGTACATTTTCTGGAAAAAAAATGTTTTCTGGATTTATTCATAAACAGTTAAGTACAGAGAAAGACCAAACAAGGGAAAAATGCTTGTGTTTGACGAGCAGATCAAATGCACAAAATGGTAACTCAGGGTTTATCCAAAGGACTTTTTCCTTCACCCAGACATGCTTTTTTCTCCTTGTTGCTGTCATGATTGATTAGTGAAGCACCAAACAATCCATGTAATTATTCACCAACTGCAGACCATCTGGAGGTAGGAATTTACAGTCTCTTTCTAGAAATGTATCTTCACTGGGTTTGCTGTATGCTTATGAGCCTAGTACTTAATCACCACATGTGGGAGGTGTTAACTAGGGAATTGCCTTTCCAGTCTAACTACATTATCATTTATATTGTGCTGTAAATGTCTATAGCATTTAAGATGCTTTACAAAGTGTTAGAAGTGCAACACACACAACAGCTCCTACCCCAAAGAGCACAGAGTTGAAGTATGCAAGTGGGTACAATAAAATAAAAGGCAAATGCTGAGGGGAGAGTGGCTGCTAGGAACAGATGTCAGAAATTTGTTGGAGGAGGAGGTGAGTGAGGAGGAGGGAAGCTGTTCCCATGCGAAAGATGATCTAAAATGGGGAGTGGGCGAAGGAAACAATTTGGAGTTTCTTACAAGTATGTCTGCTGTCCTATCAAGAAGTGTTTGCGCTTTTGAAAGCAGAGCTGAATTTGACAGGAAAAATATAACCTTTAAAGCATACTAGTGTAAAAAGAAACTTAAAAACCCTGCCCATTGCATGTTCTAGACATTGTATGCATTACAAACTAACTCTGTCCCCAAAATAGCGCAAGGCCTTACCATCAGTATTTCTCCAAAGACTTGTAATTCCAACATAAACCACATCTCCTCCTCCTCCAGAGACCAGGCAAAACAACTCAGTGTGGAGAAAGACCTAAAGGTCAACAACTTTGACATGAAGGTCAACAGCCTGGCTTTGGAGACATGAGGCAGGAATGCAGGAGGTTTATTCCTTAGCTGGGGATAAAACAATGAAAGTGCCAGATCCTGGTGATCTTATGGTTAAATCAGGGGTTGTTCATGCCCACATTTTTCACTGTGGTACTCCACATCTGCCTCGTAATGACTGGGCTTGACACACCTTAGTGATATGGTCTTTTTGGTTGAGACTTTAGAAATTTATTGTTTCAAGATCCAGCAAAGACTACTGTATCATTACTGTTGAAGCTACAAATAATTGCTTATAAGGAATCATCAAATATGAAAAGATATCTGAGTTTGGGATAATGTCTCCTGAATGGGGGAACATCCACACTGTTTCATGCACTAGTTGGTTTCTGCAGAGATGGTTTCTACAGCTCTCATGAAACCTATAATGACACTGTAGTCTGTATAGTCTGAAGTAACAAACCCCAAATCATTTGTAATTATTTCTGTACGGTACCTGATCTTCTTCCAGGACACAACCACAACCTTTCTTTATTTTAAAAAGAGGGGAAATGGGTAGATTGTTTCATATGCAATTCTCTTCCACAGAGATGCAACACACAAACGTATGGGCTGCAACTGTCTATACTAATGAACTTTATAATGCCAGGACCTGTTCTCTTACAGTGGAATGGCAGAGCTCATACCTACATGACTAAGGTCTTTCCCATACTATGGTCTCTCCTTGCTACTTACAGAAAATGCCCCTTGTGCTACCCCTGAGCCGTGCCATGGCAATTAAACAGTACATATGGTTATGATGTAGTGCTGAAGCCCATGCTCTGTTTGGACATATAGTACACTTGTGCAGACACGGCAATAGCATTTTGCTAATTCAGAAGCATTTTTAGAGAGCAGATAATGGCTAGGAAGCCTCCCTAACACACCTGACTCTCTCTATTCTGAATGGGTTTCTCCTAAACTGTACCTGAGGTGCCACCAAGCAGGCTGCCATGCTCCAGGACCCCTATCCAGATGTCAGCTACTACCCAAATCCTGCCCTACTGATTCCATCTAGTTCTCCCCCTTTCCTTCAGATTGTGATGCACTTTAATCTTATCCCTAAATCATTTGTTATCCCTTCCCAGCTTATGACATCTTGAGTTTGCTCAGCACAATTTCCACCCTATGCCAAATTAATTAAAATTAGTCATTAATATTAATCTCAGAACAGATCTCTGTGGAATCAGTCTTGATGTGGGGCCATGGATAGTTACTCAGAGAGTTGATTTTTGTAACCAGTTGCACATGGTGAATGAAGGGGCAGGAAAATTAGGTGAGGAATGATTCTCTCAACTGATTCTGTAATTAAGAAAAGGTGAGAAGCAGTAAATATCACCAAAGTTGTCATATAGACTTAGCAATGTTTTACATTCTATCACACTTATTCCCATTCTGTCTCTCTGAGCAGGCAGCTGCTAGACTTATCTACAGTAAGATAATGTCAGAAAACAGAAGCAAAATATTTTGATCTGGGGACTGCAGAGCTGTGGGTGGTGTAAACCATGGCCTCCTTGTAGATCAGAGACAAACCAGGAAGAACTTCTAGAAGAGTGAAAAACTAAACTATGCTGTTAGCAAATTAACGTACTATCCTTATTTAAGTTAACAGAGGCTTTATCATAGACACCAGTGGAGCTAGAATTTCCCTCTCAGTACTTAAAAATCTACCTGGTTAACAGAAAAAGACTCAGAAAATCACTTGCTGTACATTTTTGGAGACAATATATGTATAGTTTATGTATCCCAGGTAGTCACATCTGCTGCATATCGCTGCATATCGGGATAAGACTCAATCATTCGTTAGCTCCTCTGCTCCTTGGTGCCCTGATATTTACTAAGAGGGAATCTTGGCATGCAGGGTGGATGGAAGTCCTGATCTGCTCTGAGCTCATCTCTAGTCTGGATGTTCACAGGACACCTGAGTACATCATGGTACATACCCACACATCACATTAGATGCAGGCCAAGAATATCTCTGTCCTCAAGATGAAAGAGGTAGATACCAATACAAGAATAAGTCCAGATACTTCCACTCCCAGTAACAGTTTAGTCTTTTTACCTGGAGAAATTGCTGTTCCATAAATAGGCTAATAATATTCATTGTCTTAGAACTCAGAGGAAGATATTCAGCACACTAGGAATGTGACTTAACCAGGCTGAAGTGTGAACAGTAGGATGAAGTGCAATAAGAAGATAGTGGGAACTATCTGGTAATATCTTGTCTGATTCAGGCCATTCTTCCTTTGTAGTTCTTACTATTTTTCTGTTCAATTAACACAGGTCCAGAGCAAAAAGGAAGGAGAAGGGGAAAAGGAAAGAGAGGAATGTCTGTTGCCTTGGTGTGCCAGGTAAGAGGAGTCCCACCTCCACCACTTACTGTCTTCAGGATGTACCCTCCCTATTGCATTTACAAGTCACATATTCCAGGGGAACAGACCTCTGTTGGTGCCCTACCTATGTTGTGTATCTGCCAAGCTGTGAGAAAACAAATTTTATAACTGGCCCTATGGAATACTTCTTTTAGAGGAGACTGAGAAAAACCTCCCTTACAAGCAAATGAGGTAATGACAGGGAAATGCCCTCATGTTTTCCAGAAGCAATCAGCACAGTCCTTAAAGCAAGTCCCATAGCTTGATCTTACTCAAATTCATAAAGGAGAACTTTCCTTCCCAGGATACGGTAGTATCCTTGGGAAGAAAGAAGAGTTCATAAACTGACCTGGAGTCGGTAGATCTAGGCTGCACCTTTCGTCCACCTAGTGAGCTATAAGGTCACCTTTGGCAGAACATGATGAAACTTTAGAACCACTGATGTTTTGTCTGTGCAGTCTCTATGGAAGTCTGTAATTTTCTCTGTCCTGCTGGTCCAGACACATCTGAGATTATGTCAAGAATGAGGGGGCAGGGAAAGTAAGAGGGTTTTTAAATTGGGACATTTTCCTGCTACAGACTGGACCAAGAGTAGTTATCAAATTAATTCATAAACCGCACCAGTCACTGACACTTTTTGCTCCTTCCAGATTAAACAGAATTCAGACAAGTGATCAAGAGGCAAAGGGTCTCTCACTCCTTAACAAACACCTTAGCCATCAAGTTCCCAAGAGTGCTAAATTTTATAGGAATGCCAGGAAATAGGCAATAGTCGTGGTATAGAATATGCTTAAAAAGTTAATGACCTTTCTAGTTTAAATGTCTTTGAGCTACTGTAATTAGACAACAAAAGAGTTTTTAAAGATGCTTTCCTGGAGCAAGTTATGCACTGTTTCCATTACATGTCGTTCATCAGAGACAGCATCTGAAGTACATATCTGCAGTGCAGCATCTGAGCCCTGTTTAGCTTACCCCAGACTTCAGTGTAGCAGCCTTCCCTGAATTTAATAAGGCTGCATTAGAATGAGCAGTGCCCAGGGTAACCTAAGTCAGTGAAAAGCAATTTAATTTAGTTTATGGAAGAGGCACATTGTGTCTCTCCCTTTTCCCACCCCAAGTGTAGATTAAATGAAGATCTTTCTTACATATTGGATGAATGCTTTCAAGGGTTGTGTATCATACTGTGATCTCTATAAAATCCTGTGTAAATTCATATATTTGGGTCGTTGTGTATTTGGTCTTAGATACAAAGATGAGCTGAACATAAATGAATACACTTCTCTAAACATACATAAAGATAACTAATTCACTAAGATCAAAAAATGGGATCAAACTAGCTGAAGCACAACTAGTACAAGCAGGATGGCTATGCTAATCTATATGTATATGCATTACTTGCTTTTATTCTTTGCAGTTCAGTAGCACCTCCAATGCCATGTATACAGGGCACACACTGGAAAATCCACTCACTACCCCCCAGTGTTTGGTTCTTTGCCTGAATATTTCACTGACATGGCCCAGTGAAATATTCAGGGCTGGTGTCCTAAAATACAAAAGGGATATGTCCTGTGCCATGTGCTGGTTTGAATCTCACACTGATGCCAAGGGCCAGTGCTTGTGATAAGTTATGTTGGTAATGTGGAAAATGACAACATCCCAGAGATACCGTAATCTCTCAAGCCAAAGAGTGACCTCATTAGGCCACAGATAAAAACTTTGAAAAGATATCTGCAACCAGGATCAGAGTCAGGATAGGTGCATGACACATTATGTCTGGAGACTATCAAGCATGTCCCTTAACTGGTGCTTTGCAAAGCCAACTTCAGAAGAGTCCTTTTTACATTTTTAATACTAATATAGGTCTCAGATTCTTCTTGTGGAGGAGTCTCTCTCCACTGACCATAGAAGGAGTTTTGGGAGAGTCCGAGAGAGAGAGAGAAATTAGATGCTGAAGTTAAGTGCCTGATGTTAGCCAGTGTCAATATCTCTCAGTGCATCTCAATAAGCTCCCCAGATATAAAAGTGGCAGAATGCACCTTGACCACAGTAATTTTGTTTCTTGTTTTGTTTCAGTCCAAAATAGTGTGGCCATATGGAGAACAGGTTGATACATACTGCAGGTTTCAGTTATACCTTATGATTGCCTGCAGCGTGCTTTTCTTTGTACTTTAGCATAACAGTAAACGCTGCCCTTTCAATACTCTGCATTAATCAAGACAACCAAGCGTGGGACTGTGTAGCACCATACAAGCACAAGTACAGCACAGATTAGTGTTCACAGCAGAGGTCACAAAAGAAACCACCAGAAGCTGTGTGTTTTAGTGTCCTTTGAACTATAAATATTCAGAAATAACACCATGATGCATGTTGCACTTTTAGTTCTTGTTTGTATTTGATTTCATTTTTCATGTTTATTTCATATATTCTGTTTTTCATTTTAAGGTTTCTGCTAGCAGTTTGAATCTTTTTGAGGCATAGATGTTAAAATTAAATGCCTGAGTGGGGAGGTCAGCATTCATTATTCTCCACTTTGAAATGTGTGTGTTAACATCTAACAGCAGAACTTAAGTGTTCAGGATGCTGCAATATTAAGAGTTTTAGTTTTTCTGGCCTAGAGGGCATCTGTACTTCATTTTTTTGCTACCGAGGCAACAGTTTAGCTTCAGGCAACAACTCGTAAAGTAACTGTGTATGCTAATAAGAGATCAAGTATGCTAATAAGAGATCAAGCTTCTTCAGAACATAAAACTATGTCGCCCTGTGATTAGTTGTATAAATGAATTAATACCAGAACTACAAAGCTAAACGTAATCTCTGTAACACCAAATTTACTTTTATCTCTAATAAACCTAAGTCTAGGTGTGAGAGACAAATTAAAAGTGAACAAGCTTAACTTCTTTTGTAATAGAGAAAAGGTCAGGAAGAAAGTGAGATTTATTCAAACAGATGCCCACACTTTTTCTACAAGTAGACTTAGAGGGACAATATATCACAACTATTTTCAAAGTTTGCTCATCAGAAATTATCTCCCAATTAAGAAAACATAATTCCAGATGTTGTTAACATCTGCACATCCTATAAACATTTAGTGTATTGTTTAATGATACCTTCTGCTATTCTGAATTGTTCTGGCTTGAATTGATCCGCCATTTTGCAGGGCATATAAGTTTCATGCATCAGATATATCCAGTCTGATTCTCCGTTCTGCTGTGAAATTCACAGATAGAAAATAGGAAAAAACTGTATAATGTGCTGGGAAAAGGTAAGCAAGTTAAATAAGAAATAGTGGGCTGGCGTACTGCACTGTCTCTGTACATGAAAAAGATAACAGTACTTATCTGGGGAAACAAATCCCAGTAAATGCAGCCTGATGAAATTGGTTTGTGACTCAGTCAGAGCCATTATCGTTAGCATGCCATACAGCCACACTGCTCATGCGTCTCTATTTTTTTTTTTTTCATTTTGCTGGCAAAGATGACTTTCCAAACCAGTCCTGTGCATCCTGTACAGCATGTGAGCAGTGTTGGAGAGTTGCTACGGGCAGCACTCAGGGCAGCCTGAGGAGCAGTGGGCAGTGCAGCAGGTGGGGCGTTCAGTGGCGGTAGGAGGCTGCTCGGTGCGAGACGTGGAAGGATCCTGGTGCAGCGACAAAGCCCCAGGTAGCATGGTAGTGGGGAGTGGGGAGCTAGTGCTGTGCTCTGGGTGGATCCTGGGGAGAGGATCCCGGATGGCCAGGGCACAGCATGGCTGTGAGCCATGCAGGATCCTGGTGTAATATGGGGAGCTGTAGGGAGCAATGGGAAACTGGATTACAGGCAGTGGGGAAATAAGACTGAGCTGTAGCCTCATGGTTGGTCTGAAAAAAGGTACTTGAAAATCCTGTTTGGTCCCCAGTAAGGAAAATGTTCCCCAACTCCGCTTTAATGAGTGAATTTCCATGACTAGACAGAAGCATTATGAAGAGCTTGCAGATTTCCAAAGCCTAGTTATGTCACTTTAATAGCCACCAAGGGTTATGTTAGCACTTATTTTGTGTGAAGAAGCAACTCTGAGTAAAAGATGGCCATAGTACAAAACAAGCATGTATCCACCCCAGATTATATATGAGCAGAGCAGTGACATCCTCTTAGCATTAACAGGTGCCTCAAAGCTGGAAAACTTCTTGAGAGTGTAGGTTTGGTAGATCTTCCTATGAAAATGGCTTTTAACAACTGCTAAGTGTGATGGTACAGTCGTTTTCTAAGTCAATGGCTTTCTGACTTCTTTCACACAAATGACAGTGCTGCTTCCTTCTCCTTGCTTCCCCCAATTGCTGCTTCCTTATTCTTGCCCATTTTCAGCCTGCTTTCTCCTTGGAAGAAGGTCTTTGTGACTTGTATTTCTCAGATGCTATTCCAGTTAAAGCTAATGCAAAGACAGAAAACATAATATGAAATAACATTGCTGTATGTATGTATGTATATACATAAAAAGTTGTTTTCTTTTTAGAAACTCTGTATCAAGTTACGATAGTCTAGAGCTAGTGTTTAGTTCAACTGCTCCCTCCTGTCTTACCTTTGCCCCACATCTCCTGTGATGAAAAAGTATATTCTTTCAGAGACAAGCAGTATTCCCATCAATAAAACAATTGGAACCACTTTTCAGTATTCCCAAATCTTACTCTGGTTTGCTGGCCATTGGAAAAAAAAAACCATAAAGACAATTCTGGGTCATTCCCTTTGGAGCTCATTTTCCATCCTGTTTTATCTGGGAAAACTGAATAGAACTTTGTATGAGAAGGTAGACAAATATAATAAAACTCAATAGCACAGGTATAAGAGGGAGAGATGATGCAGAGTGTGGGCTGAATGTTCATGCTCTCTTTCTTCTTTGCAGGAAAATCTTCCGCTGTCACCAAATAGCAGAAAAGTACTAAGAAAGTCCAACAGCAAAAGAGAGAAAGCCAACTTTGCAAAATATACTTGAAATTTAGAATTATATTTAACTAGCATCTCAGTATTCATACTCATCTGGGGAGCCCTATCATAGTACTTTCTGAGTAATCATCCATCTCAGCTTGACCTTTACTGAAGGATCCAGAACCCTTCCCTGCACATTAGAATCTGTGCTGATGTTTTCAGCGTGATGCTTATATAAGAAGAGTTGTATAGAAAAGCCACTGCTCTCATCAGCTGTGATTTCCCATGTAGAAGCTTCTTTAGCCAATTCAGCTTACAAAGATATTTTCCAACTCTGTATCAGAAGCCTGTCCTAATTTGATTAGATTTATGTTTCCTTCTGGTCAAAAAACAGTTCTAGGAGACTAAAGGCTTCTTGCAGCAAATAATGTCTCCATTCCATCAGACACAAATCAGTGGACTATAACATATGTCCATAAGAGTTTTTCATACTCATTCAGCTGTTCTTCTGACTTTTCCTTCTTTTGCAAGAAGGTTTGATATCAGAGTTTAAGAACACCATTCATAAGTACTCCATGGAGTCCCAGATGCTCTCAGTGTTCTAATGTACACAGTAAGTACTCCACTCTTTAATCCCTGAATTGAATGCAGCATCACCTCAGACAGCATTTTACCTGGTTTACCAGGCAAAAAAAAATGTGAAGGGTCTTCCACTTCATGGACTTTCATCATTTTTGGAAGTACTGTTTCCTGTGAAAACATAAAGTGGGTTTCAGCTAAATATGCAAGGAATCCAGGCCCACTCTAAGAGTGCTTTCACTGAAAGTGCTTATCCTGTGCACAACAGGGAGGAAAAAAAAAAGAAAAAAAGCAAGGAAACTGTGTCTTCTAATTTATTTCTACCATTTTCTGCAATCTTGTTTTTAGCCTTTCTTAAAATATATTATTTTAGGTACTAACTTGTGATTCCCTTTTAGAAAAGGCAATTTTATGATTTTTAAGGCCTTGGAAAATCATACATAATTGACAGCACTGGTTGATCTATGCATTGTAGATAATTACTTAAAAATTAAAGCACTATTTAGAGAGGCAAATCATTTCCAAATTGACCCTGATTGTTGCTTAAGTGTTTGTCTGTGGTATTCAGGCAGCTGAAGTGAATAATTTTCGGCACAGGTTTATGACGCATTTGTTTTGGTCATTTCTTATGCTTTGTATAACTGAGAGCTGGTACCAAAAACTGGATGCTTAGATAGATCAACTCAAATCTTTGTCACATAGGAGCAAATGATAGGAGGCTTTCATGAATCTTAGGGTTCATTCTTCTGAAAATTCTCATAATCCCATTATCATCCTGTGTCCTACAAAAAATTTTAACAGAAAGCATGTGACTAGTACAATTTGTGCTGCCCTTTTGTCATAGAAATACAGAATAGTTGGGGTTGTAAGGCACCTCTGGGAATCATCTAGTCCAACCCCCCTGCTCAAGCAGGGCCAGCTAGAGCTGGTTGCCCAGGACTGTGTACAGTCAGGTTTTGAGTGTCTCCAAGGATGGAGACTACACAACCTCATCTAGCTTGTACTTCACCTGGTTGTCTGTGAGCATGTTATGGGAGACCGTGTCAAAGGCCTTACTATAGTCAAAGCAAACAATATCCAGTGCTCTGCCCTCATCTACCAAGCCAGTCATCTTGTCATAGAAGGCTATCAGGTTGGTTAAGCACAATTTCCCCGTTTTCCCTTTTGTAAATCCATGCTGACTACTCCCAATCACCTTCCTGTTCTTCATGTGTCTGCAAATAGTATCCAGGATTATTTGCTCCTTCACCTTCCCAGGGATCAACGTGAGGCTGACCAGCCTGAAGTTCCCTGAATCTTCCTTCCTGCCCTTCTTAAGGATAGAGGTGATATTTGCTTTCTTCCAGTCCTCAGGAACCTCTCCCCATTGCCATGACATTCCAACGGCTTGGGATTCCTGAAGGCCAGTTTTACCAGTAAAGACAAAGACATTTGTATGTCAATCAAATCAACAAAGACATTCAGTACTTCTACCTTTTCTGTAGCTTTTGTTACCAAGGCCCCTGGTGTCGTTGGCAAAAAAAAGAGACTACAGTAGAGACAACATCAAAACATTTGCCCATGTACTTTCTACCATTTTACCCCAAAGTAACTAGATTAAGGGAATTTGTCTTTCTTGTTAGATCCATCTCTATAGCCAAATCAGTTATTCCAGGTGGAACCACTGTGAGGATCATAAGCAATGATTCAATCAACCTTCCTTTGAAAAGTTTGTTGGTAGCATTAGAGATTAATCTATAACAGCTAAATTAGCATTTCTTTTCATCCTGTTCCAGTTTTAACTTCTAATGGGTCAGAAGTGGCTCTCCTAAAATAAGCCTATGGATTCTGGATGAAGAAAATAGCAGAAGTATTTATTTTTCCTCTTTTGGGGAAATAGGTATTTCACCCACTTCTGATCACAAATCCTTTGCAAAAGAAAACCATGTTCTCTCTTTGGTAGGAGGAAGAAGATACCTTCAAAGAGGGGACATAAGGTGAATTCCAGAACAAAGCTACTAAAATATATAAAAAAAATGGTTCTCATTCAGAAGCCAAGGTTTGTTTTAATATGTTCTATTGAGTAGGCTTGGCTTGGGTTTTTTTGGCTGTTTTTTCTGTCTTGATCCAAAGACTCTGGGCAATGTGTGCATGATCTTCCTCTTTTAATTCTTTATGTTTATATTGCTCTTAATATATGATCTTTTGTGACGTGTATCTCACATCCCTGTTTTTGTTCTTTTTAAGAATTTAAATTTCCCTTGATGTTAAACAAGTGTATTGGTCTTTTCTGCATCATCATCTGGTTCAGAATGGGATGGACAATGAGATGCCCTGTTTAGAGCTGAGAAGAGTATTGGATTTGGGGCATGAGCGTTTAGTAATCTCACTTGTTACTGATTTACATGGAGAGACAAGATTACTAGAAAAATGAAGACTTGATATTCATAACCTCGTATAAACAGAATATTTTATTCTTTAAATCAAAGTAATCTACTTTGGTTACTTTAAAGACTCTTCTCAGTTTCTTCAGCATCTGATTGAAATTTTTTTTTTTTAGCAAAGGCATTTTAAGTTCAATAAGTTCAAATTTGCCCAGTCTTCACTTTAGAAACTGAAATTTCTGCCTGGAAAGTGATATTTTTGAAAATAAAGGTTGACTGCCAGTAGAAAGCATGGGTAAATCTTAACAGGTGGCAGTACATGCTGCAATTTTATGAAATTCCTGCCCATGACAGTACATACAGCATATTCTGCATAGCTGGTGGGATCTGTGCAATTTAATATGAATATGTATTCTATGAGATTAGTTCTGCCTAAACAGAAGAGCTTGTGTGGCCTGACATGGTGATGCAAATGAAGGTTTTCTCACACGTGTCTGAACCTTGGATAAAATTCTGTTAAGCATGATATTCAATACAAGCGGTGTAAGTATACAATTCTTCCTGACATGGCCCTAGAGATAGGGGCTGACATGTCTGTGAGATGATTCATGTACACATGTACATGATCTGAGCCTGTTGCAAAGGTCATTTATGCTGAGATCTATGTACAGATGGACAGAAGCATCTGTGGAAAATTTGGTCAACAAGAGAGCAAGTAAAAACCAGGGAATAATTTGGTACTGAGTTATTTGCCCTTTTTAAAGATGTGACTTGTTCTGTACTGCTAGGATTCTGCTATGTTCTGTGTCCCCAGCGAGAGGTTGGGATAGTGTAAGATTAGTTTATGTGGCTTCTGAAAAGGTCCTTTTGCAACATCTCTGCTACCTGCTTCATTGGCAAGTTCCTGCTCTACCAGGTATTGTGGCCATAGACCAGAACGACTGTGTTTCACTCTCTTTTGTTCTTTGGGAATGATTCCTGGCTGGCCACAGAAAGATTTGGGTCTGACTTGCCAAGCTGAAAAATAATCGATCCTGAACTCCAGAGAAATCATGGGTGGATTTTCAGAATATTCCCAATTCAACAGAGCCAAGTGTGTCAAGCTTTTTTGCTTAGTGAAATATAAGCAAGCACTGAATGTAGAAAAAACAGATGTAAGTTGAAAATGGCATGAAAATTCTTATGTGTACAGGGGGAAAAAGGCTTCAAGCATTTAAGTAACACCCTACACACACACACACACACACACACACACACACACAAAATAGTTGCTGACTAGCATAAAAAAGTTAATTACAGCTTGCTCTCCTGTAAGTGAGAGCTTTTTAATACCTGTGGGTGTCCAGTAGATTCGTTTGTATCAGCTAGCCACAAGGGGTAACATGATCTTCTACCATGTTATTTTGTGTGGAATTATACACTGTTTGTAAGGTAGTAGAGAGGATGAATAGTTAGATCTATATTGAAAAGTAAATGAACTTGGAACTGAAATTGCTTTCAACTTTTCAGAAGTTCAAACTGGGCTCTATCGGGGCTCTAATCTGCCTTTGAACCCAAACTGAAACATTCAATCTGAGCCGCTTTGTATGTTTGGATTGTTTCTTTTCAGCTGAGTTTCTGCCTCATCCTCTCAGAAATCCTCATGCCCCGTTGCTGTCTGCCTGGCAAGGTCAGGCACCAGATCCTTGCTGCCAGATAAAGCAATCATCAACCCTTTTCTTGGCAGCACTCAGTAAAGCTGGCTACCAACTGTTTCCTATGACTGAACGAAGCCAGTGCTTGCTGCTGCTTTCTTTTTGGCTTTAATGCCTTTTATGAAGAGGTTTCTTTTTATTAAAAAGACTATTATAGCAGCACACATAAAAAATTCAGAAAGCTTTCAGTAAGGAAGAGACCTCAAATGTTCAGTGCCTCAGTGTTGTAATGAGGACAACAACAGCCAATGCACTCAAAGGCTACTCTGAGGTAATGCTATCGGTGGTCTGCTTGTGCGCCCATTAAATCATCTGCAGGGGACCACATTCCCTCTGCTGTATCCTCACTTATGCTTCTGGAGACAGGAGGAGTTGGTTGAAAGAGGCCTTCCTCCCACTCAGTTAAACTTTTTACGCTCAGATACCTCTGAACTACTTTTCTCTTGTAGGCATTTCTGACCACAGGAAACTATTCCTGAATCTTCGGATGTCAAATGTTCTAGAAAATGGGTTAATAGCACCAATTAAAATGCTACCAACACACTTTGCTTCAAATATTTATTCAAATATAGCATTGTTAAATTGGACAGTAAGACTCAGTTTGAGAGTTTTCTATCAGCAAATGGCTTGATGTAGAAATCATGGACCTAAAAGCTACAAAAAGTAATTTTATCAATCATTAAGCACTTCTAGGAAGTGGTCAGATGATAAAAAAATCTTAGCAGTGCTAGGATGGCCATCCTATATAACAGTGCAGAAAATTATTAAATTTCTTCCTTATTAAGAGCACAAACTGAAAGCCAAAAGAAGAGGTGATTTTTACCTTGGGGGTCTGGAATTCCTTCTGCATTGATTTTTGGACTTCTGTTGTTTTGAGAAGACAGCTGAGGTTTCTCCGTAATGTATATGCTGAAATACAGATGCTTGAAGATGCACTTCTTAAAATATAACATTTTATTTAATTAATAAGCCAGACTGATTTACGTATAGCCATTGTGAAATGCTTCAATAAAAATGGCACCAGTGCTCAAAACGCCAAGTACATTCTCTGTATTGACCTGAATAGCTACCATGAAAAATCTCCAGAGAACTCTTTATTTCCCATCTAGACCAGTCCATCCACACCTTTCAGCCAATTACACTCTTGTCTGCTAATACAACAGACTTTTTATTATTCATGTTGGTACTCAGAGAGAGGGATCAAATTGCTCCTTATCCTTTTCCTCAGTAAGCAAAACAGACTAAACTTTTATAGTCTTTCACTGGTACAGGACTTGTTGCAATCCTTTAAGCATTCTCATGGGTCTTCTCTACATTTTTTTTCACCATTTTCATCATCCTCCTTAAGTTGTTGACAACAGAATTGGAGATAATTGTCCCATAACAGCAGCAGGAGTGCCAAATGAGGGAGTGATGTGAGCTTTCTATTCCTACTAGGTTCTCCTTTTTATGCATCCATTATTTTACTTCTGGCGGTGCTTTAGGACAGAAGGAGATTAGAGTTACGAAGCTCCATATTTCTGTCTTTCAGCCATACTGAGAGCTCATACTGAGAGTTACTTTGCTCATGAAAAGAGACAGAAAGTCACAGAGGTTTTTACAAGTAGAAGCCACCAACACAGGAGGACCTAGTTCTGGCATGTGATAAATAAGCAGTTGTTTTAGGGACTGATGATTCATCTTTTTCTTTTCCCCTTAAAAAGCCTGACAACAAATATCTATTAGGCACCCATGGATCTGATGGAGCTTTGATGCAGTTTCACAACAGACAATGCATTGGAATAATGTGAAAAGTTGAACTTGAAAGCAGAGAGTGAAGAGCAAATGCTGGAGCCGGCCTCGGTTCACCTCGCCGTGCAGGGAGGCAGCTGGCCAGGCACGCCAGACATGAACGCGCCCTGTGCCCACTCCGTAGGGAGCTTGCCGCCAGACACATCGTGGGGTCAGCTGGGGTTGCCTTTCAGCCCCAACTGGACATATGTCTCTGGAGATTATAAGTCAAGCATAGATTCCTGAACATGCCTCTCATATGCACAAGCTTGCAGGCCAGTAATGCTAGCGAGAAGTCGACAGCTGTTAACTAAACAGATAGACCTCACACATTTAGAAACAAGGGTAACAAATCCATGCTGTGCACTGCTATGTTATAGTAATTAGTCTTGGAGATGGGCTATGCTGTTATCCTGGAACAGCCTATATCCCAGTCCGTTTCAAATTGCGCTGATGCTCTGTGAATTTTGAGCTTTTGGAAACATCCATGAAGCTGGAGCAGAGCCTGCGGTTTGAAAGGAAGCAGTGGGAAACTAAACAAAATATAGAATAAAGAAGCAGACTTCTTTGGTTCAGTTGGCTGGCTTATTTATTTTTGTTTGTTGGTTGGTTCAGGCTTTTTTCTCCAGCCTTTTTGCCTTAGTTACTTTTTTATACCTCCTACAGTGTAAATCTTGATAAACATAAGAGAAATTGTTAAGTATAAATAATTTTTGCTGATTACACAGAAATATGTGGCAGCATAGGTATTGGAAGAGACATAGAAATTAAAAACTACAGAGTTTCTTTTACTCTTCTCTTTTCTCTTGTTTAGAATTACATCTGTCTGATGTGCACTGTGCTAACTTCTCATTTTGCAGCACATATGTGCATGTGTGCAAACAAGGGATACACATATATACACATATATAAATATATATATATAATGTGTGTGTGTGTATATGTATGTGTGTGTATATATATATGGTTTTAAACAAGTTCCACAGTCTTACTTTTAACTTTCCTTCTATCATTTTCTGTAGGAGCATGATTGATTTAATAATTTTTGGAAAATGTTAGCTTGTGGTATTTGGGAAGAAGCCATGAAAATAAGCTGATACATCTAGAGCACAAATAGGAGTCCAGAGAAGTCCAGGACTTCTCTGACGTTAAACTGGGGTGAGGTGATGTTCAGAGAAAAAGAGTTAAAAAAAAAAGAGATATAATAGGACATCTAATCCTACGGTAAAAGTGAATAACATTAAGTTTGGGGAATAAGGCTGAACTGAAAATCAGAAGGTAGATTCAGTCTGCCAAGAGGATAGTACTCAGGAGTCAAAATTAATTCAAATAAACTGATCAGGTGGGAATTAATTAAAAAGAAACAGAGATATAGATCATAATTAAGGAGGGTTATGGCTGTATAAGCAATTTAGGAGTTTTTATTTCTCTTTTTCCCTAGAGAGGGGATGGGTGAAATGGGCAAGAGAATTGCTAGAATGAAGCCATTTGGAAAGGGAAAGATACAAAAACCATTCTTCAGCCTTTATCTCAGAAGTCTGCATAAAGTCTGGGAAAGTGCATTGTTGTAAAAAACCTGAAAGCTCCAAAGTAGGTTGTTTTCCTTATAGGCTTATGAATTTCGGAATTTCCCTTCATCTTTTCAGTTCCTGGTCACCCCATAACCATTCTGCTTTCCGGTTTCCCTATGATGACATTCTCACTGCAGCCTCGAAGTAGGTTTTATTAATCTGTTTTCTCTTGAATTCTGCAAAGATATTCGTTGAAGTGAGATCTTCCAAAAAAAATGTCAATGTAGGTGTCTGACTGCAGAAAATGAAAGGAAGAATAACATGAGAGAGGCACATGCCCACAGAGGAAGCATGTGGAGCAGCCACCCTCCCCTTTGCCATTCCAATGCTAATCAGCCTTTTAAGAAAGTTTTTACTAAGAATAAATCCATTCCCCTTTTCCACATCCACAGCAAAAAAACTATGTGTTTATATTCAGCTCACTTGCACCTGTGTGTTTAATATGTCCAAATGAGCATTGCTCTACTACTGTGTAACTTTGGGAGCTCTGGCTGTAAATACAGGCCTTCACATTTTACATTTTAAAGACAAACAGGTTGTGAATTTGGGCAGAGGCAAGTTCTGCCCACACAGAGCAGAGGCAGCCTCTGCAAAGGTGGCCATAGGGAAAGGCCAAAGTAGCTACTGCTGCTGCTGCAGAAGTCTTGAGGTGATCCATGTGCATTGGATTTAAGCCATCCTGGAAGGGCTCCCAGTTCATCCTGCTCCCTGGCCATGGAGGAGGGCTCCTTGGCCTCTCTTGCCAACATGGAAATCCTGCTGGACTTAGCATGGAGTACTCAGCTCTCAGCTTTAATTACAAAGTCCCTATGAAACAAAAATGCAGACAGTGGAAGGAACAAAGCTCTCTAAATAACTCCATCATGTTAATTTTGTATTTTGTTCAAGTTCAAATAGCAGAAAAAAGCTGGTCACATTTTTTCTTTAAAGCTGCTTGTTGGTTTTTGCAAAATGAGTGACATCAGCAGAAAACTACCCACACCCATAAAACCCAGCAGCACAGCTATCTCCTGTAGGTGCCTTATTGCAAACTCAGTGAACGGCAGAACTGCTGTCTCAGTCTGACCATGGTTCTTCCACAGATGTTGTCTGAGCTGCTTGCGTTGTACCCACTTGATGGACTGCATTCTCCAATACCTTCAAACTAACCTCTGCCAAAAGCACTATGTCCATGTCTAAAAATTACATGGAATTAAATACAATCAAATTCCAACACTGTACAAAATATACTCTCTCACAATTTCAGCACAGACAGTTCCAGATGTATATAAAGTTTGATTTTAATTGGTTATAACTTCAAGAAAGCTGATACGGTTTGGTTGGGTTTGTTATGTTATTTTAGAAAACAAATGTAAAATGTTTATTTAACTTTAAGTGGCTCTAGGACATGCCTACTATAACCCATAATCCTCTGATATTTTTAGATAAATGTTTCTAGACAGAACGCTGCAGAGTCTGCATAACCTTCTGTGGTTTCTTAGCATAAAAATAATCTAGAAATAAACAAACATTAAAAAAAAAAAACGAAAGAGAACTATTTCTGCAGCATAAAGAATGGTGTCATGTCTTTAAAAAAACTTCCTGCTTCTGTTTTTATTCATCATATGAAACTTTTCCTAGCAAGGATCACCTAACACAACCAGAACTTGTATGCTATCTTGCCTGTATAATTTAAAATATTCCTGGATAGCTAAGTACTGCTGCTTTGCACAGCAATTTACAAAAAAATAAATGGATGCTTAATCCAACTTACATTAAAAAGAGACAGGACTTTTTCCCTGGAATAGCAAGAATATCTAACAAAATCAGATAAAAACTTATGAAAACACTGTCACTGCCTATAATGCCAAAAGTCTGAAGATTCCATCAATAACTCTGCCATCACTGATGAATTAATCAACTATTCAGAATATTAAAATACACCTTTTATAAATCTCTGGACAGCAGTCTCCTATGCCCTATTGTCTATTCTTCCTTTCTTGAAGCTATTTGTTCTTTTTCCCCCTGCTTTGCAGCTCTCAGAAATCATCTGGTCACCACGACATGCATCTTTTTTTTCCCAAAGACTGCAATTCTACCACAAGTCTCCTGGATCTGTGTATCCATATGATTAGCTGAAAGTCTCATCTTTCATTTGGGAAAACAGAATGCTTTTTCTGCTCATTATGGTTGCTAAAGACATCTTGAGAATATAAATCCTAAAGGCTGTGACTCCAAAAAGAATATTAAAAAAAAAATCGAAAGTTACTTCAAGAATTGTCATGATTTTAAGCAAACCTTGTGATGTTAGGCACCTTTTACTCATGTGTCTTGAATGTTGATACTTCGTGGTACTGCACTCGGCAGGTTAAAGTTTATCAAAAGAGCAGCACTGTGAATAGATGTTAAAAAATGTAACGCAGAAACGTATGACTAGAGTCATATCTTCCCTGGAACCTAGAATGGGGTTTCATTTTTTCCACAGGTTTCTGTTTGGAAATCTCCATCCTCCAGGAAAAATAAGTGTAGAAACAGAAGGTAGTCTACTAAAAAAAAATTGCTTTCTAATCTAATACAGCTATTTATTTTCAGTGAATTTAAATACTACCAGAGATGTGGGTCAATAAATACTACTCCAAAAGGAAATCCAGTAAATGCATGCACCCAAAGGGCGGGGGCTGGGGAGTGGAAAGCTTTCCGTTGAAAACAGGAAGTATGAATGACTTTATCAAATATATAGACTGACGGATTGTTTTATTAGTGTCCCATCACATCATGGCTGCATGGCTAATGTACATCTATAAATAACAACAGTTCTGTGATGTGTCCCTGCTTATGTCAAAATCTCCCTGGAATAGCCACACAATTTCCCATCTCTTCTACTTCACTGTCCAAACCATACATGATTTCATCTTTCAGTAACATTAACAGTAAACATACATTTGGGGTACAAAATGGACCTAAAGTACCTCTTCCACGCATGCAAGCAGAATCCAATTACAGAGTTCAGATCTATCATAAGAAGTAGAGTGAGAATTTTTTATTTCAATTAAAAGATATGGGAATAGAATACTTAAAGCAATTGTCAGTTAGGTATAAATGCAAATTAAAGGTATATGAGAAATCTTAGGTAGTCTGGTCACACAGTAGCATGTTCCAATGTTTACATGAACATAAAATGTTCAAAGTGAAGATAGGAAAAACATGTAACATACTAGCTGATTAAGCTGCAAATATTTTACGTCAGTACAGTGTCACGCATCCCAAAGGACTGTAAGATACTTCACAAGCTACTAAGATAGAAAAACCCTGTGAAATATACTTGCCCCTGCCAAAACAGAAGGCAATGAATGGTCCTGCAGCATGGGCACAACAGCTGAAGGAAGCAAAATTTTGGCTAAGGTGGCAGGGGAATTATATTCTTACACAGAAGCTCTGGAGAGTCTTTCATTTTCTTAGAGTGATCGGGGTCTCCATTTCTAGGATGAATGGTTCAACTGACTCTGCTGGGATTTGTTTATGTGTTATGATGTATTTATGCATAGGGTATTGTATATATCATAGCAACATTGAGCCCCTTTAATGCATGTATCTGTACGTTGAGACACTTCTTGTGTAGCAGGGAATGATTGTTATCAATAACTGAATGAGGAGATTTAAAGAGCCATTATGCTAAAGATGGTATTGTAGAATTGCTGTGTGAGAGTCATCAGAACTTTTAAATGGATTAAATTAGGAAATAATAGACAAGGAACCATAATAAGCTAGTGCAAAGTTAAAGTTGGTGGACTATCAGGGATGCCATGCTGCCAGGGACTGACCTATTTTTGTTCTAGGAAGGAGTCAAGCATTGTCGGAGTTGATGTTAATATAAAATTGGCCTATTTTAGTAGAGATGAGATGCAATAGCAAATAACTTGTGTAGTATAGGTTGCGACGGACCCTTGCAAGGGTGCAGTGTTCAGAGAAATGACTTAGAAAAAATGTTCTGCCTTGTGCAAACTACATAGAGGCTGTGTGCTTTTGCAGCATGGGGACTTGCTCATTCTCTTGTTTTGGTTGCTGTCAGCTGCTGTCTCCACTTCTCTCACACATCTTCCCTTACTGGCTGAACTTTAAAAGGCAATAATTCAATCTCTCTCCTGACTCTGTGGAGCAATCTCTTCTTCATTAGAAGTCAAATTTTCTGAGGGGTCCAAATCTCATCACCCCTTTTACATGACAAATATTGCATGGCTAGATTTTATCCCATTTCTTATTCCAGTGCTTACAATATTGTGCACAAAGGCAAATGGACTTGATTCTGATTTCCCTGGCTCAATTATTTTTCCTCATAATTAACTCTGTTGGCTGTTTAAAAGTTTAGCTTGATTTACTCTGGCACAGAACCAGGTTCAACACAGATTTGACTGAACAAGTACTCCCTTAGTTACCCATCTGGATTACAACAATGTAAAATGCCAGCCGAATATGGATCAATACTATACCCAGATCCATTCTGAGCCCCAGCCTGACGACATGATGTATTGATTAAGCAGAAAACATAGTCACAATAAAGCGATTCATCAGTTTATCTTGGAATAAAATTCCCAATGTCTTTTCTCTCATCACTCTCAACCAACTCACTCGAACTTCTTGTCTGTGGTGTAGACTCAGATTTTCCAAAGTGTTTAGGTGCTAAAGTCATCATGAAAAAATACAGTGGGGCTCTGATCCCCAGAGCTCTTCCCTCCCATGCTCAAACATTTACACATGTAATCTTAGACACCCAAATAAAATATTTCTAATATTCATATTTTGATTACACCTGCCTGAAAGTGTACCACTGTAAGTCTGATCTGCAGAACCAAAGTTCAGTTCTTGTCAGGTCAGCTTTTGATTTACTAATTATTTTTTCAACAAAGTGCTCACATCAAGTTCCTAGAATGGTTTTAAGTAGTGGAATAGCAACTGCAGTGCACTCTGGAAGACCAGTGAAGCATGGAGTATCATTAATAATGTGGTTACACTGATGCAATATATTATATGTAAATCCCAAAGAATATACAAAAAATCATAAGTTAGTCTATTTGATATGAAATTGCTTGTTGACAAAGCATCTGATCATATCATTTCTTAACCTAGTTTTTCTTCACTGATCATGGAATTTACAGTCTTGGAGTTTGAAATGGCACATAAAATTGTCCCAAAGTATTTAATGTAGTTTCTAAGACAGGGAAGAGGAAAAACAAGATACTTGACATAACATTGTTATTATGTGCTTGTTTTTAATACTTGTGCATCTTCCAAGAAACAGGAAAAAGTATATTCACAATTTGGAGAGGGCAGAATCCACCATCATTATCTCTTAAGATTTGACCCAATATTTCTAGTTCTACTAATGCTACTTGTCTGTGGCTGTTTTGGGTTCAAAGAGCAGGCTAGCTCCAAGACATGCCCTGCAGTCCTGCCTCCAGCCCCAAGCTCCCTTTGCAGCTCCCTTTGCCTGCCCTTTGCACCTAGATTTTCTCCGCAGGTAGTCGGGGTGTGAGAGGCTGGGAGGATGGTGCAAGCCTGAGTATTGTATTTGGTCAGAACATTATTTGGCCTTGCAGACATGGTAGCTGGGGAATACTCCAGGTCCAATAGTAGAGAGAGAGGTTTTAGCCCATTCATACAAAGGCTGACTTTTGCATCACATTATGAAGGAGAGGGAGGCAGAGATAGTAAGAATCGAGCAGTGAATGAATTACCAATAAGCCATTAAGAAAGGATGGCAATTAAAACTGTTAGATTTTCCTTTATTAAGGAGAGATTATAATAGCCTAAAGACAAAGATTAAAAAAAATGTTTGCAGACATCTTCTCATGGTATGATGGTGATTTCACTGCATAGATCTTATTGACTCTAGTAGGAGTCAGGCAGCTGTGGGTTGTGGAGCTCTTTGAAGCAGTATTTTACAATCCCTCTTGAAATAAGCATAGAAGCCTATAAAGAAATCTTGTTCCTTTTGCTATATCGTTTCAGTGTTAAAATTTAGCAGTTATTTCTTTTCTGAATGCAATGCAACTGTTTGCTCTTTGATGCCTACAACCCATCAGACACACCAGCGCACTCAGATGCTTTGCATGAAGAATTTCTTGGCCACAGACACTTCTATAATTATTGCCCTTTTCACCCTGCTGTAAAATGAGACTACACACACCTGTCTAACACATGAACCATACACAATATTCTTTGACTTTTCTAAGCCCTGATGAAAAGGCAGACACATACTGCTACTGTTCCCGTATCTAATGAAGTAATGAGGTTATTTAATAAGTGGTTATGACTGATTTGGAAAAGTAGCATAAAGACATCTCCTTATTTTGCTTGAATCAGGGTAGGGCAGGAATCTTGCTTGCATTTACAGATAATATTTTTATTCTATTAGGAATTTTCTTTCATTTGGAAATATACTGATGTAATAAGAAAAAAAAGGAAAAAATCTGATCTCATTAACAGTAATAGTATGCGGTTGCCTTCATTTTGAAAAGGAGATGACTAAGGGAGATATGACAGAGGTCTCTAAGACCATAGATGGTTCAGAGAAAGCAGGTAGGCAGTGATTACTCACTATTTCTTGTGGTACAATATGTATGGCACACTCACACTACTAAGCAGGCTCAAAACAAACAAAAGGAACTAGTTTTTCAGATGATGCATAGTGAATTGGTGGAACTTGTTAATTCAGGATAAAACGAAGAACTAAGAGCGTCAAAGAAAGGATTAGACATTCCTATGGAAGACAAGTCAGTCAGTGGCTATTGAAAGTTATTTGAATCTTCAGCTCAAAAGTTCTTAAACAACTGATTAGGAAGGTGGTTGGGTATTTCAAGGAAAGGATCATTTCATAACTGTTCACCTTCTTATATTTTTTCCCTAAATACCTGCTAATGGCCACTGGAAAAGACAGGTTGCTAGAGTTAGAGGGATTTATAGTTTGCTCAAATGTAGCTGGTTTTATATCCCTTTTTCCTAACTTTGTGATTTTCCATAACATAAACTGCTCATAATTCTGTAAAATTATTAATTTTCATTATATTTTCATGGCTAATACCAGCTGATGTGGTTCTCATTTAGACCAGCATATGGATTCTCATTTTGCCCAAGCAATGGCATTTGCAGTGGGATAGAAGGACTGTCCCGTCCAAGTCCCTCCTGGTCATTTCTAATCCAGGAAGGATTTCAAGACTCTTTCCTTTAAAAGTGAACCACTAGTGACAGATACATTTTCTAGTGCTATAACTATGTTGCTAGAGTGGGTGGATTTTTTTCCCACTTCTAAGGACAGCTCCATTTGCAGCTTACAGAACCATTTCAAAATGAACTGAATCACTTGGTTGTTAATAATAGCTTGGCAATAGGTAGTTTTTAGAATGAGCAATGGCAGAAAAAACTGAAGGGGAACTTTTCACCTATAGGGCTTCTGCTCCATGCCTTTAGGTACAGTAAATTAAATACTGGTTGGGGTAGGCAGGAACAGCCTATGAAAACGTATGATACAAGCTAAATTTGGGCGCCAGCTGGACAGAAGAAGTATGTTAAGTGCCTACTTCCAGGAAAGTCAATTTTTAGTAAGTATGCATGCTTAAGTATAAGAGTTAATTCTTCCTTAATTTCATACACTTTAATGTGTGGCTGACCTTCCTCATATCTCCAAAAGCAGCTCTGCGTAGGTTTATCAGGTATAACTTCCCCCAACTTCAGGGTTTAATGTGATCCAGCAAATGATAAATCAGTGTAGTTACATCAGTTTTGCATGGCTATTAACCATTAAATGGATAAAAGTGACTGTAACTCATTTGCTGCCCAATTTATATACCCTGTGTACAAAACCTTTTACTGCATTTATGTCACCACTGAATTTCTCCAAGCTTGTGCTTATATTTCACTGATTTCAACAAAATGCCGATATAGCACAGCAGAGAGGAATTCTATTTGATATCATGCCTGAGAGAGTCTGAAGACAGTGTATGTTAGAAAGCCACGGAAGAAAATCAATGCCATGATCAGTAACCATATACTATAGATTAATTGAGGCCAGAGGCAAGGGATTAAGCACAGCACAATCCTTTATACAGTTTAGATTCTGACTGCAAGTGCAGTTGTAAGCAAACTTCTCTAAGAATGCTTGAAGTTGAAGGTCATATTGTATAGCATTGGCAAGGCTTTTTTCCCTAGATTTTCAGAAACGACTCAGACTTCCTTAGCAGTCTCTGTATATAACAAGGGACTTCAGGATACTGGGACCATGAGAATAAAGCCTTTAACACTCCCTGTGTTGCTGTGACATGGAATGCCATATATCATTGGTTTGGTCATTTTCTCCAGATTGGCAATCATGTTTTAGATTTTTTTTTCCAGATTTATATCATGATAAATCATTGTTATCAATGCACAGTTTCCTTGTGAAGGAACCTTTACCAGCTGGAATATGTTCTACATTATTACTTGTCTATGTGACTTTCTATGATAATCAGAAGAATAGTTCTAATTAAGTAGTACCAAAAATGACAGCGACATTGATTTGATTCTGCCTTGGACTGTAATCAACATTATCTTTCCTTTTATCTCCTACATGGAATCTCTTACTCCCATCTTGTTGCTCAGATGCGGCAAAACTACCTGCAGTGTTATAGTTCAAAGGCCAGTAATATTTTTAGTTAACCTAGCAAACTTAGGTTAGAAGGTTTTTTTTTTCCATAAAAAAGGCAGGTGAAGACTCTTCTCCTCCCAGCTTCTTGCCAGAAACAGTCCCTTCGAAGCAATGCTCAGTTGGGAGAGCAGCCATCACCAGAGTAAGAAAATACACATACAGTGAGAACCTGATCCAATGAATGAAAATTCTGATAGAGCAGGTAAAATCCCACCCTCAAGCACATGGCAAAACCTTCAATTACTGACCCAAACATCTTCATTGCATGGAAAACACCAACTACTGCAAATTCAGTTAATGATGGTTATGACAAATTAAAGTGCATAGAGTCATCTATTATAATCCCAACGCAATTAGGATTAACTCTTCTGTGATGTTGTGTGTACATAATGTTATATTCAATGTCACACTGAAAATGATGCATCTCAAAGCAAATACAGTTCCTTACAGCTTGATGTATGGCTTTCCAGAAGTGTCTGCTTTGGTGAGGATTTTCGATACTCGTGGAACCAACACCTCTGATTTGCAGGACTTTCTACATCAGCATATCACTGTGCAACTTCAGCACATTGCTCATCCTCTATATAAAAGTAGGAGCACTTCTATCTTTACACATCCCACATCTACTCTAACTCCAGAATGTCTCCCACCCCCAATTTACAGAGTTTTGGTAGTGATTACTTTTTGTATGATTACTCTTTGTACAGTGCTTCACAGGTCAAACTGTTCTTTTAAAATAATTAATTAGCTCTATTTTGGTTAAACAATTATTCATGACCTAGTCTTGTCTTCCTCTGATTTTTTTCACTATTTGTAATACTTATCCAAATATCCCTGCTAAAAATACATGGTTTGTTTTTAAATCACTCATCCTAGCTATATGTTTTTATTTTTTATCATAGCTCGTCACCTAAATCACATGGGATTATTTTTCTTTCCTGATTATGTGGCTGACATTTTTTAAGCATGGGTTTCACGAATGAGCTCTGCTGTGAAAGATGGAGATATAATTATGTTTCTGTAAGTATGGGGAGGCTAATATTCACAAGCATTTAATTAGCATCCAGAAGTAGCTTGAATCCTTCAAAATAATAAGTAATTATTGCATAGATTACTCCAAGCAGATTTCATTCTTTTGTTAAAAATGCATTAGCAAATCAGGATTAGATTTTTGCTCTTTGCAAAAAGGGTTGTCAGTCAGACCTGTGCCAGATACTGGTATCATAACATTACTGTGTTGTCCGGTGATGTCTGAGGACAACACAGAGAGTACAGAACAAAGTGTACCTGCAGCACAGAAGGTGCCAGAAACCACTCTCAGCATAGCTGAGTGCATAAAACCAGAAATTCTTGAATATACAGGAAAGAAGCAGCATAAACAAAATGTTATTTCCTCAGAGAGAAAGTGGATTGCATCAAACAGACCCAGAGTGAGAACAAAATAATCATACTGCAGAATCTGCTGGGAAAAGAGAGGGAATTTAGCTTCCCAAGATTGTTCCAGTATATGGTGGTGTTGAACTTTTATTATGGTTCACTGCTTCACCCAGTTCTGTTCACAAGTGAAGCCGCTCTCTAGCTTCTCAAGATCTAGTTTGACTGATCCAGAAATTCCCGTATCTCATACTCTCTCTTTTTTAATTACACAACCACTTGGCAGTAGGCACCTTTGTTTACAATAGCTCACTGGAGCTCAAGCGCCATTCACATCCCTCCATGATTTGATTCCTGGAGTTTGTGTCTGTCACTTAGGTTATGTAGATTTTCCTGTCGCTTTTGCAGTTTTGTCAGGCCGTGACTCCAAGAGCTCCCTCACCTCTTAGCCCCTTTGCCTTCTGTATCTCTGCCTCCTAAGAAGTCTCTGCACTTCACAATGAACGTCGCTGCACCTCTTTGCAAATAATTATTTTAGCAATCTTGTAATATTTTACTGAGTCTGTTTACAGCTGAGGTAGAAGGAGCCCTTTAGACACTTGGTGATTATGTCCCTGAGAGCTTTTGTTGTTTTGTTTGTGTAAGTCTTAATTGTAAAGTCCTGATGCTGGGCTATGCAGATGGCGCAGGACAGCCCGGGGCAGGGCTGGGACAGCAGCCTGCAGAGCCTGTGCTGCCCTGAGGCTGTGTGCCCTTTGCAGGCAGGGAGCACAGCCTCCTCCTGGGCCTGTCCCCAGCCCCAATAACCAGTGTGGGCCTGCTATCTCTGCATAAGGCTTAAGGGGCACGTGCTGTTCCTACCAGGGTACAGGGCCTTATTATGCTATGGAAAACAGATTTTGCAACATTAGGGACTTGTCAGGAGTGTAAGAATGAGACCTGATTTGCCTGTTCACCTACATAAATGTACCTACATTTTCTACTTGCATGTATAGTAATGGATACAATAAAATTAAAGCTATTTAATGGCTTACTTTGGAAGGTACAATCTGCCTCAATGCAATATTTAACATTCAGGACTCTATTTATAAACAGAAAGAGGTGTAGACTTCAAAGCTGGATTTGCTCATCCCAACAGTATGGCCACCTCACAAGCTATATATATATTTAACATGACACAAATCTACAGACCAAGCCCTGTATGTCTAAGTGAAGGAACAGAATGTGAACGTGAAGGATTAGACACCCTCCTCCCCAAGCCTAAACTAGAAGCAATCAGTGGGCGATAGTTCTTCTTACCATTCTACTTTCATTAAATAATCTCTAGCAAGTGAAAATATATTAGGGAAATAGAAATTGCGTAACTGCTTTGCTATGATACAGATGTATTCATAAATAGATACTGCAAAAGAAGACCTAGTATATTGATCTGACAGTTTTGCTTCAGTCTTGCCACTTAAAAGTGCTCTTTACTGGCCAATAAATAAAATTGTTTGTCCATGAAGTGTCTGCATATATGGTGTTTGGATTTGATCCAATTTCTGCCTAAACCAAGTAGCTGAAGTCAGGCATGTAAAGGAGTAAAGGAGCAGTCCAGAGAGGTTTGTGGCTACCTAGCTGAGCTATCCAAGAGAGCACAAGCTAGACCTGTGGAGCAAAGCAAGCCAGGGTTTGACTGTTTTACTTTGGTGGCAAGAGCGAAAGCCTCTTGTGGCTAGAGCCAATACTTATCAGTTAAATTGTTGTATTGTGGTATTATGTCTTTGTATTCAAATGATAAATTGCTCTGTGAAACAAGGGCCTTTAAAGGACACAGTCCTTGTGTTTGCTTCCCTACTTTGGGAAACAGCCTGCAAGATTACAACATGTTTCAAAGTAAAAGGCAGGTTAACATATCCACTGGAATCACTAGCAAATTCTTTCATTTTTTTCAAATAATAATAATGATGATGATTTCTCAGAATCCTCATGTGTTTTTTCTATGCTAGCTTTGAATTGGGAAACATCAACTACAAATTCATGTTTCAAATATGTTTCAAAAAAAAAAGAGTAACTTTTAAGATTGGGTTACAAATTAAATGTTGAATCTTTCATAGCCATGCTTTCATGGTTGCCAGGTGTAAGATCTCCATTCCTCTGCCTGCAGTATTGATTTCAACCATCTTTAGTCAGACACAACTCCTGGATCCATATGAAAGGTTTAAGTATTCTTTGTTATAAGTTCGAATGGGTTGCAGATGTGAAAAAGACCTTTTATATGCACTCCTGCAAATAAACTTGAGCTGAAATCTGAGTGCAAACAAATACAATACTTTTTGTGATAGAGAAAATGAAAGCACAAGTACCTGAAGTGTAGATGGGTTTATTTTCAGAACTTACGTTTGACCTTCTGGGCTGACAATGAAAAGTCATTTTGACATTTCACACTGAAAGGCTACATTCACTTCCTGCCATGGTTGGCTTGCACTGCCATCAACGTGTGCTGCATTTTCCCTCAGGAAGCAAGGTACAGCGCAGACCTTCTGCCCCAAACCTCCCTCTCATTAGGCCCATGAATACCTTTATTTGGATTCTGGAAAGGAAATTACATAGAACTGCTTTCTTAAAATACGACATTTTGATGGGTATTTCATCAAAAATGAATATTGTGTGGGCGTTTAATCAAACGTTTAAAAGGGGAGGGAGGAGAAGGCTATAAACTTACTCATGCGTGTGCTTGTTGTTTTGAATGTCATTGGATTGCAAACCAGAAATGAACAGATCTGCATTACTAGGAGCTCAGATGTTGGGTATTTGACAGCATAATAATGCAGAACTTCGTTAAGATGAGGCAGCCTCTCCACACTGCCTGTACTCTGTCTATCCTGACTGAACCATGATATCTGACCGCAATAACATACAGACGTAAAAGTTAATTCCTTCAGCATGTAAATAAAGTGTGTATCTTAAAGGCAGTTGTGACATCCTGATTAAATACTATAAAAATACTAATCGCAAAGATAATTGCCACTAATCTAGAAGATAGAAATAATTGTAACCTGAAAAACTTCAGAATTTACTTTCCATACATCTGACAGCACAGATTATTTATATATCTTCTATTTTTTATGCCAGAATTGTGTATATGTGTATGATTATAGGTATGTACTTACCTGTTTATGATGAATAAGTTATTTATCGATGCTAAGATATACATAAATAAAGATGAGATTTCTGCTAAAGATGAGATCTCTGCTCAGTGACTCAAAGGCTTTATCCTCCAAGGTTTTGAATGCATCTTGTTGCAAGAGATGCTGCGTGTCTCAAAGTCCCTCCCATTGAATCATGGAGAAGAGATTTTTTCCTATCTCAGAATTTGCCCAGGATGTTGCAGACCCTAATAGACAAAGACATTAAAATCCACGCAGTTCCCCAGCTGTATTAAGCTTGTAGATACACTGGCTGAGGAATAAACCTTTGCACAGGTAGCTTTTTGTTTGTCTGGTAACAGACGTTAGTGAGACAAGGTGGGTGATTGATTGGATTATCGCCAATAATCTTTGAAGCAGACTTCAGTCTGGAAGAGACAACTGGACATAGAAATTGAGCTTGCTTTTTTGGAAGAACATCCCACATATTGTACAGAATTTTGGGCAAGGGCGTTCAAATGCTCTTTTATTGAAAAAAATAAAAAGCAATGAAGAAAATGATGATTGTATTCTGGTGAGACATTTGCACTGTCTTTGCCTTGCCATAGTTAGAACCAGTGGAGAGGCAGAATATTTACACTTGAAACATTTACACTAGAGGGAAAACAAAGGTATGGATATATAACTTAAAAAAAAGACTTGTCTAGAGAATCCAGATAAAAAAATTCAATTCACCTGGCCAGTGGGTGAACAGGGTTCATTGTAACTGAACAATTGGAAATGCAAAACTGATGGAAAGACTGTTCTTTCCATATAAATATTTAGACTATTGGATTCAATAGCTGAGGCTACATTTGGGGTGAACTTCTTTATCTGGGTGCAAAAGAGAATCTAATGATGCAAATAGAAAACAAACATATCCAGAGTTATAATATTAAATGCACAGAAAGTACATAGCAAACTCTCAAGCTTCCGAGAGCAAATGAATTTCAAATTATCAGATTTTAGGAGGAAATTTTCTCTGGAGATATGTTGTCTCATAAATTGTCCACTGTATTCTTTTTGTCTGTATTCATAGTAAATGAACAACTGTATGTCTTGATTTCTGATGGCCCTATGTTTTAAAGTAGAAGGAACTATTAGTAGTAGTTCTAATGTAGTTCTAATGTAGTTTTAATGGAGTTTTAATATTTTTAAGTACTTGGGAGCCTAGGACTCTGGTGAGATTTTCCAAAAGCACCCGAGAGTCCACTTAAAACCCAAATCAACAAACAGCAGTGACTATTCTCTCACAAAGTGATTGTTTCCTGCAGGTCTTAACATTATGCCTCTGTCTGGTATACCTAAAACTGGATTAAGAGCTGATGTAAGTTACCTAAATGCTCTAAGTTGGCCATGATTCCTGCTAGAGCTTATTTTGTCATGGTCTCATCGTATCCAGATTTAGGCCAAAGGTATCCACATCCATACAAAAATCATGTGCCATTTTACTTGATTCAGCCCTTTTCAAGCACTACCTGAAATCTTGTCCCCTTTCTGAAGCCCAGAGAAATCCTCTGAAACCAGTAAACAAGGAATTTATCCAGTTGTTTAGTACAAGATTGGTAATGAATGTATCATTTCTATTAAAAAAAGTACATAATGGAGAGCACTTCATTCATCTCACCGGTAGACTTAAACCAGACATTATCAGCTGAACTTCCTGGGCAGAAAGCTCAGTTTTTCTAGGATAGAAGGAAGACATTTTTGGTTACCCAGATAAAACTCTGAGCATTTAAATAATTAGTCTGTGCTTTAGGCACTGTGTTAATGCTGTGGTCTTCTCCAGTGTTGGAGGTGCAGTATTCAGAGTGAGCGCCTGCTCTCTTCCAGCCTTAGACATGTACACACAGGCACAGGTATCACATGTAGGTAGAAATACATGCAAAAGGTTTTTTATAATTTGTTGATATATCCAGCCTTTTCTCTTTTAAGTAGATGCTGCATACTTGATCATGAGGCAGATGTTATAAAAATTTTGTGGTTCTAAATAATGATGAACCCATCTCAGTTCCACAGTGATTACACCGTTAGTGTCCATGTATAGAAAGCATGTATAATTTCCATAACCACTTCTCCTTGCACCCACAGCCATCCTTTTTTCAGGTTGTGGAAGTTAGGTAGCATCACAGAACAACCCCAACCTATTTTTACCTTTTACACAGTAGTTTAAAATGAGGACTAACAAGGAATCCCACGTACAAAGAGAACTGGAGTAGAGATTTAGACCTGAAACGTAATCAGAATAATGGATAATTCTGGCCATCTATAATTTCTCAACCTATAATGAAGTTCACTTGCTAATTCAGTTTGACATAATAGGCCCAATCTTGCCTTCCTTATTTATCCCATAGATGTGAAATGTGAAATCTGAGTAGGAATGAATAGAGAAAGGATTGAGTTCAAGGTGTGATGTGGTGTAGTGTTTCAGTCCATCCTCAGCTGAAGGAAATTGTCATGGGCCTTCCATGGAATAACACAGATTTAGCATACTCTGTGCTTGGATTTATAAACTTATTCATATATTTATGAACCATATGAACCATATTAATTAATGAACATACTGATGAACCTTATTAATTGATATAAACATTCCTTAAGACCGTATCATTTACTGTAGCAAGTAATATGTTCAAATCTTTTTCATGGTTTCCTTGATCAGTTGGCAGTCACTAGCCTAGGACTGTACTGGAACAGATGCACATTTAGTCCAGTTTTCTGGCTGAATGCTCTTTGGTACACAATTGGTGAATCTCCATTAAAAACTCCTGATTGCTAAAGTTGTAATACCATCTGATCTTGACAATTATTTTTGCAAACACTGGCCCTTGAAGCCAGTCAGCCTCCTCTGTCCTATACTTTCTGGCTGCCAAGTCCCTGTTCTTTACAAAATTGTTGACAAAACACTGGAGCTACTGAGTGTCTATTTAATTTCTGACTGATTTTCCTGCTGCATGAGATCACTGGCAACTGCTAGAACACACTCTTGCTTTCCCAAACTTTGTGTTTATTTCCCTTAAGATCTTGCCATCTGCTGTGCTCAGCTGCCCAAATAAGTAAAATTTTCCACGTCTTACAATTTTTTTCCTGAAAACATTATCTGTTCCCTCAATCTTTCCAGCTTTCATCAGGTTCTCTATGATCAGTACATCTCTAAATAACATGTATCATAACGTGCCATATTACCACGAACAGAAGTATTGACTTTGGCAATAAAACTAAGGTTACTGAAACAACGTTCATTAAGTAGCATTCCAGATACCATTTAGAGGTCAGCCAACGTGGACAACAGAATCATATATGATGCTTTTTGTGCAGTGTATTTTTTGTTGGCCTTAGCATTTACACCTCATTCGTTCCAACCTGCTCACTGTTGCCAATCCCAAGTGTTCAGAATCATGAAATTGGCTTGAAAGTAATAATGCTTTAAGCAATAATACACGTAGAGGTTCTTATTATTTTTTTAACCTAGAGTGCTTGCATTTTCAAACTTTTTTTCCTGTGGTAGGCAGGAAGCACGCTTGCTTGTGGGGAGGGCAGAAGCGACAGCTGATAGTCACACCAAATATTGTGATCTCCTCTGAGAAAAACATCAGATATTTCACTTGTGAGAACTCCTTTATACTGGCTGAATAGTTGAGTTACTCTTGATTTAAACCAGCTTGAGTGAAAGAGAATGGTGCATAAATAACTTGTAATGACAGTGTGCAACAAAATCCATGCATGTGCTCACCTGGTGGAACTTCCACGACCACTGCCCCTCTCTACCAGTTCCCTAGTATTTCTCTTTAAGAATCCAGGAAATAAACTCTCTTGAGATGGAAGGGCAAGGTGTGCAATTAGAGAACCGAAGCAGTGAAGACATTCATGCTGCCAGACTGGTTAGTTTTCATGTTAATGTGTTTATGACTGTATTTACCACTTTGTGATATCACAAGATCAATCTGAGCATAGCTTGGGTCGTTCTGAGCCTCGCTAAAAATGACTGCATTAACAAATAGCAACTGGACTTGATTGCTTGAAAGTGCTCTCTTCCTTTGCCTTAGAATGTGCTCAAAAATAGAAATGTGGCAAGGCAAAAAAACCCCAAAAGCCTGAATACCTCACAATCAGCTGCTTTAGAACTAGAACAGGGACACAGAGCAGAGATGCCTTGTGAATTTTAACTCCAAACCTGTTTGTCTATTGCTCTAGCAAGTGAGCTCTTCACGTTCTCATACTCCAGTCCTCATTTACTTTTCTCTCTTAGGTGATTTCTAGGGGGATGAGAGCAGGATGTTGAGGGAAAGCGCAGAATAAAGAATGAGTGTTGCTCGCATGTGGATTCCTGGGGACTCCCATAAAACCTAAAAGAGAAGCAGTGGAGGAGGATGTGGCTGGCTGCTCAAATGCTCTGTATGCTACATCCTGCCTGTGGCTAGGCCAGCACTTTCACACCCTTTTTTGTTTGTTTTTGTGAAATACGCAAGTGCTGGAGTTGAAATGTGCTAGGTCCATAAACAACGCTTGCTGCAGCAGGGCAAGTATCTCATATAAAAACTTTAGAGAGACAGTGCCTTGGCACCACATACTTATTGCAGACATGCACACACAGTACACACTTGGTCTGTTAATTAACTGCTTTATATAGATAGGAAGCTAATGTGAAACAGCGCAGCGTTACAAGGAAGAACTCTCACGTGGGAACCACGTTAGGGTTTTTGTCTCCAATGCGATCGGAATTTTTGTCCCATAGTGCAATATTTTTCCCCAGCTATATAAAACTTTTCTGAAATGTCTTTATCTCACTTCATGTAGTTCAGCAGAGTGTAAAATAACCTCTTGGCATTTGCTTTAGTTTTGTCGTTTTCTGTTTACAAATTCAAAAGGACCTAACATAAATAGCTGTCAACACTTACATATTACTGTGATTCACTGACTTCACCACAAGAATTTTGGTACAGTGGCAGAAAGAGCATCAGAATAAAAATCTTATCTCGAAAGCCATTGCAGTAGTTCATCTCTTTTTCACTGAATCTGATTGTGCTGCTTAAGATACAATTACACGGCTGCCAGAAAAGGACATCGAAATGATACCTCTGCATTAGCTTGTGGTCCTGAACCAACTAAAGTAAAGGGCTTTCTTTTTCTTGTACAGCTGCAAGAGGTACTGCTTAGATCATCTAGATTTAAAAACTCATGTAAATAGAGGAAAAAAGAAGAAAAAGGAAAAAGGAAAAAAGAGAAGAAATCAGTAAAAGCGAAGAATGTATGTCTCTTAATTTTGGTCATACTTAACTAAAAAATTGCTAAAGTTGTGGTGAGTTTTTGGGGGAGAGAGAAATTTTGACAAAATCCTACTACACAGTGTTCAGGCCTAAGGAGTTCAGCTTTCAGGAAAGACTATTCGAGGTCTCTTTTATGTTATAGCTATCTAATACCTAGCCATACACTAGGAAAAACTTGCAGAACTGATAGCTAGCTAGCTAGCTGTGATTCTGTGGTCTATGGCATCTCAAACCTTTCATCTGAAGAGCCATTGACGCACAGCAAACATTGCAGACCAGGTTTTAAATTATGGCTGCTGTGCCATGGGAAAGGAAAAGCAGGGAGACTTGTTGATCTACTCTTACATAACCATGGGGTGGACAAATAGGCTCCTGGCACATATTACATTTTGAAAAGCACTAAGCTCCAGGCTTTCCTTCTTAATTCTGGAAATCAGAAGTTCAGGAACACTGAAGGAAGGTTTGTGATTCAAAATGACAAACAACTAACTCATTTGTTGCAACAGGAGGTCTGTGCAGGCAAGACTGTGATGTCCCCAGCTGATTCAGCTTAGTCTCCTTATTGTCTGGAAATGTACTCTGGAGGTTCCCAGGGGACCTCAGTCTGACATCTCATCCAAAAGGCCTGTTTTTTCTGGGACCACCACGTTACCTCACTTCGGTGCTGGCTCAGGGGGCTCTGAATTGCTCAATGACTATTCCAGGGATTAAAAAGATGCTAGGAGACATTTTTAGCTCTTGTGGAAGCTCGTGGAGCTTCACTGATATAAATGGACTAAATTGAGGGATAAGGTAAAACCACAGGCTGAATGGACTCAGTCTTTCTCTCCCAGCCTCCCCACCCTTTTTTTTTTCATAACGCTCCAAAAAAGGTGTGTTTTAACCACCACTTACAGCTAAAATGTTCCATGTGGCTAGATCAAATTCACCTGGCAGTCAAATGGACAACTGACAAAAATTAAGCAAAGTAGCAATGGTCTATGAGCAATAACTTGGACTAGTATCACTAGAAAGATGTCCCATTGGGTCAATGCCATGAAACAGTCAGGTAAGAGACTTTGTCTCCCACTTTCTATGAAAAGCAGTCCTGTGTTTTCATGCATGTCGTATTTTGCTTGCCTACAGGTACTACCCGTGGAGAAGTTAGGAAAAAGATTCATGCAGTGAGCAGGTTGGACTGAAAGATTTGCTGGCATCAAATGCCATAGAGAACTCTTCGAATTAACTGGAGGTGCCAGTAAGATATAGGACATCCAGCATTCAAATATATAATTCTCAGGAATGAGAAGTTGTCTTGGATTCCAGCTCTTTCTTTAGATACAAGCCAAATTCTTAAGCAAAACAACATGGCATGAGCTGTGGAAAGTACTTCATTACTTTCTTGCTGCCTGTTTTGAGTGACCTGTGCTCCAAGGGAAAGTTTCATCAGGGGGACTGAAGTTTCTTTCTGGCAAGTGTTGGTGAGAGCTGAGTGGCATTTTTCTCCTTCACTCTCTCCTAAAAGATTTTGCTTTGGAGGGGGCTCTGTCCGACAGAACTGTAATTACACTCAGGTTTACTATGGCTCATAGAAAGTAAATTCTGAAGACATACAAATGTGTCAGAAGAAATCCAGACTACAGTGCCTCGGGAGCCTCAGCAGCTTGTTCTTGGTCAATGCAAGAGCTAAGTGGTTTGACTCTGGTGAGCTGCTACCCTTTTGTTCTCTTGCTGTTGCCCTTCAGTACCTTGTTTTTATGGGAGTACAGTTCATCATAATTTTCAGGCTATTAAAGATAACTGCTAAAATATGTATACCTGAATAAAATGTGCAAACACAGTGTCTGCATTTTATGGGACTTCTGCTTTGGTTGCACTTGTAGCTCTGTTCCAGTTGTACACGTTCTGTTGTTTGCATCATATATTCCAGTTTGACTAGTGCAAATACCCACAGAAAGCTCATTTTAAGTTTGGTTGCTTAAAATATTCAGAAAAAGTGAATTCATAAATAATGTACATTACCAGCATTTGTGCAAATGGTGTTTTCCCCTTGAACATATTTCTTTGTAGATTTCCTAGCCCCTAAAGTCTCTAGGATTATCTAGTCTAACCTTCTGCATAACAAGGCCAGTGGTGCCTGTACTGAGTCCACTGTCTTGCAATTGAAGTAGAGAGCATCTTTTTATAGACATCCAGACTTGATTTAAAAGCACCAAGTGCCATGGCATCTTCCAGGGCAAGCAGTTCCACTGGCTAATTACCCACACTGTTAAAAATGTGTGTCTTGTCTCCAGTTTGAATTTTGCTGATTTCAGCTTCCAGGCACTGCATCTCTGAATACGAGATGTGAAACTCTCTTGTTGTTGATTACTTATGTAGCTAACCCGAGCAGGGAAAGGAAACCATTCTCTGCGGCTGGTGAATAGGGCAGGCAGAAGAGTGTTCGTGTTCCTGCCCTTCTGCACAAGCAATTATGAAAGATGCCAGGCAGAGCCTTTTAAAGCACTAAAAGGAAAAGCCCTTCCAGGAAGTGGCAGGGAGAATAGGAGAGGGCCTGATTTAAAATAAATATTTCAGTCTAAGATAAAGTAACTGAAAGGCTAGAAAGCATGTGTTTATCACTAAATTCCAGGAAATTTTAAACCTTCTCTCCTCTTCCTCCCTCATTTGGGGACTCAGGATAATCTTAGGAGAAAGTCCATGTGATTTCTTAGCATTAATTCGTGTAATATGAGTTTCTCTATATGATCTTCATATAACATGAATACTATATATCAGTTATATATATGTAATATGAATATATTCATATCACATAGATGAATATGTTTCCTCTGGTGACCTACAAAATAAGTAGAACTTCAGAATAAAAAGGCTGATGCCTGTTCCTGGTGGGTCAGCAGCTTCTTCTTCCTCAGTTTTGTGCTCATATTTATTTTACTGGCCTGCCTGACTATCCCATGTCACTGCTGTGTCTCCCCACCTATTTTTTGATTATTGCCAAGGCTTAGCAGTTACAGGAGTGATATTGTACAGCTGGTCTGGAAAATCTCAATGCAGATGGAAGCTGGCTGCTATGGGTGTTACTGTTGGCAGTCACTACATATTTAGAACAATATTATAAATTTCATTTTTTTTAATCTGGGAAAAATAGACTTATTAAGCTTCACCTCTGTTGTGAGCTACAGTCAGATTTTACCTGTGAATATATTTAATTAGATACTTCAAAGGCAGTGGCCAGACAAAGCTGAAAACATCCAAAGTGCACATTCTGATGGGGAGAAATTAGAGATCCCTTCCAATAACAGAGTTTAAGATTAAGAACCTCCAGAATACTTTGGAAAGTGCCTGTGGGCACTGTGAGCGTATGTTCTGGGAATGATGGAAATGGCACCTTCCTGGGAAAGAATCTCTGGGAAATGTCACATCAGGGCCTTCTCCATCCTTCTCTATCGCCACCTGCCATGGGCTATAACAGAGCTAAGGAAATGAAGGGAAAGAGAAAGAGAAAGAGAAAGAGAGAAAGAAGGAGAAAGAGAGAAAGAGAGAAAGAAGGAGAAAGAGAAGGAGAAAGAGAAAGAGAGAAAGAAGGAGAAAGAGAAGGAGAAAGAGGAAGAGGAAGGCAAACGCAACAGGAATGGGAATGGGAATGGGAACGGGACAGGAAAGGCAAAGGCAGGTACTACAAAAAAGATTCTTCCAGAAGAAAGGGAATGTATATGGTGCTGCAAGGTACAGTCTACGTTATTAAAAGGAAACATGCTGTTATAAAACTTTTCTGAAATATTGTTCCGGGTACTTCAGAAATGAGGGAGAGGAGAATTAAAAATCCTGAATAAAAGGAGAGAAAGGAAGAAAGGAAGATAAAGGAGGAAAATTTTGAGGGCACAAAAATGGAAGGACATGGACTAGAGTAGGAAGAATCATTCCCCACTGCATGTTCTCCAACTGAGCTCATGAATATGCAAGTGAATATCTGAGCAAACATTATTACTGACACAGATTCCCTTCCACAGCATATTTGTGTTGCCATGCGTGTGAATAATTGCATTAGTAAGGCAGTAAGTCTGGTTCCCATATTTTACATGCATCTATATTTTATCTGTGGCCATGCTTTGCACTCTAATTATATGGTGCTGGAAACATCCATTTGTCTTGTTTCCTTCCAGTTCGAACAAGACCACTGCCTAAAATAAACTGGAGCGAGAATAAAAGGCATCAAGCTAAGTCTGGACAGGATGGGGCAAAAGGAAAATATTTTAGTGAACTGACCGAGATCGTGATCCATTGCTCAGGTCATCTGCCACGTGGAAGGGTCTCAGGGTATTGGCAGGCCGCGTTTGTGTAGCTGTATAGCAGCATTCACTTTCTTCTCTCTCATCTCTTGCCCTTTTCTCTGTGATGCAAGCCTGGCTAACTGAGCCGAAAATGGGTGGACACATGAACAAGATAACACAGCTACATCCTCTGGCATCCTGCTTGTTGCCTGCAGAAGCCAAGACGCAAGCACGTGGTGCTACCGCTCTACGTGGCTCTCACATTCGGCACCGGCCACAGCATCAGGGCTGCTCCTGACTTGCAGGTCTCCAAGGGCTGACTTACTGCAACAATGTCCTTTCTCCAGACCCTTTTCTAGAATAGTTGTGATCAGCTCTCTGCCAGCTGAAATATTTAAGTGGAAAATTCTTGAGAATCTGGCTGAGTGTGTGTCTCCTGAGCTCCTCTGAATTTTGGAAATCTCACCTATCCCACTTTGAGGTCAGAATAAGCCCTTGCTAATTTTTAACTCAGGGCAAATGGATCTTTGCAGATATTTTATAATAAGGATGAATTCACTACCGAGCAGAAGACTAGCTCTCTAGTACTTAAATATCACTTAAGCCTTATCTGAAGACCTAAATGAGACTTATTTGGTATATGATCTTGGCCTGGCCTCAGCACAAGGGTGATTTTCACCCGAGATGAACTACTGAGAGGCTGACAACATCCTTTGGAAGTCAACCAGTAAGAAGTCATTACTCTTGGGATAGCTGTGAACTCCAGGAGAGTCAGAGAAATATTTCCTTCTTAGGCAGAAGGCAGTGTCATATAAAGCGACTAATACAAGTGCTAGGTTTATGGGCAATGTTAAGATAGTGAGAATAACTGAAAGATATTTTGCTTACACTCAGTAAGCAACATCTCCACGGTTTTGAATAATGTTAATGTCTGCTCCTTACTTACGGTTTAAATTATTTTCACAAACCATTAAAGTCAAAATGATGAAACTGCACCAACCTGTAGGGCACATCTATTTATAGAATGGATGTGCCCTCTACCAATAAGGATATTTTAAAAGGAAAATACGTTATCCAAGTGTTTTTCAGCTGCGTTCTGCAGTCCTGTGCACTTGATTGTAATCGTACAGAGCTATACCAGCCTCTGGGTAACATTTTTTAGCAATTTGGAAAAGATTTATGTGTGTGTTGCTGTGCTGAATGCCATTCTTTGAGTAAGCACAGAGCACTGAAACTTTCTTTTGAGGAGTGAGGGAGGGGGAGGAAAATGAGAGCAGCTCATGTGATTCTTATATAAAACTTGAGGAGCTGAAAAGCAATTTGATTAAAATTTGATTGAAAGGATGTTCTCTGGCATGCTTGAAGTTGATGTTTTAAAATGATATAGGTGCATGGAGGGAAGGAGGAAGTTTGGTGGTTGTTTTTCTGTTGCTTTTTTAAGGATATTAATACCTGATCCTGCAAGCTGCCCTGCAGGGAAGCCTTCTGCGGCTGGAGGGGGCCTGCTACAGTGAGGGAGTCCCTTTGCAACTGTTTGTTGAGACTGCAGCCTTGAATTTGCGATGTTGGTTGAGAATGTTTCCAGTCATTTAGAAACCTGGTTCTTCCTTACATTAGGGCTGCCCTTCATCACCCCAGGAATATAAAATGGATTTTAAGTGAGCTTAAGTGTAACTTATGACCATTATACAGCACTTTTGTATCCTACAGCAATTTAAATCCTTGGAGTAAGTGAGAATATGGATCCTCAATGTATAAATTATGGCCAATCTGACTGAAAATTAATTGAAGTTTTTTTATTGTATAATGCTACCACTAAACCAGTCTGAGTAAGTTGGTTATGTTCAATTCAATATAGCAATTATATTCATTAGAGCTCCTTAAACTGTATGGTAACCTCCAGGTTTCAATGTTTTGCTTTGTAAATATTTGAGCATTTTACAGACACACATTCAGAGATCAGGTTGTTCTGTCCTTTTCAGCATTACAAAGTTCCTGCGAAAAGACATAGCACAGGAGATCAGTACATAAAACACGTTCTGGTCCATTGTTCTGTTTCATATTCACTCTGCTACTTTAAATAATACATCACAGAACACTTTATAGTCAGAGTTTTTGGCAATTAAATTAAACTTTTCAGTGTTTGTTCCTTGGGTATTAACTTATTTTGATTAATCATCTCACCCTTAATGCCAGTTATGGTCTGTTTATTACCACTGAGCCCTTGGTTGGCACTGATGGCACTTGAATAAATCATTTCTTCCAGGCTGTGTTCCACGCATGTTACCATTAAAGTAGCAGGGATTTAATCTGTACTCCTTTCTGGCTCTAAAGGCAGCAAAAATACATAATAATTCATGGCATCTTTATGAAAACAAATAAGGCTGCGCTCTTGCAAAAACAATTGCATGTTTCTCTTTGTTTTTGTGTCTCTGACAACAGCACTGCTCCTAAAAAAGGAGGCAGACAAGCATTCTGGGTATTAAACATAGTGAGCATCCCATTTTACTTCAGAATCTCTTCAGCTGCTCCTATCACTAGTAGTTTTTAATACTACATCAGAGTTAATTTAGCCATACAGTAAATACTTATAGTACAAAATCAACATGTATTTTGTTATTTTGCTGTTCTTGTTTTCCTCAAATATTGTTCCTTTCTCTCTGAACAGGCCTCTATCTGTCATAGTGATTGCTACTGAGAGAACATCTTAAAAGAGGAAAGTTTTTCTTCCATTGCTTTCTTGATTTACATTTGCTGAAAGATTTTAATATTCACTGGGATAATATTGTAAAGCCCCTTGTGAAATCCTGTATTCTGTAGTCTCCCGTTAAGAACAATGTCTAATTAAGAACCAAAACCTGCAGGATGAACCCTCTGGGAGCAAGTGACTAATTCTTGATAGCAGGACTGTGGTTTTAAACCACTGGCAGCATCTTGAGAACGGGTCGATGCTGGAAGCTGCTCCCAGGGGTCCTTCCGTGCCGTTTCGCAATGTGCAGGCATAGGCAAAGCAGAGCAGGCACACGCTCCTCGTCACCGTGGCCGAGAGGCTTGCGGATGTGCAGACCAGTAGGGGGAGATGAGGGGATGTCTTTCCACTGCTGAGAACCCTTGGCACTGCTGCCTGCCTGCCTTAAATACATCTATTCCTTCTGCACTAAGGCCTTTCGACTGCACGGACTTGCAGTGTTTGATTAAAGCTATCATTTTAAACACATTTAGGCAAACCAGTGCAGTGCTCTACTGGATACATAGGCTGAATTAAACCTGTGGCTTGCACTAGTAAATTTATAGGGACAAGCTACTCCTGCAGGTCCACTTTTAAACTGATACAAATTTGTCCACACTGTTGGCCTTTGCCTGGGCTGCTGGCCCTGCAGCTGGATGCAATAGGGCTCCTTGGCAAATGGGGTCGCGGCCCAGCTGTGCAGGAGCTAAGGCTTGGCTAATCTCCTCTAACAGCAGATGTGTCAGGCAACACCACCAGTTGCTCTTGGCAATCTGCTTTGCCATTTGGCTCTAGTTTTGCTTCTCTCTCTTGCTTTTCGTTCTTGTTTGCTTAGTCTTGATCTCTGGATCCTGTCTCCTTTGTGTTAGGTTCCTGTACCTCACCTTGTTCCAGCCCTGACTCACCTTATAAAAGGGGCTCTTTGATTTCCAACTTTGGGCTCTATGGCTTTCTGACTATGCTTTTCAGTTCAATATGACTCTTTGCAGCTCTGGTGTCTTGACTTCTTCTGTTGGCTTCAGTGCTTGGCTCCAAACTTAATTCTAATTCTGCCCTTCACATTTAGGCCTAGTAGGGTAGCTAGTTTGGTGAAAGTACTTGTCTCTTATGAGATCTGAAACTGCAGTGTAGGAAACCTGCACGACCTGATTTCTCAGCAGTATTGGAAAGGGGGCAGATGTGGAAGCCCCTTGCCTGATTGCTCATGAGTCTGCATGCTCCTTGGGATTACAGACATGAGTCATGGATCAGTTTTGTACCAGCGTCTTAATCTGAATGTGAATATTTATGTGCAGCCTAAGGTGACCACAGTCATACTTCTTTTGTACTGAAACTTCTTGTAAGCAGGCCAGTCTTTTTGCAGGGGGTATAACTTTTTCTAAGGTGCAAGATTTTTTTCTTTCATTTGTGTACTTTTCAAGTGCTATCTATTGACTCTTTTTAAATGTCAGTCAAGCTCTGTATTATTGCGCATGGCGCCATTTGTTACTGTTTTCCATATTGATTCAAGATCTGGGAATTTGGAGTTAAGCTGCATTTCCTCTCTGGCATTCCTGATGCCATTGCTTTCATTTTATTCTAACACAATCCATTTTGGTATCATCCTCCCCATGACTCTCTGCAGAATTATCTATTTTTCTTTGTTTTCTAAACCGGGCACAGGATCATTAACAGTGTATATAAATTCTGCTAAAAGCTTCAGGATCAAATCCAGAACCTATATAAATAGCTGAGCCAAATGCCAAACAGATGCGTACAAGGGGAAAACATGCAAAACTCTAGAGAGGCTGACTGTGCAACAAGTTAAGTGCCTGCAGCAGATGCATGAAGACCTCACATGGGGAAGCGAGAGAACACATTTGGTGATGGATTATGTGGCTATGTTTTCCCATTTGAACTTTCTATCCCATTGCAAGTGTTGGCAGAAAGTGTTCAAATAATGCAAGGAATTGTTATTTGCTACAGGCTCTTTATCTAGCTCCCTCTTGTGTACTGAGGTAGAATAAGTGTGGGAAACTTTGTCAGGAAAATCCTCAGATGATGCCCCTTGACCCTTTCAAGGGCAATTTAAATTGGTGTATGGTCCTTTGCATAGGCTCTCTACACTGGAGCCAATTTCCACTCTTAGGCTCTGGATACGATGGAACCAAATGGCATGTGCAGAACTGATAAATTATTTGGCTTTCCAATATTAGTATACAGCACTCTTGATGATTCAACAAGCTGTTCTCAATTCTGTTTGCCTTCATTTTTGTCTGATGTAGATGAATTTAGATCTTTTGGAAGTTTCAGATGCTTGTGGTCAGCACTGTGAATTTCAGTCTTGGGCTGTAAAAGAGTATCTATTCTATTACTGAGCATCTCTTGAAGAAGCACTATGGACATAGGATAGTACATGGCAATTTTAATCTTATAGGCAACTATATTACAGACATTATGGCCTATGCAGTAGACTTAGATACACAGATGTTAAGAAGCCCCATTAACTTTTGTTTTGAAAGGAAGTAAACTGAAACAATTACAAGTCTATCTTTAAAGAAAAATTGGGGAAATAATCAGCTAAGACAGCACTAATATCCAGACTAACCTCGTTGCACATATTTTCCATGCAGCCATCATAATACTCAAGAGCACTCTCAAACTCGCCTTTACTTCCAAGATACTGTCAAGCTTACATTCATTTTATGTGAAGCCAGAACCTTCCGGGGCTAAAAGCATGCAGGACAGACTCCCTGTAGTTTTAGCAGTTTTTCCTCTAGTAATAACGATTAAAATTTAAAATGCTATTTCTTATAATCAATACTTCTAAACAGTATTTAATTGGTTGAGTCAGTGTGCAAACATATGGTTACATTTCTAGACAATAATCTTCATCTTGCTGCTGAAATAAAGTCCAGACAGCTTGATCACTATTTTTTCATGGGACCTATGGTAAAGCTTGGAATCTGTTAGTCTGCATGTCTTTATGAAATTCTGACTTAAAATGACTGTCTTCTCATTGTATGGGCATTTATTCCTCCTTCCATTTCAGCTGGACTCTGTTGCTTTCTGGAGTTGCTGTGTGCTTAAAAGAATTGTCATATTTTAGCTAAAATGGAAAACAATCTCTCATCTGAAGCAAAGAGGTGGGGACTGACTGACTTCAGACTTGAAACACTTCTCTCACCTCCCTCTTAAGCCCCCAGCTCTCATAGACCCTGTCTCCAAAATCTGTGCTCAGAAGCGACTGCTCTTCAGAAGATCAGAGCTTCCAATTTATCATGCTGGGCACATGTTCTACCAGGAGATGAAATGACTAACGATGCTACTAAGGATTTGTGATTCAAGAAGCCAAACGTGTTAGCATTTTCCAGAAATCCATAGACTGTGTTCTTTCCATTCAAAGACGTGATCTTCATGTTCTCCTCCTACTGTTAAATGAGAAAAAGAATCTATCAGGATTCAGATCCCCTGCAAAAGAAATTGCTTTATGGGAAAAAGAGGTCTTTGTGAGAAAAAGCTGTTGTGCCACCTGTGCAGATGGGTGAAAAGGACAGATTTAAGTAATAAGGAATAGTTATTACACAACCTTTACTACTAACATAGATCTGAAATAAAGAATTTTTCTACTCTGTCATCATTACAAGAAACAGAGGAGGAGTTCTATGATACTTCTCTTCTTCCTTTCCCCTTCTCACAGCAAGCATAAGGAATTTGCAAATGCTCCTGAAACAAATCACGAGGTTAAGATTGCACCACACCATGACAGAGCAGTCATGAGGTCTTATACCTGTGATCTGAATCTTGGCCATATCAATATCATATCTTGCAAAAGTGGGATGATATTTGGTATTTGTACTCACCTTTGTCTTAAGAAAAGATAGTTTGAAAACTTCTAAAGAAAAAATTACCTGAAATGGGGATTCTTCCTTGGAAAGCAAGACTAAATGCATAATCAAGACCCTCCATAAAATGAAAGAACTACATAACCTGGTTAGTGTTTTATGATTAAAAATTTAGAAGCAAAGGAAGATGGTTTAAAAAATTGTCCTAATGGATAACTTTCAAAATGACTACAAACATGCTGGAGTTACGACACTGAATGTCCTTATATAGCAGCAACAATAATCATTCTTTCTTGCTAAGAAGTCAGAGCTAAAGTCCTGTCCTGTGACTAATGGGGGAGCAAGCATAAGCTCGGGAGACCCAGAGTCTCTATTATTGCAGCCTATCAAGAATCCAAATGACTCATGCAAACAGCCTGCAGTCACAGAAGAACGGATCCAAACTGGTCCTCCACGTCTCAGGAAGCTGTGGCCCACAAGGTGTTTGCAATACCTAAATTGACTGGCCACACCGCATTCCTAACGTGCTGCTTCTCCTTCCCTGTCCGAGCACCAAGTGCCGCTAAGCAGTGCTTCCCAGCAAGAAGGATGAAGGATATTTCTGTCCTGACTCTTCTGTGCACTTGCGGCTTCAGTTAAAGATTCCTAACATATAGGGAGTCTTACACATGCTTGTCATGGGCTCCAGAATTTGTTTGGGCGTATGTAAAGCACCCTGTTTGAGCACCAGCTTTGTTTTATATTTTTGTGTTACCGTCATATGTAGGGATCTCGGTTAGGAGTTCAACTTTGCTACCCGGCTGGTTTATGCTCGGTGGACAAGAGGATGGTCGCACCACAGTTGTCTGGATGAGCTGAAAACTCATGCTGTTGTACTGAATGGCAGTATCCTATAATGTCTTCTCATGTTCAGGGAAAATACCACAAGGACAACCAACAAAAAGTCCCTTAAAAACGTCAGGCAAATCAAAGCAGAGAGTATGTGTCATAACTGCCTTATTATTTTCTCCGTGGGTTTTTAAAACAATAAGATCTGCACAACAAGCAACTTGTCCATCACCCTGGAGGGAAATGGAAAGCCGGGGTAGGTGTCTTGATTCTTGGCTTGTCTACACAAAAGTTATTCAACAACAACTCTGTAAACATCCCTCTTCTAGAATAGGTGTGCCCTATTCCTCTTTAATTAGACTCACAGAGTGTTAAACTCAACCAGAACAGCTCGGCCTTATTCTGGAAATTAGTCATGAAATTAGTCAGGAATAGCTCCTCCTGAACACCTGCATGTATAAACAAGCCCTAAACAATATCTGCGCTGTCTGAGGTGATGGGGGCCGCTGTCACACATGTAACTTGCGCTCCCCTCCCGAAAGAGACAGCGAGTGCAGGGGGGCTGCGCCGCGGAGCGTGTGCAGCGCGGTGGGGCCGGTGCTGGTGCCGGTGGAGTGAGGGGAGAGACCCTGCGGGGGGAGGGGGGGACGGAGCTAGGACTAGCGCGGCGGCGGCCGGCGGCAGCAGGAGGAGCCGGAGCAGCCAGCGCTGCGCTGCGCCGCGCCGTGCAGGAAGGAAGCGCAGGGCTGCTGCGTTTGCAACCTGGTTGTTACTGCTTTTCGTTTTAATTTTGTTTTTTTTTTTTTTTG
>NW_020450738.1:1120447-1122688 GCF_003343035.1 Apteryx rowi | reverse complement strand
GCCGCTTCCGCCGCCCTCGCCGCCCTGTGCTTGCGGTTTGGCCTGGCTGGATGTGGAGCTATCCGGCAGGCGGGCTGTGTGCCTGCCGTGTGTGTGTGTGTGTGTGTGCAGATGTGCGGGGCCGGGGCGGGGGGGCTGGGCACGAACCCGGATCGTCTCTCTGATTTGGCTCTGTCTGAAAGGTACGTGTGTGCTGTGAGCTTCCGTCATATAAACAGATTTTAGTTTAGATTAACAACACGTTGTGCCCTGCGGTTAGGACGGAGGTCTTATTTATTTGGCTAATGCATGATTTAAATTGTACGTGAGCGTTTCTCAGTACATAGGAGGTATGTATATTTAGTGGGCTTTTTTTCTTCTGCACTCTCCATATAGCTTGATACACTCTAGATACAAGGTATTTCATCGAGTTAGTTTGTAACCAGTATACAAATACAGACTTTTATGGTGGAAGACACAAATCCCAGATTCAGTATGTGTCCTTCCAGGAAACTGGAAATAAAAAGGGCCTTGGAATATGTATGTTTTTGTGTCTACATGAGCATATGCCAAAACTAAACACTCTATGTAAATATTATTCAGAAAAGCCTATTATTTATATTTGTGTGTTTATATTTACATTTGCCTTTGTATGCCTTCCCCCTTCTTTATTTTTTTCTTTCTGAATGAAATTGCAGATCTTCAGATGTTGTAAGAAATGCAGTTACAGGCCAACTAAGGTTTTTTAAGTTTCTTTCTTTCTTTCTTTCTTTCTTTTTTTTTTAAATGACTTAGGGATTTGCCTGTGTGACTTGCAATATCTGGAATATTTATTGCTCATTTAAGTAGTCAGCCTGTTATATCTCCCTAAGAGTAGGCTTCAGAAGCCTGAACAGCTGTGCTTAGATGATGCTTCTTTTCTGTAGATGTAAAAATGGCCATCATATTGAAAAGATTTTCTTGTGATAGTGAGTTGGGTGATTTTTTTTGGTCTGACCTTGTCCTAAAGCATGACCAAACAGCCTGATCTTTGCTGTGACAAAACTTCCTTTGACTTAGGTAGATATTCTGCCTGAGTAAGAACTGCTGCAGAAGTTGACCTATTATCTCTAGTAACAAAACCTTTAGTGGTTTCAATGCATCTTAATGTGTTTTATCAATATTTGCTTGTGTGCTAATATATATAATCTCAAAACACCATTTCTAAGAAATTTTAACAGTATGTCTAATTAGATTTTTTATAATGCAATTAAAACAGAAATCAGCTTTCTTAGACTGAGTTAAATTGTTGAAGGAAAGAACAAATCATGACATACATGCTGCTTAGGTGTCTGTTTATTCAGCTCACCTGGTAACTGTTGGCTCTTTATATGAGTACTTCACAGAAGACATGAAAATTTGTTTAACCAGTTCATTCTTTTCTTAAATATTGAAGTCCTATTAATGTCTTTAAAATAGCAGCTGTAGGGAGTAATACACAGTAAACTGATTTTTAATAGGACTATTCTTTACTGTATTGTAGGCACTTTTACATTGCCTTCCTGTATATGCTTTTTTACTGTTAAGAAACCCAACAAGAAAACAATTGGTAATAATAACAGAGATAAAAGGTTGTGTTCTGAGTTTATTCAGTAGCCAAAACTGTTGTTTCTTCTCTGTAGGACATTATTCATATCCTCTTGAGATGAGCAACTGAAATAGGCTTTCAATGTTAAAAATAATACATAATAATAATTAAAAAAAATCAACACTCTGTAAGCACCCATGGAAATAGCTGGTGAGCCTTGATATTTCAGAGAGGAAAACCAAGGGTTCTGAATCTGGTGAGTTATAACCTGTGAAAATAACTTTTTATTTTTTAAGTTAAAATATCATATGGAACCATATTTGGAGAGGAAATAATACTTTTAGCATATGGATGTAGGCTCTGGATTTAAATAGTAATTATTTTACTGTTTCAGAGCTTTTTTGCTTTTTTTTTCTTTTTCTGCAGAGCTAGTCATATGTATCAGTCTAAACCAAACAAAACCTCCCTAAATCCTGTGAATTTGCTGGTGCATGACAGGAGATGTCTCCTTCTGACAACAACTGTGTGCTGGCTCTGAACATCTTGGCTAAGCACTGTTATGTAACTATTAGTGGAATGGGTTTGGGGAGGTTACAGTCCTAGCAGTTTCATGAAGATTGCTTGTGACTCTAAGCAGCCTGTTAGGTGGGTTTTTGTGTGGTGTTTTTTTTTTTTTTTTTTTTTTTTTTTTTTTT
>NW_020450738.1:915636-1120367 GCF_003343035.1 Apteryx rowi | reverse complement strand
TTTTGTGTGTGTGTGTTTGAAAGAATCAAATATACCACAAAGTGGGATATTTCTACAGATGAGAACTTTTTCTGCTGCTTATTGAATCTTCTGAACTGTGCTTGAACTGATTTGAATCAAAAGTAAAACATCCTTTTCAGAGAAGAAGGGGAAAATGCTTCAAGCCCCTAATGCTCATAAGGTCTTGGCCTTCTCCCACCTCTGTTATACAACTCTTGCACATTTACATTCAGTAGCTTATTGAGTGAAATTGAAATACAAACAGCTCTAAAATTGTTGTGCAATGAGCAGCATAAAGAAGAAATTCAAGTCCATGTGTAATGTTAGCTTCTTCAGAAGCTAATTAACTCCTTGTAAAGTTGACAATACTGTATTTTTTGGAGTTACAGGGAAAGAAGATTCTGTATGTGAATCCAAAGGATGCAGTTTCAGCTTGAGCAGTGCCTTTCTGATTTGCTTTTGTTCTATCCTTAAGGTAGTGTACACGTTATGATGCAAATTAGATGATTCACCTTTAGTCTGTGGATGTTGTTGATCCTGTAGAGGGACAATGATTTGAATAGTTCTGTTGACTGAAAATAAGATAACCTGTATGTTTGAAGAGTTGCAGGATCAAGGCTCGGGTCAACCTAATGTTACAGAAAATGCTGACTTGACAGATTTACAGAATGAAATTCCTTGCTCTGTTGTCAGTGGTATGATGCAGCCTTAGCCTGGACAGGCACCTTCATTTTACTCTGCTTATGAGGTCTTGTTCTCCTTCAAGATGGAGAAGGTTACTCCTTATTCACACTACTTTTAACTCCTGAGACTTGACAGCCACAGTGTGGGTTTGGTTGTTCTTGTGAAGGTAGGAATACCTGTCCAGGAAAAAACAGACTGAGAATACAGGCTCATTCCTCAGAGGTCACAGAACAGCTGTCTGATGTCAACACCTTTTGGTCACTACTGACATTAGCAAGATTTGAACCCCACTGACCTGGAGGGGGAAGCTCTCTATCATATTACTTGACCTCCTCAAAATATTCAGTGTTGCATTACTGCCTTCTAGAAATACTGTTCTAAAGCACGGTAATCCTATATAAAAACTGCAGAAGTGAACTGTAGTAGTCATACAAAGAAGTAAAGGCAATGTTTCTTGGATATCTTACTGTCAGCTTGGTACAATGATTATTTTGATTTTTTTTTTTTATGCTGGTCAGATGGTTATGTACTTTTGAGGGTTGGTTTTTTTTTTTGCTGTTTTTCTTTTAGAGGAAAGTGGAGTTCTAATGGGAAACCCTATATCTCAGCTCTTCAGGTTGGCTTCTGTCATGGCTTTTGATTCTTGATGTTGGTAATTGCCTTTTCTTTTGTGCCTTGCATGCTTAGGTATACACAGTTAAATCAAGAGCTGACAACACCAAAAGAATTAGACACCAGTCTAATACATAATTCATATCTCTGAATTTCATGCCGTGTCATCGTTAATGATCTTTCAATGTATAGTCTGTCAGTTGTTTGTAATATAATATGAATGTCAGTTTGCAATCGATATGTTAGTGATCAGTATTAATTTCAGATTCATGAAAGGTAAAACTGGTGTCTATTGTTGTCAATAATGAGCATAAGCAATGAAGTTCAGAGTTTTCATCTAGAGTCCAGGGAGACATATGTCCTCATGAGAGGCTTTTGCTTCAGACTGGAATCCAGTGAGCCAGCATAGGTGTGTTGCAGAAGCCTGCCTCTGCCTTACAGTGAATCAAATGTTAATTTTTTTCAGCATAGCTGTATCCTGCCTGCGCTAGGCTGGCTGTTCTTTGTGGTTTTCAGGTAATTGTGTGATGACCTAAATGTCAATAATGTTGGTGAATGTGGCATATGTTTTGGTGTAATTTTAAGAATTAGGAAATAAGGACCAAGGTTGCTTGGATAGCTATAGCTGTGTAATGAGAGTAGATTAAACAGTTACGTGCCTCTCTTCTGAGGATCCTGAAAGTTCAATATCTGATGCTCATAATAGTAAGGAAGGAGCTGCTTAGCAGCTGCTCCTATTGTCATAGGAAAGCTGACACTATCTATTTTTGTTTTAATTAATTAAATTTATCCTTATAGTACTTGGGAATTTACTCACTTCCTCTAAGGAAGCTTGCATGTGTTTTAAGGGACATTATCAAATAGAGAAGCCACCTTCAGCTATGTCAGGGAAGTAGCACTGGTACAGCCGGGAATTATCTGCCCTACTCCACTTTTGACTTCATTTGGAGGGATGGATGTTCCTCCACCTCAGCTTTATAATGAAGAAATCAAAGATCCCCTGGTACCATCACAAAGCAAGCCATGTAAAGCTGTAGCTCAGGACAGAAAAAAAATGGAATGTACTGGTGTAGTACTTATGTTGTTACTTAACAGAAAATGAGGTTGGCTTGCTGTTTTCTTGTATGTAACTGCTTTATTCTTGTATCTCATGGTCAAAACCAAGTTAATACCCGTAAAACCAATGGATTCTATCAGTTGGAAGCTGCTTAGGTATCATAAGTAGTCTTTGTATGTTTCTTGCACTGTATGAATTTGTATATGTGTGACTCCTGTACAGCATTTGTTGTAAAGGGTTGTGAATGAAATAATGAGAAACTTAAAACTACCGTACAGTACTTGATAGTTATGCTTGTATAATAAAGCTAGTGATTTATTTTGGTTTGTGAACTCACTGAACCTCTTACTCGTGGAGATCATTTTGTAAATAGGGCCTTGAATCAAACAAATCTTGTGCTGTTTAGGCATGGAGGGGGGAGCGCGCATTGAAGGATACCTTTCTTAGTAATTAGTATTGCACTGTGTAGGTGGGAGACTTTTCTCATGCTCTGTGTTATGGAGTGGCTTACTGAACGTGCTGTCTCAGGACTGATAAAAGGTGAGGGAAGACACTGCCTTATCTGTGTATTTAAAACCTTTTGTATATTTTGAATTCCACATTGACCAAAGCTGTCTTCTGTTATGTGATCTTTTTGGCTCAGCCTAGCAAGAGAGTTTGTGCTTTTGATACCATTGGTGGTGGTGAGAAACTTGAAAGAGGAGTTCATGCTGGATGTTATCAGCATTTAACTTAAGTGGAAAATATGAGCCAATAGAGGTGATTTTTCCATAGGGGAATGTTGTACAGAGCAGTTGTTTCCTATCTGTTGTCCATTCCTGGATTGAATGATATCTACTTCCATTGCCTTGTCCTGCTTAGAGATGATAGATGTTGCATGGCTATGCTTACTTTTCTGTGCATGTCATGACAGGGAGATCAAATGCAACATGTACTTTTCTTTTATTATGTACCTTGATATTTTTAATAATTTTTGCAGTTCCTTGACTTCCTTAACTCCTGGAATCCTTCCCTTTTGGCATTTCTAAAGGGAATTTTTGTCAAAAGTAATTTTGGGTAAAATTAACAAATGAGTACCTGTAGCTTATATACTCCAAATTTATCATCCGTTTTTAGTTTCTTCTGTTTTGCTGGGTGGCTGTTACTTAAAGTACAAAGCAGAACTGTAGTTTGGATTTGGTACTCCATTTGAGTATGAATATTAATTCTTCCAAGGCTTTCCAGCAATGTTCAAGCAGCATGTTGTGGGAGATGGTTCCTTCTTCATAGCTTTAAAGAATGTGAGTGAAAATTCTTCTTTAGGAGTATTTTAAGATACAAAGATACTGTTTTAGGCTTTTTATTTTATCAAGTGTGTCATAAAAGAAGCCACAAGTTTCTGAAGTAAAAGCCACTTCAAATAATCTTCATGAAAAGGTGTGTTCTTATATTCTTTTGTATGTGGTTTCACGAGTCAAGTGCATATTGTAATTGTATATCATTTCAGTTCTTCAGCTGAACACTTAAATCATTTCCTGTTCCAATAATCAGTCTTCTACCTTGACTTTCCCCCCTAAGAGATCATTTTATGGCTTCTCAGTCAATAATAGTGAAGTGTATTTTTCCAGTCCTGAAAAATACTTTGGCATGTGTGCAGCCTAGTTCATGTAAGTGTGTGGCTCATTAAGTAATCTGCCTCTCAGGTTGTTGATTCAGTTGTATTATGGCTGGAGATCATACCTGATTTAGGTTCTTGCGTGTGTGTGTGTGTTTTTTTTTTTTTTTTTTTCCCTTATAAATGCTGTGATGGTAAATTTAACTTTTAAAGATAAAAATCTGAACTACTTATTCCTACCCTACTTACTCCTCCACCAGAAAACTGATACCATTGAAATAACACCTCCAGAGTAGTAGCTCCTTGACAGTCATTTAGATGTATTTTAAACTTTGATATCTATTTTTATAAGCAAGGTTAGGCATGTTAACGTTGGCATGGCAACACTGCTGTATGAGGAGAACATGACTATCTTATTTAAGATGTAATTAGGATGCCAACACAAGTTCCAAGTAGTTCCATTTATATGTGGAGTTGAAGAGGGCAAGGAGCAGAGTGGAAAGGCACCAAAAATGAAAGATGAAGGCAGTGTTTTATTTAGAAGTTAGTTCCTGGGTGTTTGTGGATGAGGTGTGTGTGTGTGTTGCATGTGCCTAAGTCAAAAGGCATAGATGACACTCTTTCCTTCTATACTGTATTACATGAAGATTTGAAAACATTTAGTTTGAGGATTATCTAACAGCTAAACCTCCTTCTACTTAGAAATAAAGCTGTGTTATATTAGATTTCTATTGCAGCCTCCTTTTGTTGTTAGTGATTTTTTTAATATATTTTTCTCCTCTTATGTATCAATATGTTCCATCTTTTGCTGTTGATGTTTCATTTCTGCATTTTCCCAAATGTTTTGTGCCTTCTTATTGTTAAGTATGTTGAGCAGCCCAAGGGCTGGCTGGAAGTTGTGATCTGCATGTATGTACCCAAGAACACTAGAGGTTCACTGAACCCAGTGTCTTTCCTTTGACAGCGGGCCTCTTTAGGTGCCCAGGGAAGCATACGAGAATAAAGGAAGTATATTTGTTATGACTCTTCCTCAGACTTGTGTTATTATTCTGCAGCCAGCTGCTGACTCTGTAGCTTTCTTTTCAGTGAAAGCTCCGCCACTAATGTGCTGCTCAAGCTCTTCCCAACTTGTCACAGAAGGATGTCTTTATTGTGCAGTTGTGTTGCTGCTTGCAGGTTGCTTAGCAGTAATGCTGAAAACTCGCAGCATGACTGTCAGTTTTGACTCATCTAGCTTGCAAAAAGCTCTGAAGACCCAGATAGATGGTGATGGTTTTTGGTTAACTTGAGAAGACAAACTTCTTAAGAGAGGCAGTATAAACACCCATGCTTTGGTGTCTTTACAACCAGACACAGAAGTTAATTAGCAAGGGAAGACTAGATTTGATGAAGTTGATGATATTTGCTTGAAAAAAAACTGAAGTTCACCACAGATGAGTAATTTTTAAAACCTCCACCTTCAACTTCTAAGGATAAGAAGTGTGGAACCTAGTCTGTGTGGAGATTACACAAATGCTTTGTGGCAAAGAATGCTAAAAATACGATTGCATATATCTTAGCAATAGCAGTAGCTATTTTTCCATGATTCAGATAGGCATATATGGATTAATAAAATAATTAGTTTGATGCATTATGGGGATTTAAAAAGGAGAAGTTCTGTAATATGATAAAATACTGATTAATGGAAACAGGTATAGGTATAATAATGCTAGTATTCTACTTGTATTCTTTTTCTGCATCCCATCTTTTGGAGGCGCACAGCTCGGGCATTTTATTGCATCATAGTTGTGCTGGCTAAAATGCTCCCCTTGAATTGTACAATGTAAACTGATGGAGCGAAGCAAAAAAGGCAACAGATTTGCCCAGAAAAGTAAGTTAAAAACCTAAAGTAAAGCTAGCTGACTATGCTGGTTTAAATCTCATGGAAAAAATCATACAATTAACCTGCGATGGAACAAATTCTGCTGTAATATTGGCTCTGATACTTGCTAATTATACAAAAAATATCAAGCCTGCACAGTGTTGCCACAAGAAAAGGAAGTGCCCTTTGAACTTCTGATTGGAATCGTGAAAATAGCATGTTAATAATGGGTTATGCAGATACGATGTTGCAGACAGTCTTTAACATTCACTCTGGGCCTTGTTCAATAGACTTAATTAATAGAATTCCAAGCTATGTTTTTTGGCCTTATTTAGTGTGTGACTAGGGTTTAATCTTTATTTTAAGCTTTTTGAGTGATCTGGTGAAAGTAGGCTGCAAAATTATGTTTTACTTGGTGGTAGTGACAGTTAAGTAACTGTGTGGCCAGATATAGTAAAGTTTCTGAATTGTTCATGTTTTGAAGTACCCATCATTTGGAAAGAAATCCTTTGTGGTCCAGATAAATGGCCCAAAATCAGAAAGGAGGGTCATCTTCTGACACATTTAACATTGCTGCATATGGTTATAAGAACACATTTAACAATTATTTCTCTCTTAATTGGGGTAGGGATATGTTTTCCCTCTTGTTGCAAACCAATAATGTGTCAACTTGTGGGAGAGTTTTATTTTGTTTATTCAGTGCTTTTAGCTTCAGCATTCAAAGCTTTCAGAGTACCTCTCTCTTCTTCAGGGCCCCATCTGATTTTGCTGTCTCTGGCTGTTTTCTTAGACCTCTGGTATATATGGCTGCAATTCTATTATAAAACCTTCTTTTCTAGTTACAGCTTTTTGTCTACTTCTTGATTTTCTTGTTCTTTAGCCACAGCAAAAGAATGATAAAAGGCTCTATTTGTTACTTGTTATCAATTCCCAGGTTGGCTCCTGTAAAGATGGGTGCATGGTGTGTATGACTGTGGTCCTTCTAAAGTGTTTGGATTTCTTCTAGGAGTGTTACTTCTGTGCTGAGGTGGAGAAACTGGTAAACTGGGTGTTAATTTTTTAAAGAAATTAGTGATTTTCTTAATAGCTAAGAAAAACAGTACAGAAGCTCATGACTTGTTTCTGGTCTTTAGTTCTATGTTCTGTCTATAGTTCTGTGTGTGTGATTTTGGAGGGGAGGAACACGACTAAAGAGGAATACATACTAGTGTGTTTTCTTTAGAAATCAAACAAAATAGCTTGGAATAGTATATTCCAGATGTAGTGGAGACTTTCTGTGGGCATACTACTTTTCTGTTGCTTTTTCTCCAGCTGTCAAGGAATAAAGCTCTAGTAGAGACAGTCGTATTTGAAAATTCTTTGTTTCTGTATATGTGAGTTTTTCCCACCTTCACCTTTTCTTTGCATTTGTATATTTGAATCTTTATGAAAAACTTGATTTGGCTCATGCAGAGTACTATTCAGAAAACAATTAAAAGCTTCTAGATGGGGAAAGCATACATTTGCTGACTTGGGGGAAAAGCTGTTTTATTGTCCACTTTTGACTTGAGATAGTTTTACTCAGCACACTTTTTTTTTCAACAAATCTGGAGTTTCTTGGCCAATTTCTGCTTTTATTACTGTAAGAACAATTTTAATTATTTTGATACCTCTCATCTACCATCTTTTTTTTTTTTAAAGGAGTTGCGTATAATGGAGAACTTGAATGCAAACCATTGAAATAAAAATCTCTTTTTATACCCCAACACAAAAAACAACCCACCAAAAGAACAAAAAAAACCCCCCAAACAAACAATTTAAATAAATTTTTAGTCTTTTTCCACAAAGATTGCCAAGTTTCAGTTTGATGTAGATTACAATGGCCATGCTGTGTTACAATCTCTGAAAAAGTGCAACTGGTTGTTAGCTACAATGATGAACAGCTGTAGTATTTTATGATAACAGCTGGGAACAATCTGGTTTTCTTCAATATTTTTTATTTATTGTTTCTTTCATGCCATTTTAAAATGAGAAAGCAAAATTATTGTATTTGTTCTCTATTTTACATTAGGGATTTCTTCACGAGCAATGGTGGCAATTAGGTATCAAAATATTGCATTGCTGTTTGTGACTTGGACCATTTCCCTTTGCAGGACCTGTTTCATAACCCACTGAAATCTGCAGGAGTTGGAATCTTTTCATCAACTTGAATAAACTGTGAAGCAAGTAGTCATCCTCTGACTTATAGCTTGGCCTTCCTTTTCAACACATGATTCCGTGTGTGTTAAACCACTTTGTTATAACTGATCTTAGTGGCTTAGGACAATGTTATCTCTTATTTTTAACATTGAGCAAAGTGCACTTCTACTTTGTGATGCTTTCATTTAGCAAGTGAAAACTAACTTGTCTGTTTGTATGTGGCTGTTTTTCCAAGAAATACTATGCTATTCTATTGCTGTGTCGTGAGCTATTTAGTCTAAAATGTTTTCCATACATGTGTGTTTGTTTTTAGCACTGGAAAAACAAGTAGGATCCTTTCTCTTATATAAGTGTCTTTTTCCATGTGCTGCTCCCATATAAATGATTTTTCCTCTAATGAACACAGCCGGGTTGCCTTAAATACAGGACACTGCTTTGTATAACTTATTTTCTGGTAAAATGGAGGAAGTCTTGGTGTTAAAATCACACCGGTTGTACTAAAGAGGTATACAGCATATTTCTGTAAAAGTACATTTTCTTCCTTGAGAAACTTGCTTTTCTGTGTACACTTGGTTGAGGGAAACAAGGTGGTGGTGGCTGGTGGTAAACAGCTATAGATCGATCCTTACTAGAAGGGAGCTTAATGGCAAAACAAGGTATATTGGACAGAGGGAGATTGGAAGGGAGATATGAAGGACACAATGGGCAAGGGTATGTATTTCCAGTGCAATAAAGTGTTACATATGAATTTCCTGTCTAATTTAGAAATTAAAAGCACAGTAGTTGTATTCGGAGTATTTTGTCTGATGAGTTGTATTGGCTTCGGTGAATGTCTTAGATTTTATAGAGGTGTCTTGGTGAAATTAGCCACAAGGGAGCTTGACTTTTTCAACAAGTAGAGCACTGGCAAAGGCAGTTGGTGAAATGTTTAGTTGCTCATATATTTTGTGTGCAGAACACTAAATTGGGTTTTGATTGTCTGTGAATTTTTTTTTAAAGAAAAGTTTTCCAAGATAAAGTGCTTATAGTTTCTGTTAACTGTAACAACTTTTAAACTGCTTGTCTTTACATTATCGGTAGTAAAGAGGGGAAAGGACTTTACGATGCTGTTTTGAGCATACTAGATGAGGTTCCTTTTGAAAGAGAAAAAGGAAGAGTAAATTCAAAACCCGAATGTTTCTGCTACAAATGGGGATGAACCTGCTTTCACTTCAGCTGAGAGATTAATGTTGGCTTCTGGGTATTGACTACCTTAGCCAGGTATGTTTTCTCTTTGTTGTTTAACCTTACTTCTCCCCGCTCCACTGGAGGAATAACATATCCATAATTTTTATGAATGATGTATCAAAGTACCCTTCTCAGTCACTATAAACTTAAAAAGTATGAGCTCTGCCAATGTAAGCAGGAATAGATTATTTGACTCGGAGTGGTTTTTTGTTTTTTTTTTTTAAATTTGGAGATAGAATTTTCTTTGAAGAGTCAAAGCAGGCAGAGTTTCTGTGTGAAATCTAAAGGTAAATGCAAAAGTTAATTTATACTTGTAAAGAACTTGCACATTAGGGAATACCGCATCCCTATTCTCTTTAACAAGGTACTGCTACTTCCCTAGAGCCCTGAATCTCAGGTGGCACCTCTGACGTAAATAGTGTTTGCTGTTTACCACATAGAAGACAAGGGATATTGCTGTCATTAAAGTCTTAAGTGTATGTAAATTCTTGTGCAGTGTTAACTTCTTATCTTGTATCCTACTTTCACAGACAATACTTTGCTGTAGGGTATTGTTTGTTTAACCTAGGCTAATCTTAGAAGTGCTGCTAGTCAGAAAGCTACTCTGTAGCTATCTTTTTGATTATAATCCAGTTGCCATGGTTTCTGAATGTGCATTAGACTTCCCTTTTTTTTTTTTTTTTTCTGGCTTCATGGGAGTTGAAGTAGAAAAGGTTTTTATAGGTGATCTTGGAGAATTCTATGATTATCTTTTACTGAACTCTTGGAAATGCTGTTTATCAAATTCACAAGCCTTTCAACCAAACATGAAATACAGAAATCTTTCTCCCTTTAAAAATGAAGGGCTGTGTCTGCCAGTAAGATATTCCACAGGAAGAATGGTTTGTGTGATTATGAGGCTCCATAATGAAAATAATCATACTGAAGTAGCATCAAGATACCTTGCAATGGGAAATGATTTTTTTAATTGATATACCCTTATGTGGATGGTAGTGTTGCTGACAAAACACTTGCATGGATTACTCTTGATGAGTGTCAGAACTTTCTGAGCATGTGTAGCTCCAGAGTTTGGTGCACCTTGAATGCAGGGAGAGGAAGTATGGCTGTTGTACTTTGCTTTGGCCAACTGTAAGAGTGATGGAAGCTGCTTTTGTAATCATCTTTCATAGACATTACCAAGGCCTCTGACATGACCATCAGAAAGGTCCATTTTCTAATTACTGGAAGGAAGTGGTTATTTTCTACTAGCCCTTGGCTCATTTGATCTTTTCATGAAGATTAAAACTCTGAGTGATGGTAATCAGTTAAAAAGCTTTGAAATTCGTAGTGATGATAAATGGCTTTGTCTTTCAGCTCTAATGCTCTCTGGTATATTGTTTTCTCTGCTGCTTTCTCATGCTCTTTATTTCCCTCTAAAGGTGCACATTGCCCTGCAAGGTGGGCTGGAAAACACCTGAATAGTGCATATGTAAAAGTGAAATCAAACCTGTGATGAGAGAATCACTTGATATGGGTGATGGGGAATAAAAATAGGCATTTGTAAGAGTCTAAATGTGACACAAGCATGCTGACTGTTTCAGAAGAGTTAGTAGAACTACCAGTCTTGAGCAAGTTCTGTAGCTTCGGATCACCTTCATGGATAAATAATCTGGATAAATGAGATAAATTTTTTGCAGTGAAAATGCAGTTTTCTGGGTTGCTTAGTTGACTAAGTACGTTTGTAGAAAATGATAGGCAGATACTGTAATTTGAAGTATGAATTGTCTAGTTGCTCATATAGATCATACTGTATAATAAGAGCTGGACAACCTGCATCCCTGTAAAAGAATGTTAAATCCATTTACTGTCTTTGCAACATACTGAAAAACAACTGGGAGAATGACTTGCTAGTTCAGCTAAAACTTTTGGCCTAATCATTTGTAATTAAAAAAGTGCATGTGAAAAGATCCCTTGTTATGGAGGACTTCTGGTTACAAAAAGACAAGTGGGCTGCTAATTTCATTAAAAATGCTTGTCCCCTCTCCCCTAAAAAATAAATAAATAAATAAAATAAAAATAAAAAAGACTCTGGTTCAACACAGGTACTACAACCTGAAAAGATGATCCTAGCAACAGAGCGTGTGAAAGGAGCTGGAGAGGTGCTTCAGATATTTGGGAATGAAGAGCAAGACAAAAAGCTCGCTAAACTACAGGTTCTATTAATGATATAGACTCATCTACTCAAAGCAGGGGTGGACATTCCAGGAACATCTCTTCTAGCCATGCTGCATGGCATTTCTACAGAAATTGCTTTGACAGCTACGTCATCATCTTTTGTTCAGGTGCAGGCCATGCCAAAAACGCTTTCTAGTACAGTGGGCACTAGTCATGGTTAGTCACAAGTCAGTCACCAGAGGAAATTGTTCGTATGGATTATAATAATGCAAAACTTCTTTAGAGTGACTACGGAGGAAACATTATCATACAGCTGTTAAGTATAGCTTTATTTGTAAGGGAATATATGTTTCTGATTTATTTTTTTCAGCACTGATTTGGAAGATTCTTTTCTTGTTTTGATGTTGTTGGGAATCTACTATACCCTGATACTCTCTGATACATTGGGTGAGAGTAAAAGCTGACTTAAATTTATGGCACGTTTTATCTGAAAGTATGATGCAAGACACTTCTAACAAATGATTTTATTAGCATACCTGAAAAAATCACCACGATTTTTTGTGGCTTCTAAAATTTTTGGCTAAAGTCTTATTGTAAGACAACTGTGCAAAAGCAAACCCTTGTTCTATAAAGATTCCGCAAAAATAAAGGGCTATGTGGGGGCAGAGGATTTTTCCTGTGCATATCTTGATACAGGACTAGAATTTTAATAGACTCTATAAAGGTTTAGGAGAAAGACTTTTGGCTTCAAAAACACAATTTTTATCCTTCTTTTTCAAAGAAAATATTTGGTGGCATTAATAATGCTACTCCCCCCCCCTTAATGTGCACATCAGCCAAGTCAACTTTTAGAGTCAGTGAGAGCAGATGGCTTGTCAAGCCAGACAAGGCTACAAAATGCTATTGTGACTGTATTTTTAACTACTGTTGAATGAATGAATTACTTTAGCCTGAGTTTATCTTAATCCAGTATGGTGGATTACTTTGGTGAAAACCATTCCTTCTGAGCTGTCCCCCTTTCCCTGCCCTTCCGCCCCCCCCCCCCCCCMMSGATTGGTCTTCTGGGAAAGCTGCCTGTTTTTAAAAACATAATTATATGTTCATAAACAGGAGTCTGTAAATATGAGAATAAGCTTATGTAGTGTAATGATTGTAGCAGGCCCTTCTTTTTAAATCCGTCACTGAATGTTTTTTATGCTATCCCTTCGGGCAGCCATTTTATTGGCAGAATTATTGTTGAAAGAAGTGCATTTTGCACCTTCTGGACATGCAAAATTGTCTCTGTGGATGAGCATCTCAAGATTGGTCAGACTTATTTGCAGTAAGATAAGTCTTCTGAAAGTTTCAGTATGGTGGGGATCTAGGGAAGAGCAGGTTGGATTAGTTCTGAAACTTTCTGTATTTTGGGATGCTAAGAAAGAACAGGCTGAACTGATTACTGCTGCAGTATGCAACAGTAGTCAGAAGGGATACTGCTCAGAGCTAGGGAAAAACACAAGCGGAGTCTGAATTACCTTTTTCTTAATCAGAATCTATATGAAGGTTATCATTATCCCTTCCATCTGCTTCATTGCCACACTAATAACACAAATGTTTTCTACAAAACTAGGATACTCTGTTTCTGCATTTCTGATTTATTGGGGGGAAAAAAAAAGTTACTCTTCTACAAGTCTGCCCTGGAACACTCTAGTTTGGAACTGCGCTATTTGGAGAAACTTTACCATTAAGTAGTTCAAAGGAGAAATCTTTTCATTTGATATCATCCTTCACTAACAAAGAGCGCTGAGTATGAGTGTCATAGACAAAAACAGAGTCATCGGGGAGATAAATGGACCAAAGAATGTAGCTATTTATTCGTGTTTTTGTGTTTGTTTTATTGCAGAAGTCTGAGTGKYTTTTTTTTTTTTTTTTGAAAAATAACAAAGAAGAAAAAAGCATTATTATTGGTGATATGCTTATACACAGAAATGCTGTAATACAATATGAATTTGTTATTAATATAAACGGGTGCTTCAGACCTTTATTTGAGCACTGGAAGTAGGAACAGATTGGATGTTTGCTATTGAACTGTGAATACAGGCATGTTACTAGTTTGTTTCTGATAGAACAGCATCCTCAGTCTGTGTGTGCACTTGCGTTTTATTGGTACTTTCACAGAGAGGCAGCATTCTAACCAGAACCGAATCACTGTGTGGTGGACAGGTAACTTGGAAAAGCTTTCTACACGAAACCCCCAAAATTCCTTTTTCAGTCTTTAACTTCCGGTTTAGATGGGGAAAAATGTCAGTAATCATGTGGCCAGGCAGGTCTTGCATTAGGCAATAGCATTAATATTTTGTGCTGTGTACTGACTAGATTTTAGCTTTAACTTCAACATTTTGTAAAACTCTTGGCTTCCCCCCCCCCACAGAAAAGGCTCAGGTCTCAGGTGGTGGCTAAATCTTTCTTGAAATAAATGAATTTTTTCCTGAGCTAAACCAAGTGAATGCCCTTTGATTTCTTTAAAAAAAACAATTTTAGAAAAACACCTCTAATTTAACTTCTTTTTTTTTTCTTCATATGCAAACCTGAACTTTTCATGAAAAGGAGGATGTTCTCCTGCCTTGGTGACCCATCTCTTATAAAGCCTACATTAATATGGCCTGTCTAATGTTATCCTCTTCTTCCATACCAAGAAAACAGTGATGACTGGGATGCATGTCATTAATTTCTGTAATCATGGTACTTGAAATTTTTACAGTGTTGTGATTACTGTAAAACTATAGTATTTTTATATAGTTTTGCCTTTCAGGTTTACTTCCTGTGTTTTCTCTCTCTCTTTTTTTTTCTTCTTCTTTTCTTTTCTTTCTCCTTCCAACAACTTAACCTCTTGGCTTAGGTTTGCTATGCAGACACTTATGAAATACCTTGTTGAACTAGGCAGGAGGAAAGAACAATTGTGCCAAGTTTGCTGAAGCTTTTTCACAGGCCCAGAAGTCCCCTAAGCGTCTACTGAAGCTGCCAAATTCTGAATCAGGGAGTTGTCAAGAGTCACAAACCTTTTCATTGATCCAGAGAATGGAATCGAGCAGCAAGGGAACAAACCCTATTTTGCTGAAAAGGACTCTGTGTTTGGAAGGCCTTCTCAATGGGCTGGGACCAACTTATCAATAACCACCAACCTGCAGCCCACCTGTGTTGCTTTCAGTAGACATGAGATAAGCAATAATTTCAGTGCAAGACTCAGCAGTCTGATATGTTTCCTTCCTCTTACGCATAAGAACTGTGAACAGTTGGTGCCACACTTGATTGAAAAAGCCAGCACTTCATTTACAGAAGCAACTTCTACTTCTTACTGCAAACCCTGATAGTCCAAGAAGAAATAAAAATGTGGCCCAAAAGTATTAGAGTTGTAATCTTTCTGGCCCACAGGGCAAAGATCGTAAACTTTCTAAACCCTGACTACAGACTCATTTAACTGAATCTCATATTTTAGACTGGGCATATCTTGGATTGAGTCCAGGACATGAAACTGGACTGGATTTGGTGGCACTGATAGATGATTTTCTCCTGTAGCTGGGTTGTGAGGCATCTGTTTTCCACCCAAGAGGAGGCAGTGTGAAAGAATGTGCCCAGCCAGTGACAGGCAAAAGAAGTATCATTCCTGGATTGCTCCATGCTGGGGATCCTTTAGAAGTTGCTGGAGCCTAGAGCTCAAAAATGAGGCTTTTCATCAGTGATTTTGCTCCCCTGGTGCAAAAGAAATACCTTTAGCAAGAGGAGATAGATCTTCCTTTGTTGCTAGGCTGTAACTGGAATAAACTCTCTCTTTTCCACAGGAGTTAGAGATGGTCCTAGATTTTATGCCTTCTGTATCCCCGTATAAGACACACTTTTCTTTGACCTTTTCTTCTGTGTAATATAGCAATTGTCTGTTAAAATCCAGGTGGATTGCTGTGACTCCTAGCAAAATGAAGAACTCTGTGGAAAGGCAAAGAGTTTAGACCTCATTTCAGGGATGCTAATTATGTTGTTTAATTCAGCTCAGGTTCTATGGCAAGATGATATAAGAACAGCAAGTGAAAACAAATATATTTACAGAAACACATCATGCCTGCATGTGTGGTGATCTGGCCTTTGACTTCCTTCAGAGTTCAGGGATTCTCTCTGCTCCTGTCTGGCTTAATCACCTGGCCTCTGCTGCCTGGCTGGGGAGTCTGTCTTCTCCAATATCTCATCTCTGAGAATTTTCCGTTTTCCAGTCTTTTTAGGAGTCCGCTCCCCTCCCCCCAAGGTTGTCTCTTGTATGTTGATGTACATAAATTATCTCAAGGTTTTCTTAAAAAGAATAGTGGAAGCAAGCCCACTAGTCCTCCCAAGAGGAAAAACTCAGTGAGGTCAGTCGTATTCCTTTTGCTTCCCTTTTGGTTTTGTTCCTTGCTATGCCTTGTAAAACAGCCAGGAAGACATGTCCTAAATAACTTTTAATTTCCTTTTGTGTGGAATATGATCCAATATGTACTTTTATTTTTCTCACAGTAGATCTACCAGAAATTGTTTTGAGGGTTAAACCAAAACAACAAAAAAGGGTGTTACACACATATATCTTGTTACTTCCCTTGGACTATTTCATTTTTTGTCTTTTACTTTTTTAATCTCCATGTAGCTAACACTTATTGACTCATGGGATGCATAACTGAGGCTCACCTTGCATGTTATTTGGTTGCTGGAAATATTGGTTATTTTAATCAGTGTTTCTATTTGAGGGAAAAATTATTTACACGATTGTTGTTAATGTATTTCTTCATATCACTCTGTGGATTATTATTCAAGTTTTTAGATGTTTGAGGGTTTTATTGAGTAGAGGGTCATGAGATTAGCAAAAGTGCTGCAGGGAGGGATAGACTTCAGGAAAGGAGGAAGAGTGGGAAGAAGGGACAATAGGATGTTTTGGTTTCTGCTGATTTATTTTTATTTCCTGTCAGGTTTCATTTTAACCCCTGCCAAGCAAGAAGAGGAATGTTACATTTTTCTGTTTCTAGCTACTGTTGCGTGTTGGCATCCTCCTTCTGTTCTCAGTGCAAGTTACCAGAGGGAGGAATGGATCAGGTGGCCCTAGTGGGTGTTAACACATTTACTGAGATCCATGGTGAATTTTCTCTCTGAAAATGCACTGTAAATTCTTGGAGTTTGTTGTATGATGTTACACATCAAAGTTAATGAGAAAAAAGTTGTATTTTGTTGTGCTGACACTCTTGCTAATACGCAAGTTGTGTTTTTTGTTCTTTGAGATAGAACTGAACTTACCTTTCTGTAACTTACCATACCTGCTCAGCAGCTTGCCCGTGGTCATGTAGGAAACCAGCTGCAGTTAGGAATAGTATTTTAGCCCCCTGATTTGCAGTCTTTAGTCCCAACCTGTTAAATCAGTCTTGCTCTCAAAATAGTGCCACCTGGTGCTACCTGTGTGATAAAACTGTTCAGTCTGACATACACAGCTGTGCTCCCCTTGTATAGCTTTGCCTTTTGCTGAAGTTAAGCATGTGTTTCATCCCCTAGGTACGTGATACTTCTCCCCACAACTGAGATTCCAGAACAGAAGCAAGGATTAATATTTAAATGAGAATATGAACAATTACTGTAAAGCCAGAGCTTTAGCTATATTCAGTTGTCTTTCTGTTTTCAGTAGTAAATCTCTTCTCCGTCTTCTCCAGAGTGGTCATAGCTTCTGCTTTTCCTCTCATTTTTCTAAATGGAATATTTGCTGCCTTTTAATATCTTTACTTGAAATGTTATTAATGGAAAGTGGTCAAGCTGCTAACAGCACAATATTTAAACGTTTACACTGTGTATTTGAATCTGTTACTCTTTGTCTCAGCAACTTTTATTCTTGATTCCGTTCTGCATGTAAGTCAGTTTCCTAACTTGGTCAAAATCCAGAGTCCCTGTAGTACAGGGAATTAGACATGAAAGGCCAAAATGTCTCATTATACAACACCTCAGGTGTACAGTCTAAAGTCCTTGCTATATCTTAAAACAGAGTGTGCATCATTCTGGCATATCCTCAGACCTTGAGTATGTTCTTAGGCACTCGGCCAGTGTAGAGTATCACAACACTTGAAAACTGGTTGGATTTCAATTTAGCGTGCAGTCCTTTGTGGTTATTTTGTTTTTATATAGCAGTGACTAATTATTTGCAAGACAAATGCCCTTTGAAAAGCCTCTTAAAAATTCAAAGAGAAAAGGTGTTTTTTTAATCAAATATATAATTTTTTAAGTCAAAGTGATTACTCTGTAAAATCTGAATCCCTTCCTCCCCCCGCCCCCCACCCCCAGATAATCTACATTGAATGCACAGAAGATCTGCACCTGGAGAATGTATTGGTCTTTGCCTCTCTGAGGGAGAAAATATTGTTGAGAATTGAAAGAGTAACAAATTTACAGCATTAGAGAAGACAATTAATAAACAAATTTTGATGTTCTACCTTGGGGGGTGTGGCAACAATTAAGAAAGCAGTTTTGCAATTCAAGCAAAAGTTGAAATTGCTTTTCATAATGGTCTGTGACTTGTGCATTTAATGAAAAGAAGGAATAAGAAGATTTGTCGTGTCTGTTTGCAGAACAGATCATTCTGTGTGTTAGAGATTCTGCCTTAAAGGAGGAGTTTCATTTTCCAGCAAAGAAACCCCCTCCTATTTTATCTTTCCTTACACTTTGTCTCTTGCCTCTTTTTTAACTGAACTGTGTTGATCTGTGACCAAGGCAATGAAAATGAAGTGCATTGACAGGTTGGCGTTTGTTGAGATCTGGTGCCAGAAAGCTTTTGGAAATTCAAACATGTACAAAAAGTCAGATCAAATCTTATGTGTGAGACTTCTTTCATAGAAATGAATTCTTTTCTTACGTCAGATTTCTAACTGAGATGGACTGTTAGTAGTATTGTCCTTTTTTAGCATTTGTCCACCAAAGTAAAAAAGGTAGATTGCGTAATCCTAGGATAGGTTTTTTTTATGTAGTGCAGTTAAAAAAGCTGTGATGATTTCATATGTAAACTAACAATCAGCTAAAAGGAAGCTGAAGGGGATATTTGTGGATATTTGTCTAAATCACTCCTAGTTCTGTAGAAGTTTTTCAGTATTTAATGCAGGAAATATATTCCTAAGAGTTAAGGTATTGGATTGGCCATGAGGGGAAGCGGTTCCATCTCTTCAGTCTTCTCTAATAAAGTTAAAGCACTTGCTTTAGCTGTACAGAGACTGTGTTTTCCGTTTAATTCAACTAACGTAATAGCCGATGAAAGCTATCGGATGGATAGCCATGCAAAAAGAAACGGGCTGGTTGCTGAGCATGAACAGAATGGCGGTTGCTAGGTAAGATGGCTTAACACAGTCCCAGCAATTCACCTACCCTTGTTGCAGGAAAGCCTCTTCACAGCAGGGTGACAAGTTTACGGTTGAGGCTTCTCAATTCATGGCTTGTTATCAAGTCAGCTTATTTAAGAGACAGCTGCAGCCATTTTTGTTGTTGTTGTTGTTATTCACTAATGCTGGTTTCCAGAACTGGCTAAAGAACCAGTTCCTTTTAACATGTACCATGTAGAGTCAGCTGTGTTACTCCCTATATCGGCAGTCACTCCTGTCTTAATGTATCAGATAAGCATAACAGTTTATAGAGGGTTGAGGAAATTCACTTAAGGACTGGTAAATATTGTTTGCCTTATCTCTGTTAACCTAAACAATTTCTCTAAATGGCTAGTGGTAAATGATCTTGAATAAGTTCTATGAAAATAAAGTATTTGATTAAATTAGGTTGAGGCCAGCCAGGGTTTACTTGTTGGTCATGGCAAGTTCTCAAATAAATCATGAAATCATGTATGGGTGGTCTTGAGATTAGCTAATTAACTATATTAGGAATCTTAAACTGAATTTAAAATAGCAGGAATTCTCTTTCTTATTTTTTTGTTCTTAAAAGGCTAGTTATCTTTCCGGAAGTATGTGTTCTGCTGTCTCACAGAAGTTGTTATCAGCGATTGTAAGAGTTTCATCATCCCCTCAGGATGATTACAAGAACAATGTAGGCCTAGTGCTTTTGCAAACATCTGCAAGATGTTGAAATTTATTACGTTGTCATGTAGAAGCAGGGATGGATCAAAAAGCTTCTTCTGGCTCACATCTCTTTTGTTGCTCTTTGGTCAGCTGAAAGGGTAATGAGGTGATATCTGAGCTGTGAGGGAGGTATAAACAGTTACATATTCTTGCAAAGGCTGGAAGATGACCTGTTGACCTGCTTGTACAGCAACTTCATGATACATTTTGATAGTGTTGCCAGGCCTTGTTCAGCTCACGGCATCTTGCTGATTAGTATAAAACAGAGTTACTTTTTTTTTTTTTTTTTCCCATCCTCTTGCTTTACATTTGTGGTATGAAATACTAAGAGCATCTCTAAAGTCTATTTTTTCCTCTTTGCTTGACTTGTGAAATCCTTTTGCTCTTATAATAATTTACTAAGTTTGCAAGTATGTTTCCAACAAATTCTGCTGCCACCTGTCCTCCTGGAGCAGATGGAGGATGGCTGTTCAGTGTTACCGAATGACTAAATGCTGGTCACCTGTGTTTGCAGCTGGTCCAGTGAAGATGTGTTAGGTTGCTGTTGACTCCATGTGAAAGGAGGAGATATTGCTGGTGGCCTGATCCCTTCTATGGTTGCCTGCCGTTTGGAACAGCTTCAGCATTTCTGGTGCTGTTGCCACCGTCTTTGTTACCTAATGTGAATTAGGTGAATTCTCATCTAACAGTGAGCATTGCCAGTAATCCTGTGTATTTATGTATTTATTTCTATAATATTCTTGGAATATGTTGTGTAAGTATAAAACTTCTTTTTTCTAGATCAAGAAGAAAAGAGAAGCTAAGTCTTTTGATCCTGTTTTTGTTAAAAATTCAACTTGCTGTTTTTGCTTGAGGTGCTAAAGAGAATCCTTGCTTTCCTTCCTCTGTGAAAAAAAAAAAAAAGTTCTGCTATTTTTGCTTTCAAGAATACAGACCTGTGCTTCCAATTTGACCTTTTTTGCTTCACTCTTCTTTGGAACCCAGTTAACTCACTGGCTGAAAAAAATTACAGTAGACGTAATGGTTTGTGCCTCTTTAGAATTAATCTTTTTATACAGGGTCATATAACTTGTATGTTAGAAGTACATTGAGGGGAATTGTAGAACTCATATGTGGAAGAAACAAAAATGAATATATTTAACTATTCACAAAATACTTGACCAAAAATACTATTTTCTGCTGAAATTACAGTTCTGGGAAAACTTCACATATTCTCCATTTGTAGTCACTGACTTTACTTCATTTGAAGTACAGAAATAATAATGATAACTTGTATGTCTATAAATGCAGTATGAATGCATGCTATGTAAATATTTTAAATTTGCTAGGTTTTCAGCAGTAACATGCCAAAGAGTTTTGTTTTGTTTTTTTTGACACTCTATTATACAAAACAAATCAACAGCTGATTGATAGAGTGAGTGAACCTGATGGATAAAATGCCTTATTCCTTTACCTATTTCTGTATCTAATTCTTTAATTCTTTGGAGTGTGATAACAGCAAAATTAAAAACATATCTATTTATCCCCCAGGCTAATGTAGTATCAGTTAAATATACAATATATTTCAGTCTTTCAGAGCAGTGTAAAAAATGCTGCTTCTGTTCATTTCAGCCTGCCTAGCAATAGTGTGCAAGAAAAAGAACGTCCTGTAAAAGGGCTTGTCACCTCCATGGCTCTGAGACGGTAATTTGCCCAGTAATTTTGGCAGTCAGATCTATGAGATTCTGTCATTCAGCAGAGAGCAGGGATGCTGGGAGCAGCACTAGCAGTGTGGAGTGGCCAGTCTGTGGCTCTCTAGTGCATGCTGTTCCTAAGTGATCTGAGGATGAGTGGCAGACCTGAGGCTCCTGTGTGGGACACTCCCTCCCCGCCAGTCCCGCAGCGGCACAAGAGGCTTCGTTGGGGACAGTGGATCGGCTGGCTTGCACCACCAAGCTGCTCCCAGGAGTCTCCCGCCCTTCTCTGGAGACTGCTGTGTAGCTGTGGCACTTAGCCAGATGTTTATTTGGGCTCATGAAGTCAGATCAGAAGGGTAGGGAGTAGTTTTTCCCACACCTGGGCGTGGATTATGCTTTTCATCAGTAGATTTCCTTGTTCATTTTTCTTTTAAATGTAGAGATGAAGTGAATTTGCCAAGGTCGGAGTTGAGGCTAGAACGTGTCTCTTGCTACGCAGCCTCATGTTGTCTCAAACAGTGACATGTTGCGTACTGGTTTTTGTTATGGTATGGAAGCAATAGTAAGGGAGGATGAGTTGGTGCCCAAATGCAGTATAACATAGCATACTGGTCATCAGCTTTGCCAATAAGATATTTGCCTTCAGTATTTTTGGAGTGCTGCCAGGAGGCATAAAACTGAAGGTTGTACTCCCGTGGGGAGGGACCAGAAGAATGAATGAACTCTTACTGTCATGTATAACTCTGCAGACAGCACGGTACAAGGCTGTTACTGCTGTTAAGGAGTTTTTTGGTTACCTGATCTGAACCTCTGAGAGGCTGAAAGACAAAATGTTTAATACAGATATCAAGCTGTACTCTTAAACAGAACAGTTTTGTTTTTTGTTGGTCTCATCTGCTTGATAAATATTTACTCTATGTATTTCACAACTGTGGTGTACAGACCAGGCCCTGACAGTGACATCCCAAGGGAGCATTTGCATGACGCATATAATGAATGAAAAACTGGGCTTGATCCAGAAGGTGGGGTTTGCATTTCTTTTGGGATCTCTTTTGTTGTTCAGTCTGCATAAATATCAGATCTCACCTTTACTATGCTCAGTAAAAACTGAATAATTCATGCATTTCTAATTTGTGGTTGACAAGAAAAAGAAGCTGTGCTCTTGGAGTCGTCGTAATGAGTAAGATAGTTACTTGCCAAGTATTAAAATGAAGTTCCTAACAACCAAGACCATAAAAATTATTTCAACTGGAAGCATGCTGTTATTAGCCTTTTTTGCAAGTGGACTTGGAAACGTTGTTAAACAGAAGTGTATGATAAGAAATAGAAACTATTGAAAAGGAAGACAGCACTCATATGTTTCCTGTTTTATCATTATTTTATGTTTAACTTAGTTTGGCAGTGGCAAGATTCACATGACCTAAAACATCCTTTTGAAACAAATTTGCCAACTTGGGCTGTGTTTATTCTGCATTTTGAGGAGATCCTGAGTAAGTTCATTAAAAGAGGCTTACTTTCATTTTAAGGCAATATACTGTGACTGTATCAAATATTCTGTTATTCTAGCTCATTGTATAGGAAATTAAGTATGGAGAACCTTAAGTTACTTAGTAATAGATAGTCCTGGTACTTTTTGGTGTTTAACTCATAGAAAAACAGATGTATGAACTGAATATAGGAAAAGTACTTTTTTTTGTCTCTATATGAAAAAAAAAAAAGCAAGGTTTTAATTGCTACCATGAGGTATAGGATTTAGTTTAGAAAAGTACCACTCTTAGAGTGCAACAGATTATTTTCCTCCTTCCCTCTCACACATAACAGAAAAAATGTGCAAAGCTTTCCTTAAAACTATAAAACAGCTATATTGTGTAAAAGTTGTCAAAAGCACTGGTGTGATTTGTAAGCCCAGATTGTTGTTGTTGAAAACAACATTTTGAAAAACATTTAGTTTTTTAAAGATGCTTCAGTCTCAGAAACTGTGGAGAAGGCCTAACGGTGAGATAGAAGAAAGATGAGTTGTGCTGAGACTCTGCCTTGGGTCCCACCGCTTGGGAAGCTTCCAGGTCCAAGTGTGTGTCCCAGTTACACCACAACTCTGTCTCAGCATGAGGCGTGGTGCCTGGCATCCTTTGCCTTTCTGCCGTACTTAACAGGGCAAAGAAATGTGTGCACGTGGCGTTTGGTAGGATGCCTGGGTGGTATGCAGCCTTGTCCTGGGGTGCTGTTGGACAAGAGGGGCCCAGATTTCGTGCTATGTGGCAGTGCAGGAAATGGAGGCTCTGAGGGGGTTTCCAGGTGACTTACTGAGCTGACCTAAAGAAAGGGGCATAGTTCGTCTTGTTCTTATTTTAAACCCAGAACCAAATCTTTAGGGCTGTAGAGGTAGGAAGTCATACCAATAGCAGGCATTGAGGAGAAGAGCTGAGCATTCATGTGCAGAATACAGCAGCAGGGAGATATGCTAAGCTTCTGAAAAGGCTGGCATTTGTCCTGCTTAAGTGATCTGTATAATGTTACAGTAGACTGCTGACACTACAAAATTTTGATAGATTAAGCTGCAGTTTGTTTATATAGATTTTTTTTTTTTCCTGTAAAGTTCAGTAATTCTAATTGAAGGTGTAGGTCTTTAATTAAATAAAACTATTTACATCTCTGTTTACAAAGCTTGTGCAGTGTTTGGGCTGAAGATGGTTGCTATTTTGGGATTTAAACAGTAAGTTGTTTTTCAAATAGCTTTGCAAATATGAAATAACTCCACAGTTGAGTGAAGAGTCTTCTAATCTAAATAGATGTGTTCCTGCTTTAGTTAAGGTAAATGGATCATTGAACGTAATTCTATTATCTGGGTCTTATATGTGCATGGGAAGGAATTTTTTTTTTCCCCTTCTTCCCCTCCTAATCTCAGAGAGCACATGGTTTCAGGAGAGTTAGCTTACATCTAAAACCTTGGCTAGGACTCTGCAACTCGTAGTTAGGTCCATTCCTGAATAGTGACTTCTTCTCCAGAAATCTTTTCTGGTTCCTGCTTAATTATTGACTTTTGGCAGTGAGAATGTTATTTAGGACAGTATATAGGTATATGGGTTTAAAAACAGGCCCTGTTCAAACTCTGACCACTGAAGTAAATGTTAACTTAAGTTAGGAGTCTGTGAACAAACTCAGTGAGGAAAGAGATGTTCAGAATGACTAGATGAGATTGGCCTGGTAAAGCGCATGCTGAGGAAATGATTTCTTTCCATTGTCTGGATGATGACAGGCACCACTGCAGTTCAGGGAGAAATCAGACTGAAATGTTGAGGTAGGCTCACTGGTATGCTCTCAGACTATTAAGTCCCAAAGGAGGCTGGCTCAAGTTGTTTACTTGTCGATATTCTAATTATTTATCACCTGTTTGTTGCTGTCAAAGAAGATAATTTGAGCAGTTCTGGAAGACAAAGCTGGGAGGGATTGCAAACAGTTAGAAGGACAGAATTAGAATTTAAAGTGATGAATTGGAAAAATGATCTGGAATCGATGAGATGAAATTTAATAAAGACAACTGTAAAGTGTTACACTTAGGAGAAATCAAATGCACAAATATAAATAGGCTAGGCAGCATTCTGGCCAAGAAAGAACTGGGAATTGCAGTGGATCACAAAATAAATTTGTCAGGGATGGGGTGTGTAACAGCAAGACTTCATTAGGGGTGCATAGGTGGTAAAACATGTTAGATAAATAGCAGAGGAGATAATTATTTTACTGTGCTTAGCACTGTGTGTTTAGCCTCTGTTTTAGACAAGTTATTAAAGAAGGATGTGTTAGATAAATGGGGCAGGAATCCAATGGCATCAACAAGGATATGATTCTGCCTTTGGGGAAAATCTGAAGGCTTTCGGTTTTCTTAGCCTAGGAAAGAGAGAAGGCTTGGGGAATGCCTTAATCTTCAGTGATGCAAAAAGCTAGTCTAAGGAAGATAGGGATCAACTATTCTTCATGTTCTGTTGAGGTGAAGTCTAAAATAAATTACTTTAATTTGCGGAGAAGATGTAGATTACACAGAATGGAAATTTTCCAGCACTGAGTACATTTAAGGACTGAAAGAACATCTTCAGAGACTTAACAGAGATAGATTAAGCATTGGCACCACTGCAAAGTTGTCCACGTAACTGCTAGCCTAAATAGGTAGTGTTCCTCTTCTCTCCCGCCAGCCCCCAGGCATGGTGCAGCACAGGAAAGGAGATCCTAGCTGGGCCCTGAAAGCAATGGAGTGGTGAGCTAACCCTGCTCCTAGCCTGCCACCTCAGCCTCAAGAGCTGCACTGATGTAGCTGGGAATATCTGCTTCTGTTGATGTAGCTGCCTTGGATGCTTTTGCAGAGGGCCCTATGTGTGTTACAGATGCGTCTTAAAGATGCCAAAGCCTGCCCTGGAGCCAGGGACTGGGTAGTCAGGGTTTCTCAACTTTTCCAGTCTGCTTCCAGCTTTTCCTATTAGGAATTCTTTGTCTTGCTACAATATGTGGCTCCTGGAATGTGGAGGGGTCTTAATACTCGTTTGTTTTCTGTAATGTTTCAGTGGTGAGATACAGTTTGCAAGTTGGGAAGAAGAGGCTTAGATCATCTCCAGAGGCCCTTTCTGAGCTCTGGGTTTCTGTGATTCTGTGTTGAAATGATCAGCTGCGGTCTTCTCTTTATATAATTCAAGACTGTTTACAGTTGACTGAGTTTCAAACCGTGCACCTATCTTCATTTCTTTTTGTTGCTGTACGCTAACTTCTTTCAGAGCAAAATCTTTCAGCCACTTAATATTAGCATCAGCAATAGTGCTTTTAAGATGTTATTAACATTTATTGCGGTCTTGTATACAGAGATAATTATGTTCACTTTCTCTCCAGTGCCCTTTGAACTGTGTTTGATAAGCTAATGTGATACATACTTAGATAGCTCTCTCCTCATTGAGGCCAGTCTTGTTTTGAAGTTACCCAGGAAAAAATGTGCTTCAGAAATTTCTGTGCTTTCAGAAAAAGCACAAAAATGTGATTTTTGTTTTTTTCTTTGTAGTTATCTATATGCTTTGCTTTTGGGATTTGAAGTTGTTGGGATTTGTGTCCTCCTCTTAGCTTTGGTAAAGCTCTGTACAGCTTTTCGATAAACTGAAGTTCTGTAATGAGTGGTAGTTTTATTGCTTCCCTTTTTATTTCTGAAAAGTACAGCACATACTTCTGGATTTTGTGTATGTGTGAAAGCTTTAAGGATCATTTTCATGTTCTCTATATAGTACTGAGTGATTATTTTTTTGGATGTTTGTCAGTTTTACCTAAAGGTGAATTTCAAAGTTAGGAAAATGAACACAGGAATAGCTTGTGGCTTTAAAACAAACTTTGAGTTCATGGGAAGTGTTTCATTTACTAGACTCAAGAGCAGGCAAAATAGCAGAGTAGGCTGTAGCGTACGCATCTGAGTCACTGCAGGGTTAGCTTCTCAGCCAGGTAAATTTGCCTACATGAGACTCTGCTACAATGTCTAGATTGTTTCTTGGACCTGACCTAGCATGCTCAGAATTGGCTTGGTGTCTCTGCAGTGTCGACCTACCTGAGTCTCAGGCATGTTCCTAGGCTCCGTAGTCCCGGTACGGAGAAAAGCAGTCTTTCCTTTGGTCTGCGTTTGGCAGGATTACTTCTGACTTTGAACCAGCTTAACTGTGTTAGCTAGGATGTTTGGAGAATTAGGTGGTAGCAAGAGTCAAATGTTATTGTCCTCCTGCCCAGATCTATCCAGCTGCAAAATACTGGCCTCGGATAAACTGTTTACTCACTTTTTGTTGTGACTTGTACTAGGACCTGCTTGTACTGATGAGTAAGAGGTGATTTATTTTTTTTTTAAACAGGCCTTAAACAACAGAGCAACAGATTAAAAAAGCATTTTGTTTCAACATCACAGAAAAATAAAATGCCTGATTACAGATCCTAATTATGTTTTTGCTTTTTAAATATGCTTGTCTTGACCCTTTTACAAAAGGGAGAATGACACCTTTTCATGGAAGAGGGAATGAGCAGTTGTATAGAAGGTGTGTAACTCTAGTTTGACAGTGAAGGATCTGGGTTTTAATTTTCATTGTACCAGAGATGTACTTTTGATCTTACTGAAGTCACTTTTCACTTAGGTGCCTTTTGCAAAATGAGAAGAATGCTTATTTTGATAGGTGAAGGCAAGCTTAATCTGTTGAGCCTCCTGAAGTGATTTTATATCCTTGAGGATAGAGGAAAGTGCATACAAGTGAAATGATGATACTCTTTAAACTCATTCAGCCAACAGATTGCCTTCTTAACTCTGATTGTGTAATTTGCAGAGGTTAAAATTCTAACACTGATATTCATGTAAACTTGTCACTTTAAGGGCCTCATCTTGAAATGTTCCAAATATGAAATTTGGGCCTGTGTTGTCTTGTCATGGCCCAGTGAAAGCAAGGGTGTACAAACTCAAAACACTGACTTTCAACATTGTGAGGCCATTGACCATTTTTATCAGTCTGAGGAAAGTCAAATTAAAATGTCACATACAGATGTGATATGACATTCCAGACGATTATTGTAATTTAGCACAAGGTCATTTCCAGGCTGCTGCCATTATTTCCCCATTCAGATGATTTCTGAGGATTTGGGGTTTGGAAAATCTTGTCCTTTGATCCACCACATCGAGTGCTATTCAGGCTGCTGATTTATTAGCATCATGGTATGTGGCTTGGTTCTCATTGTCTCCACCTCTCTCCTCCTCCTGTAGCACTTCTTTTGCAACTAGAATTTGCCTAACCTCAAATTCAATTAGATCCTGGGAACAGAGGCCTTTTCGTCATTTGTCATTCATTATGGTTTGTTTATATGACTTCTGGCCTGAGATGAAAAGTACTCTTAATCCCTATATTTTCTCCTTATAGGGGTCTCTATCTCCATTGTGGATCTGGCACTAAGTGCTTGGTGTGGTTGCATCTTCAACTGATTTAAAGGTTATATTGGAAGGCCATCTTACTGCTGAGAGTAAAATTAACGGTGTAAAGATTTTCCCAGATAGTCTTTAGATTTGTTTTTTGACAGTCATTGAGATGAAGATTAAATGAAAAAGTGACTGAAGCCTTCTAACAAGCTATATTGGTACTGCGAGGCTGGTTTTAATTGAACTGTTTAGTTCAGCGACTTCTGTTTAGTTTAATCTTTTAATTTCCTTTCCTTTCTTGATAGAATACCTGCAGAAATCCATCATGCGGTTTTCCTCAAGTGCAAATGGCTTTGTTAATTGGTTAACATCACCATTAGGATTTCCTTTGGTTCTGGTCAGTTCTTTTCAGTGTGTGAAAATATTAGCTTCGCTGATCGTGATAGTATATAAATATTTTTCAGAAAAACTCAAATATTTAGACAGCTGTTTCCTTTATTTGGTACAGCACTGAAGAGGATATTTTTACTACCCTGACACTGTGCTCTTAAACTAACTCATTTATTCATTTGGCCTGTTGTTTTTCCTCCTCTCTGTGCTAAGACAATTGGTTTATGATGGTCTGTCCTTTCATTTCCCTGCACTGCTTTCTGCTTTTGCTGTATGAGACACAGCAGGTATTTTGTCAAGGGATTTGGTATGTATAATATTGAGTAGTGTTGGAAACAGGTCTTGACTTCCCCCCCCCCCCAAAAGGAAGTACACATTTTCAGTGTTGTAAAGTCAGGCTTTGTAAATATTTTATATCTATCTGAAGTATATCTGCATTAAAGATTAGCATTTTCTTACCAGCATAGACAAGGGTTCAGTGTGCATTTGTACTCCTAGGTACCTGACGCTTCTGAGAATCCTTCCCAGAACACACTGAACACTCTGTTAAGTGAAAGGCATTTGTTTTCCCTCTTATCTTTTAAGATTTTATGTGCCAGCAGTACCTAATACTTTTGCAGGATGTAAATACACTACTTAAATATGCTACCTGCTTGAATATACCCACTTAAATATAATACTTACTTCAGACGTGCTTTGTGCTTTCAGCTGATGCATCCTTGCACATCCCAGAGTCAGACAAGACTTAGGCACTCCTGGTGGAGTTTTGCTGAACTCCTCTGAGAGTGGCACTTACTGTCATTCCCACTTTGAACATCATGTACTTAATAGCAATTTGTACTCGACAAAGCACTTGAGTAGGAGGGTTTTTTACCTATAGTTCCATGCAGGCTAAGTAGTTCTCTGCAGCATGTATTCCAAGTTTTCTGAATTACTAAAACCTTTCATATTTTCAAAGTTCCACATTTTTACAGTTCCATAGGGCTTTCAAAATGTTCCTTGGGGAATGCAAGGCTGGAGTTTGAAATGGATGCAATGCTGGAAAAGTACAGTGATCCCAAACATAAGACTTTGATAGTCTAAAGGTCTGTGTGTGGCAAGGATGTGAAGCATGGAATAATGCTACCTAGCATGCAATATCTGTATTTGCCAGAGAGTATTTTTTTTTTTTTTAATAGCGGATTTGTGGGACAGAAGCACATTTATACAAATATAATCTTGTATATATTCATGTTTTTTTCCCACTTCACAAATTATTTTAGGGACAGCAGCAAATTTGGCTAATGAGCTTTGCAGAGTTACCACATGGAAGATGTGTTCTTCTGGCAGTTGTCTCTTATAAGAATCTTGATAAAACTTTTGATGTGCAAAGATAAGAAAATAATATCTTAGCTCTACTGCAGGTCTCTTTGCAAACCTGTGCAAACCAGTCTCTCTCCTTCCCTGTAATTTTCCCCAGTTTTAGAGGGATTTCTTGAAATTATTATTATTATTATTATTTAGGTCTTCCTTATTTGTTTTCCTCAGAATTCCTTAGCCATCCTTGTGTTCCCCAGATAACTATTTATAGGCAATATCTGTGTTACTGGGAAGGCTCAGCTGGCAGGGATTGGGGGGGGATTCCTGATGGTGATATCATCTACTCAGCAAATCAGTCTCCTGCTGTCATGACAAGGAGGGAAAAACCCTTTACTACAGATGAGAACAGAGAGCTTGCAAAAGGCCTTTTATAAAGAATACATGCAAAGGTGTAATGCCTTATGTGTTCCTTTCTACCTGAAGAAATAATGTCTCAAAACTCCTATTGCAGATTTGGTCTTGAATTTTTAAACTGTACACCTACTCTTTCCTTCCTGAAGACTCTCTTATATTTCTTTTCAGTTGGAACTTAAAAGCTTTTTGAAGCAAATTGAGGAGAGAATAGATTTTAATGTACTTGCCTCCCAAACGAGGGGATCATGAATGACATGGAACTTGAGGAGTTGCAGTCTGGCAATAGATGTGCATTCAGTGGCAGCTCGGCCCTAGGGAATGTGTGCTACTGTCTGCTTGGCCTCTTGGATACTCAGCCTTCTCAAGCTACTCAAGCTTCTCACCCTACTTCCCCCCCCCCCTTTTTTTCATGCGATGGCTAGACAGCGTGATCAGAAGTGAATGTACATATGAGGCACATACATAGCTTGCTTGTCACGTATCTTTCCTTTTACGAGGAAGGAAAAGGCTTATGTGGGAAAGGAGAAATAAACATTTTCTCCTATGCAGTATGCACAAAGGGTGGGTTGGTTTGTGTGGTGTGTGTGTGTGTGGTTTTGGTTTGTTGTTTTTTTTTTTTTGTTGTAGGTGTGTGTGTGCATGTGTCAAAGGGTGTATATGGACCTTGTCATCTGGGAAAGTCCAAGTACCCAAAGAAGAGTCATAAACCTTCTTATACCATCTTGCAGATAAGGATTTGGAGTGCACGTGGGCTGCTTTTTTTTTTTCCCTCCTTGTTTTAAAGAATAATTCTAAAACCCCGAAGTGGAAGGGAACCCAGCTTTCTGTGTTTGAGGTTGGCCTTTGCTGCAGCCCTGAGCGCAGATTACTGAGCTAAGTAGAGAGGCAGTGACCACATAGCAAAAGCAGCACTTGGGCTCCCCGGAAAGGTTTTTGATCTGTAGCATGGCACGACTGGAGCAGCAGCTGATGAGCTGTTGAAACTTGAGCAACCGTATCCCCACTTCTTCCCTGGCTGGAGTGCCAGAGCATTTGAACTTCAGCTTGTCTCTCCCTTCCTTGTCTCCAGTGGTCCAGTAAACTCTAGCTTAAGGTAGTGCCTGCTCTAGAGACTTTCAGTTGTTGTTTGGAGCCAGGTTAGGGATAAAACTGTAGCTAAAATGCAGATAAAACAAATCCTTTTAAATAATATACCTGCAGTGATCTGTGCATTTCGGGAATGTTTCTATAGAAAGCAAGCTGTTTGGAAGAGGTGTGAGGGGTTTTGTTTGTTTCAACCTGTGAATTGATACGATTGATATTATGACATATATTACTTTATGGCAGGATCAGAAGAACGTAGGTATTTATCATATAGAGGTATTTAGGAACTTACCTAAAGTTGCAAGTATGACTCCTGGCTTCTCTTCCCAATTCAATTCCATTTTGAAGCCTGAAGTGATACTTTTAGCAAGGTGAAAAAAAAAAAATGGGGCTGTGTTCAGGATGTATTTGCAGACTTGAAAACACTGGGTAGAGAGCAATTTAGTTTTTGTTTAAAAATACTGTCTGATTCTTGCAAGGGAATTAACCCTTGTAAGCCTCAAAAGAAGATAAAGCAGGGATGGGAGAGGTGTTCTCTGCAGTAGCTGGAGGATTCCTCCTCCTCCTCCTCTTTCCCTTACAAAACCAAGGAAAAGAAAATCCAGTTTCTTGGCTGAAAAATATACTGGGGTTTTCTAAAGGCAAAAAGATTCCAGCCTCAGCTGTCGAAAACTGATCCTGAGGATACCACTGATAATATGCTCTTCTGTGAGCAGTTTGAACCCTGTCACAGGTGACAGCTGACCTACTTACTGAAACCTTGTTACAGAGTACTGGCCTGCCTGGGGGCCCGGCAGCACCCAGCCTGCACGGCTGCCTGCACCCACTCGGGGGGCTGCCGGGCTGGCTCCTGCCACAGCGGTCTGCCATGCAGGACGACATCTGGCTCTGGAGTGTAGTTAGTGGCAGTGTGGAAACCAGTGCGCTGGCGACAGTTTGTGTTTAATACAAGTGTGTGTGCAGGGGCGGGGAGATTAAAGGGGCAAGTTTTGCAGTGCCTGCTTGGTTTAAGCTCGTGTAAGAGGAGGGTATCTGACAGCTGAGACGTTGTAGAAGAAAGGAGATCTTACTGTGTGGATGATACCACTTAACAGAGTGACTTGCAAATCCTTGGAAATACATATTTTTTATTTAATGTCAGAATAAAAAAATTGTACATTTTTTTCCACTTCCTTTTAAACTTTCTGAAACAAACTGAAATTGTTTAATTGCTTACGGTGAAGTATGTGTTCAGACTCTTGTACTGCCAGTCTTTATTAATTGTCCTCGCTTGCATTGCTAATTGCTTCAAAGAACATATTCATTCCTATCAAATGTTAGCAGAGACCTACCACTCTGGGATCCTAATTTGCTTGTTTTCAGAATTGCAGGGGGTCAACCAAATACACATCAGTAGGAGTTTCATTACTGTTACTTGTGTGTTGGTCATTTGAGCTGCTCAAGTGGAACTGGAAATGTACTGCCTGCCTTGCACTCTCTCTGCTTGTAATGCTGGGGAAGGAAAACAATTAGTTCCTCTTCATATCACTGGGCCTTGATGGGTGCTTGGGGCTGAGCGCAAGTTACAAAGATTTCTTCAGCTGGGGCCATTAGTCATGCCGTGCAGTTCAGTAGACTTCTCTGCAAAGAACTGATGTTTTTATGAACCTTAAAATAAAGGAAATAATCGCTGTGCACAGTGCACTTTCTTAGAATTTTATCACGCAGGCTTTTATCCTACCTCTGTGGGAAGAGGTAAAGAAACAAAGACAGCAGACAAACAAAACTGCCCAAAGCGTAGCTTTTCTTGGCACTAAGGCCAGCATTCCCTAGCTGTGACTTGTGAACACATGGGAACCAGTTAAAATTGCTTTTAGGTTTAAAAAAAAAAATTTTTTTTAATAGAACCAAATATGTAAATGCTAATGGATCTTGAATTTTTCCTTTCTAAATAAGTTGTGCTAGGGAACCTTTTGCGCTTGACCTCCTTTTGACAAACATTGTTAACATAAGGCAGAAGGGAAACATGCTGGTCAATATAAAAAAAAGAAAGGGAGATAAATATTTTCAACACCCTATAAAGGCAGCTCTTCACTGTCATTATCTGACGATAATGAAAACCCCGTATATTGTAAAGCAGCTCATTCTGGTGCCTGAGTTGCATGCTGCTGGTCTGGACTCTTCAGAATTCAGTCTGGTATGGAATACTAATTTCTGACTGCTCAAAGCATAGTTCCCAAGCTTGGAGATAGTATATAGAATTTAGATTTCCCAGTTGTTAAATAATGATGTGAGGTGGTTCTTTGTTTGCTTTTTTTTTGTTTGTTTGTTTCTTGTGATGTTGGGGGGTTGAGTGATGATGGGAAAAAACAGAGGAAAACTGATTGTAATGGTTGGGCTTCCTGAGAATTAACAGATTGCTTTATGAATACTGAGTGTTTACCACTAGCTTGGCACTGTTAATAAGCTATGATTCTCAGCTTTCCAAAGACACGTTGCCATCTTATGCTGCTTGTTCCCCAGTTGCATTGATTCTCCATATAATAGCATTTTTAAAAGCAATTCAAGAGTAAATACTGTGACTAGAATGAGTTGGACTAATGTATTGCTTCTCATTGCCACTTCAATTTTAGTCCAAGTGTTCATGTTTTTCTTTCATTTAAAAAAATAAAAATTAAAAAAAGAAAAGAAAAAACCTCTGCGTGGTGTATCAGGACTGAGGATCATATTTCAGTCGACAAGAAGTACATCACAGGCAGCAGCTTGGATGTTAGCCTTGTTTGGTAGTCAGTGCTTTTTTTATTTTGGTTGACTTTTCTGTTTAGCTGCCAGACTCTGACAGCATGGAAATGAACTGAGAAATGTTTACACCGTGGGTTAACTTAACATTGGCAGTCCTCTGGTTCCTCGGATTGCCATGACTCCAGTAAGAGCATTCAGCCTGCTGAATACTGAGATGCTCAAATGTCCACCCCAGTGTAGACAAAGCTGCTGTAGAATTTGATTTTTAAGCATAAGAAAGCTATCAGCCGCATAATGACTCTGCAGGATTTAATCAGCCTTCTTAAAGTACGTGTACTATAACTACTTTGGGAAGCCAGTTCCAGTGGGCTTTGGAAAAATAAGAGGTTGGATCTCCTTCTTGGAGTGGTCCTTTTCATATCATTCAGCTAGCCAAAATTAATTTGTTGATGATGAGTTCCCAGTAGGCCCAGACCCTATGGCCTCGAGCCCTCTCATGCCATGAACCAGTGGTATTGTGGTAGGTGCAACATGCAGTGTTCTGGTTCAAGGTCAGCTAAAGACAATAAATTGGTTGGTATGGTTTAGATTTGTCTTCCAAGCAGCTCAAAGTTGTCTCAGCTCTAAGAGCAGAATTCAGGAACAGAAAGTAATTGAGCCTGTAAAATTTAAGGGGCTAAGAACAAAGTCCTCATAGAGTACCTTACTCAGTCACTTGGAGGCTGCCGGTCTCTTCTGTGGAAGCTGAAAGCCACGTGTTGTATCGCCGCGTCTCTGGCGGGAGGGAGTCCCTGGGTGACCCCGCCTGGCACCCTCGCCTTGTTCGCATCTCTCATTTCCCTCCGCACTGACGCCGTAGCGTGAAGTCTGCACGGCTCTGAATTCAGTGCTTACGACTGCTCAAAACTCTCTCTACACAGCATGGCATCAAAACCCAGAAACTGCTAAATTGTTAAATTTTAGCATTGTTTTTAATGCTCTTCCTTCTCATCCTATCTCTTTGCGGAGTGAGGCGTGGTTTTTTTCAGCAGGCCTTTGGATTATGATTATAAAATTGTGTAATGTGGATGCAAACAGTTAAGAGCACTAAAGGCTTTAAAAATTATTCCCAAGTGTCTAACACAATCTACAGAATTGCAGTACAGTAGCTAACTTCTGACCCTGACACATCTTTGTAGAGATGGATTTTATTTTTTGTATATGTGAATTAAACCTGCTTTTAGTCAAATATTAACTATATTTGAAGTCCTGTAGTCATTATCAAAGCACTGGCTTCTGATTTTTCCCTGATTATTCTGTAATATTACATCAATCTTATAATTTCTGCTGGAAGATGAAGAGCCTACTAGAAATTTCCAGTAATTATTAGCCCACATAATTTTGGGCAATCGGGATTAGTCTTTCCACCTTTTAACAAATATTTTACTGTGATTTTTGAGCACATCGCTAATCATTTACTGATCTATAAAGAATATTGGTATAAATAATTGCAGCTGAGTTACCTTTATTTAGGAAGCTTAGTATAATTCTCTAACGTGTTTTATTTCTTTTGGTATGTGGCCAAATTCAATAACTAGCAACTGAGCAGAGCAGTACATAGTAAGTATTTTCTGTCTGTTTAGTTGGACTTAATGAATTTGCGTGTAGCCAGGTGAAGGTGGGGGTGTCTTTGTAATAGTAATAGTGTGTGTGGCCCTTCTGATACCAGATCTTTGTGTCTGAGGATTTATAAATATGGTATTATACACCAACACTATTCAAGAAGAAGTTGCTCCCTGGAACCTTTGGCAAGCACCAGATTTTGCTCCCTGAGGATCAAGTGCTATTTCAGAGTGCACTGAGGTGTCAGAGCAGCACTGCTGCTGCTTGCAACAGCATCCTTGGAAAACCTACACAGCTGAGCTCACAGCAGTTAAAATTTGGTGGAGGTGGAGGGAGAGACAATACTGCTTACCTTGACAAGGGAGCGAACATTGTCTAACAGTGCCACCCAGTGATGTCTGCCATAACAGCACATGAGAACAAGGTGCTCTCTGCGCCTCTGGGAAGGGAAATGGGCTCTGGGAGCCAAGCCCTGTGGACATAAAGCACTATGCTGCTTGTGTTTTACTTGTGCTTAAGCTTTCCATCGTCTATGAGTTGTATGTTTGAAATGAAGGAAGTAAAGCTACCATACCTACCTCTTGAAAAGATACATCTCCTGCCAGCTTGAGGGGAATCTTATTTAAATATGCACATATGTGATGAAGCTTTGTAATGAGGTCTCGAGAGAGATGACTTTTGGAGTGTGTAAAATGCATTTAATTTAATATTCATCATTCATGCATGGTAATACTAAACTGACAGTGCAGTCCTGTCATTGTAAATGTAGTAAGTGCTCAGTCTAGCTCTTTCATGTGTTTGTAGTCTATACGCACTAAGAACACAAATTGTTTTGAGGCTGGACTCAGTGGACAAATATGATGGTAATTGAATACAACTGAGTTGTGGAATCAACTCTCCACTAAATACTTCTTACTGATCTAAACTATAGTTCAGTCTCTTTTGCAAACACATTATCTATTGTGTTTAAAGAAGTAGATTTTTGAAGTGATATGAAAAAGAAGAGAGACTGTATAATTCCATTTTGAACTGTGGCATCAATCCTTCTCCATTTTCTACTTTGCCTTGCCGAAAGCTATGCTGGAGAAGAGCAAAACCTAGGAAGTCAGATTTCACCTTGCAAATCTGTAGTCTAGAGTTGGAACTAAGACAAAACCGTAATTTTTAACCTCCGAAAGCCATCCAGAAAGGTGGTTAGGTGCCTGGGCTCTGCACAGGCGGTTAAGCATTTTGGCTGTAACAGGAGACATAGCAATTTTATTTTTATTTTTATTTTTATTTATTTTTTTAGGAATGGGGTCTCTGAATGAAATACAAATTGAAGTATTTTGACAAACTTGAAAATACTCAAAACTGTAAGTGTAGATTATATGGAATGCATGATTAATGTGCATTTAAAAGAAAGACTCTTAACAGTGTGGTTGTGTTCTGAAAACTAAAAAGGCTGTTTTTTTATTATTCAGCACTTTTTTTTAATTTGAAGCCAGATGTAGTCAGTAAAAGTCATTGCAAAGGTATGGAAAGATGAGCTGTCAGCTTTTATGGTTTACACTTCTGACTGAGTAATGTTTTATCACTGTTGGTAAATGGGCAAGAAAGAATAGAATTTGAATTTCTGATTGCAGGTGATTTTTCTCCACTGATTTTAATCAGATGCTAAGCAAAAATGATTTTTGTAGAAATTGAGTTTCAATATCCACTGAAAATGGCATTGGGAGCTTCAAAAAACCACAAATATGCATGCAGTATTGGTTTATTTATTGTCCTAAACTTTTTAATAGTATATGATTCTGAAGCATTGTTGAAAAAATTGAAGAAAGCAATCCGAGTATTCATGATGTTATTGGCTAAGTTTAAATAGCTCTACAGGCACCTCGTTTTATTGCACTTCTTTATTGTGCTTTGCAGATACTGCGTTTTTTACAAATTGAAGGTTTGTGGCAACCCTGCATCAAGCAAATGTATTGGCGCCATTTTTCCAACAGCATGTGCTCGCTTCGTGTCTGTGTCACATTTTGGTAATTCTCACAATATTTCAAACTTTTTCATTATGGTTATATCTGTTATGGTGATCTGTGGTCAGTGCTCTTTGATGTTACTATTGTAACTGTTTTGGGGCACCACAAACCGTGCCCATGTAAGATGGCGAACTTGATCGATCAATGTTGTGTGTGTTTGGACTGCTCCACTGACCAGCTGTTCCCCCGTCTCTCTCCCTCTCCTCGGGCCTCCCTGTTCCCTGAGACACAACAATATTGAAATTAGGGCAGTTAATAACCCTACAATGGCCTCTAAGCGTTCAAGTGAAAGGAAGAGTCGCACGTCTCTCACTTGAAATCAAAAGCTAGACATGATGAAGCTTAGTGAGGAAGGCATGGCGAAAGCCAAGACAGGCCGAAAGCGAGGCCTCTTGCGCCAAACAGTTAGCCAAGGTGTGAATGCAAAGGAGACGTTCTGGAAGGAAATTCAAAGCGCTGCTCCAGTGAACACACGAATGACAAGAAAGCAAAACAGCCTCATTGCTGATATGGAGAAAGTTTTTAGTGGTCTGGCTAGAAGATCAAACCAGCCCCAACATTCCCTTAAGCCAAAGCCTCATCCAGAGCAAGGCCCAAACTCTCTTCAGTTCTATGAAGGCTGAGAGGTGAGGAGGCTGCAGAAGAAAAGTTTGAAGCTAGCAGAGGCTGGTTCATGAGGTTTCAGGAAAGAAGCCATCTCCATAACATAAAAGTGCAAGGTGAAGCAGCAAGTGCTGATGTAGAAGCTGCAGCAAGTTATCCAGAAGATCTAGGCAAGAGAGTTGAGGAAGATGGCTGCACTAACAGCAGATTTTCAATGTAGATGAAACAGCCTTATATCGGAGAAGATGCCATCGAGGACTTTCGTAGCTAGAGAGGATAAGTCAATGCCAGGCTTCAAAGGACAGGCTGACGGCAAGAGAGCTAGAACTGACAGCAAGAGAACTAGAATTAGAAGCAGAGCGTGAAGATGTGACTGAATTGCTGCAATCTCATGAAAAAAATTTAACCGATGAGGAGTTGCTTCTTAGGGATGAGCAAAGAAAGTGGTTTCTTGAGATGGAATCTACTCCTGGTGAAGATGCTGTGAACATTGTTGAAATGACAACAAAGGATTTAGAATATTACCTAAACTTAGTTGATAAAGCAGTGGCAGGGTTTGAGAGGATTGACTCCAATTGTGGAAGAAGTTCTGTTGTGGGTAAAATGCTATCAAACAGCGTTGCATGCTACAGAGAAATCCTTCGTGAAAGGAAGGGTCAGTTAATGCGTCTAACTTCATTGCTGTCTTGTTTTAAGAAATTGCCACAGCCACCCCAACCTTCAGCAACCACCACCCTGATCAGTCAGCAGCCATCAACATCGAGGCAAGACCCTCCATCAGCAAAAAGATTATGGCTCGCTGAAGGTTCAGATGATGGTTAGCATTTTTTAGCAATAAAGTATTTTTTTAATTAAGCTATGTACTTTTTTTTTAAGACATAATGCTATTGTACACTTAATAGACTACAGCATAGTGTAAACATAACTTTTATATGCATTGGGAAACCAAAAAATTAATGTGACTCGCTTTATTGTGATATTTGCTTTATTGTGGTGGTCTGGAACTGAACCTGCAATATCTCTGAGATATGCCTGTATTACTCTGCATACTCCTAACTATGAAATTAATTTGTTAGTACTTCAAGCTGTAAAATCTTAAAATGCATTTTAATATCAAAAGTAGGAGATGAATGTTCGTGTATCACGCTTCCCAGAAATACTTTGTGAAAAGGAGGAATGAAGTAGATATTGACCCTTTTCCAGAGGTCAACAGTAAAGATGCCAGATAGAATGTAAATTAGCAGTTCTTTTTCAGCATTTGTATGGGTTTTGGGGTGTGTGTTAATAATAGTAAAGCAGATGCTCTTGATAAAGGGAGTGCTGTTGTTGTTGTTTCCCCCCCAGGCTTGATGGTCTATATCTAGTTCTTTAACAAAATTTGAGTTTTAAGATGGATGTCTTTATGAAGATTGGGCTTTTCTGTGGTGTATCCCACAAAGAACATCATTGGCACCTGATCTGTAAAAACTGCTTCTTTATAAGACAGTACTAAATTCTCGATTTTGTGTTGCAAGCTATGCAGAGTGGAAGTAAAAATTGCTTGGAGGTCTTTAACTCTCCCACCTATTCCGTTTCTGAAGAGTGATCAAGACCTGAAGGGTTTTTTTTCATACTATTGTCTTGGAAAATCTGCAGGTCTAAATTTAGTTTGACTTTTGTGCTGTCTACTGTGAATTAGCTGAATTCATTGGTAATATTTTTAGACTTCTTTTAGAAAGAGTTTCTTCTGCAGTGCACTCCATTTACTTTAAGTAATCTTGTCTATGTAAATCTGGGCTGTGGAGGTAGCAGAATGTGTTTAGGTATGCATTTACTTGCTGATTATCATGACTTTAAACACCAAGAAGAAATCATAAGCCCTTATGAGGGAGTGATAAAACAAAGCCTTTAGATTGATTAAGGATGTTAAAAGAAAGATATTAAAACATATGTACAGTCTCTATAGCCTGCTATAGTGGAATGGTGTTAATAAGGCCTTGGTCACTGAGTGCAAAGACTAGAGTAGCTGGAGAAGCAAAGGGAGGTTTGTCTCAGGGCCCATGCTTTGGTTTTCCTGTTTTCTATCTCTTGCTAATGGTGAGATGCTCCAGATGTATGTTTTCCTGCCTTGGGAGTCATGGAGTTGAGGTGTGCATGTTAGGAACTCCTTCTGTGTTCATACGGAGCAGTGATATCAGAAAGGAAGCTCCCCACCAGGACAAGTTTGAAGTGCTGCCTTGAATTCACTGAATGCCGGGGTGCTTAGTCTACTGAAAGTGTGTGAGGAGACGGGCATCGTTTTACTTGTAGAGAGTTTCTCTATAGCTTTATATAACTCAATAAGCAGAATTTGGCAGCTTTCACTTAGTGTACTGCTTTTGTTTGTATTTGTGTTAGGGTGGAAGAGAAGGAGGAATGTTAAGAGTCTACATTACTTTGAAATCCAAAGGGAAAATTGGGAATGGCTCTTGGATTTGGAACCTGGCTGTATTTTTCTTTATGAAATAAAATCTTGATCTAAATAAGTGTTAATTGCATTCTTGTCTAATCAGCCATTTTATCTGGGGATGAAATTAAGTGGAGTAGTTACTGCTTTAGATGTTAAAACTTTCAGATTGATTATCCACTTTTTTCTTTTTTTTTTTTAACTTGGGCAATGTAACTTGATGTAATTATTAATATTGCTGCCAACTTGCTCATTTGACCTCGTTTTGGTAGCAGCACTATTTTTAACCCTTATTTAGCAATGATTCCAAAAACTGTTTTTTGTGGTTCTTAATGAAGCTGATGAATAAGGATTGTGAGTTTGCCTTCAGTGAGCAACTTTGAACAAGCAACAAACAATGCTGCTGAGCCTCTTGAGGACACTGTGATCTTTATACCATCGCCAGTTCCTCTTGACTGAAACATTTGTTTCTAATGCTAGCCTATGTTGAATCTTTTTTGTATGTGTTATACTGTGGCATTTTGCTTTAGTAAAATCTGAAAAACTTGCCGTTTGGAACAAATCATCCGTCTCCTATTTCATGTCAAAATACTTGGACCTGTTGCTTCCAAAGGAAGATGTTTTGAGCCATCTGCATTCAGGGCTGCATTATAGCTTCTGTTCCTGTGTAACAATTCAGGTCTAGTACTAAATTGTTCATATTAGAGCTGCTATTGCGCATCTTTTCTGGAAGCCAGTGTTAATGTCTACACAAACTTACGGAGTTTGTGCAGCAACTTTCTGCAGCAAGGGCAGTCCTTATTCTGATTCCCTAGGTTCCCCTTCCCCCCAGAAGTGTGCATGAAGGTGTACTAATATCTCAAAATTTTCTCCCCAACTTGCACAGATAATAGCTTTTGCTACTGGGGAAAAAAGAAACAAAAGCAATCTCTTGGTAATGTCATTTTTCAGAATAGTTTTTCAGAGAATCAAACATTGGGATTCACTTAATCTCACTTTCTGAAATCTAATCCTTAGCTTTATTTTGGCATTAATTCTAATATGTTCCATAACTAACCAGTTTTTTTCCTCGTTTCTTAATGTCAGATTTACAGTAACATGCTGTGCACGTACTAGGACATGAGTGTGAGTAGGTGTTTTGGTCTGTGTTAGTTATTTATTCAGATAATTGTTAGCACTATTTAAGTACTTGCTTTTGTAGCTTGGATTTGCTTGTTCTTGTTGCATTTGACAAAAGTAGTCTGGTGCCATCTGTTAGTTTGACTGCTGTATACCTTGACCTTTGTAATCCCTGCAAGATGTAGCACAGTGCCTTCTTTGCTGGGAAGTATTTCCCAAGGGAGTTTTTTTTCGTTTTTTCCCATTTTAAAAAACAATTCTGGATAATGATTTACTTTTGTAGGGGAGGATTAACTATTATTGTATATTTTGAAAAGGATTTCTCTTCCCACAAAAAAGGCTATCAACGTATGGGCTCCAATATAAGATCTGCTTGGTGTTTTCTGCTGCATACAGGCCATCTGTTTGTTCTGTCATTTGTGATATCAGAATATACAGAAAGCTTATTCTGCAGATTTTTTTGTTGTTTTTCATTTCTTTCTTTCCCCCCAATTGGCAAAAAGCTAACCTCTCAACCCTGAATACAAAACCTGGAAAAATGCGTATTAAGAAACTGTGTGTCATCATCTTGCTGGGGTGGGGTGGGAGGAGGAGAAGAAAGGAGGGGACACTAAAGGAATGTATGTGACTTGTACAAACACAAAAAAAAGCTCAGTTTTGAGCCATATATGTTTTTCTGTATTGCCATCTTATTAATGGACTGGTCTGAGTCTCATTGAAAGCTCCATCGAAATTTCAGTTTAGAGGGTGACTTCTCAGATCAGAAGTCTGGTGCACATTGAAATGTATGTGACCATTTAAAATTTTTAGTTAGGAATTAATTCTGTTATCAATGATGGTACTACTGTTGCTAAGAAAAAAGCAAATAGAAAAGTCAAGCAAAAGAAATGACTCTTAAGATGCCCACATTTTCAAATAAAAAGTTAGATTGTGCTTGGGAACCCAAAATGCTTATACATAGGGGGGGAAAAAACTGTCATCCATACTCTTTAAAATATGTGTTGATATTGCTGCTCCCTAAACCAACGGTATTTGGAATGCTTCAAACTATTTAATGCATCTTAGTGATAAGAAGACGAAGATTGCCTAAGCCATATTATTAACTAAGGACTATGCAGTTCGACTTCTGGCTTAGCGGCGTAAGAAATGAAGGTATGTAGCTGCGCAGCGCGACTTCCATTGCTGCTGCCTGCAGAGGAGCACAGAGGTCCCACAGCTGGCTTCTGTTTGTGAGCTTTCCGCTTTGTGCAACTGTAATATTTTTGTAAAATCCTAGTACATCAGTGGTGAGGTTTGGTTGGAATAAACAAAACAAAGTTTAGCAATACCTGTAACAATATATTTAGGGGTTTTTTTGTGGGGTCTAGAACAGGTAGGCTTGAATTACGGGCTTTTATTATTTTTCTTGCTAAAAAACCAAAACCAACCCTTTTTCATCCTCCCCCAAAACCAGAAGCAGGTCTGTACGTGTCCTGCACAATTTAAAGCTGTTTATCCTTTCTAGTTAAATAGAAAAGCTTTGGATTTATTTTTTGCTTATTAAGATCTTAAGCTCACATCTGTTATAAAAAGAAAGAACATTTTAACTAAGTTGTTTATTTCTTTTAAATATGTTTTAAATTATCACATTTCTTTCAGTAATTGAGCAGAGAATTAGCAAGGCTCTCAGTTAATCATGCATTTCGAAGCAAATTTGTAAGCCTCTGACTAGTACTTAGCTACTTCACCATTAGTATATTTTTGAGAAATTAGGTTAAGTAAAAAGGTAGGATAATTTTACTTCCTGAACTGCTTTTCAGAAATGCTTGTTGATCTGTGTGTTTGACAATTGGTAGAATCACTGGGCAAATTAAATGAAGGAGTTAAATGCTACTTTAGAAATTCTCGTGCATCAAGCATTGATGTCTTAATGAATTTGAGACATGTTTATATGCATTATGTTTCATATTGGCTTGAGGAATATCTCTACCTGTGGGGATCAACCAAGGTGATGTTTTCGTGATATGTAAGTGTATACCACTCCGTGTATTGGTGGAAGGAGAGAGATGTTCAAATATAGACTTAAATTCAGGTCGGAAGCAGTGTGGTTTTGTAGAGGAATATCTGTACAAATAGACTGGTGTTAAGATGCTAAACTCTCCCTGCGACTGCATGTTAAATGGCAGAAATAATCTATGGGATAAAATAACAACCACCATCCTCCCCTTAAAAGGAAAGGATATTTTGAAGTTTAGATGCCTAATATATAGGAAGATTTCATAATGGAAACAGTYGCAAGAATATCTCTAAAGATGATATATTATCAATGGAACAAAAATGACAAAGATTAGAAAAATTATTAATCAGATTGAGAATTATTGGCTCAAAAAGCCTGAGCCTTACCTGACGACAAAATGGATTTGTTGACAGGAAGCGTTGTAAAATAAATGCTGTAGGAAAGGTACACAGGGCCTAATGTTCTTTAAACTCTCATTGTACAATTATTCATACCTTTGTACCTAATTCTAGAAAATTTATATATCCTTATTTCAGTGAAGCTGTTTGTATGTGAAGTCTTCAGCCTTATGTTTTAGCAGAGAGCATTTTTCCTAAATGTTTCTGAAGTGACTTCTGGAAAGGAATGCTGAGATTTTTTTAAAATATATTTTACATATCTAAATGGTGTGTGTGTGTGTACATATACAACATTTATATATATTAAATACATAAAGTTACATATAAATGCTGATACATGTTTATATAAATATATAGTATTTATATAAACAAGTTTATCTATAAAATGAAACTATCTGAAATGATAAATATGTAGTAATGGTGCTTAGTTATGTGTTCAGTTTAAGGCAAGAGATACAGTGAAATAGAGAAGGTCACAAGAATTTTAGTTGATTTCCTTTAGTGAAATTGAGAGAGAGAAAGAGAAATATTAGTGTGTTGAAGCTGGCATAAATTCTTCCAATGTGTCAGAGCAGACCTTTACTCCTTCCAGCCTTTTAATATTCTGGATGTCAGAAATTAAGGACATTATAAACTAAAACATCCAAAGGGGGTTGTATAAATATTTTGTATATTACTGTATACAGTATGGATTTTGTAGGGAAGAAGTTGTAAATATAGGTATAAAAGAGTGAAAATGGCCACTGAGCAAGATCTCACTTTACTGGAGGTGTTGCTGAAAATCAAACTGTAAATGCAAGAGTTGATCTTCAAAGAAAGTCACTGCCTCAAAGTTGAGAGCTGATGTCCTGTGCGTGCTGCAGCCGGGCTGCCTTATCTCGTCCCGGGTTTGTGTCTGTGGAAAAGCTTGGGTGATGCTGAACTCGCAGCAGGTGCTCAGGAAAGCCGTGCCCTGCCTCTGCTCTGCGTAGGGCAATGCAAAGCCTTGAGCACCCCGAGTGTCTTCCACGGGGTAGCTCTTCATGGGAACTCTGCGGTGGCTTTATTAAAAAACCAGAATAACGTGCGCATGACAAAACGGAGGAATTCTGTAGAGTAGCGATGGCAACTGAGAGAGAACCTGGAGGGCTAATTTTAAAATTGCAAAAGGAGGAACTGGAGGACCGGGAAATGTGTCTTGTGGAGCCCTGAACCTACTTTTCTCTCATCCCCAGTGTGCTTATAATTCATTCCATAAGTTGCTCAAGCTCCACTTTTAACACTGCTGACATTTGCTTCTCTGCCTGTATTCAAAGGCTGTGGAAGACCTTCCTAGCACTGATGTCTGGAAATCTTATTCATGGCCAGTTTATACCCGCTTGTTCTCCACTCAGTGTTGACTGTCTCTTTAGCTACAGCCCATGTCTCCCCTTTACTGCCCCGATGACGCATCTGCAGCAGGCAGCCGCCTGCCTGCCTTCCCTTCCCTTCTTCCGGCTTTCATTTTGCTGAGCAGAAGGCGCCAAGCTCCTGCAGCTTCTCGTAAAAGGCCTTGCGGTCGCTGGGACCAGCCTTGCAGCCCTGCTCCGCGCTGGTAGCGTAGGGATTCTTCTTGAACGCAGGTGGCCAGACGTGTGTATGGCACTCTGTGATCTCTGGTCACAGCAGTCGCAATTCCCGCTTCTCTAACTGCTCTGATACATTCCAGGGTTGTATGTGTTAAATGATTTGTGCTGTTTACTGTATTTATTGTGTGTCCTGTAAATGGATTTAGAAACAGAAAGACTGAAAATATATAGCTTGCTTAAGCAAGGACTGACCAGAGGGGGAGGGTAGGCAACCAGCACACATCTTGAAAGGACGAAGTTTTAAGAAATGAGCAAAATAGAAATGTAAGACTTGGACTAATGAAATGAAAAATTTTAGTGGAGTGTTTCAGGAAAAAAAGGAAAGATGCAGAGACTTCCACCAGCAAACAGATATCAGTAACAGGAATAGTTTATTATTGCTTAATACTTTTCAAGCTGGACAATGCAAAACATCCTAAATTTACTAATAGGAACAAAATCCTGCCTTGTCAGGAGAATGCCCTGGGTGATGCAATCAGCATTTCCTTTTTTAACCTCCGTGATTCTGTAATACATAGTTGATATTCACTTCAGAAAATCCTGTACGGAGGCAGTCTGAAATGAGTAAAGATTGCAGTGGAAATATAGCATAAATATGTTCTTGGATGTGATGCATGAAGTCTAAATGAAGTAACTAGGTTGAGGGGGATCATCAGCTGTTTGTTTGCACATCAAAAAGTGCTGTATTGCAAATTCTGGTGTTGAGAATATAGTCCTGGAAACCTTGTGTACTGGCATTCGATGCTGTGGGAATGCACACCTCAGCCTTGGTCAAGCCTTTGTTTCCTTTCCCTTCATTTTCAGGGAAACACAAGGCATAGTCTGAAAGCAAACAAAACAATCCTTTTTAACAGTTGCTGTGGTCATGAGAGAACAGTCATCTTTAAATTGTCCTATTCTACAAAATTCAAAGTAATTATTACCTTTTGAATGCCTATCCCAGCAAAGACTGCAGAAGTGGTGCAGAAAATGTTACCTCTGGACTCTGCGTAACTGTTCTCACTGCAGTGCAGTGCAGGATGAGATGCATTTAGTTTTACATTGAACAAGTTTCTTACCCTGTTTATCTCAAATATTCCATGCAGTTCCAGCTGTTCAAAACTCCTCCATAATGATGGTAGATACAAGCATTGTTTACAAAAATTTTTTGACTATGAAATGAACTCTTGCAGATGACGGGGAAAAATTGAACAGCAAGGCAAATGTTTGCAAAATAAATCAATGCCTGTAGTTTCGCAGGTAGCAACTAGGGATTCCTAACACGGAAATGGCTGAACCTCTGATCCTGAAACTGTGGGGGCAGCACGTGTTGTTCACTGAATTGCTTTGCAGATGCATGTGTAGGGATGAAACTATAAAAACTACTTCAGTCTTCTTGATCGTAAAAGTGGGTTTCTACTCAAACTCTGAAATTTTCAGGTTGATTCTGTGGACTGTGTATGTGTTCGGAGATGTGGCACACAACTTGGAGGGCTGAGCTCTTCTCTGCAGTGAGAAGGAAAAATGCATTGGTATCTGCCTACTCAATTTGGGAAGAAATACTTTAAGTATAAGGACTAGCAAATTACCTAATTTTTGTGTTCATCTAAATTATCACACATAGACCTTGCGATTTCAACACAGAATTTACATTAGCAGGAATTCTAATTCATAAATAGTGGTAAATCTTCTGTTAATTAATCTAGATATGCATCTCTGATGGTGGAATAAGTAACTTGCATAGTTTCTCTAGTAGAAAGTTAGCCTGACAGTTCTGTTCTTTGTAGAACATTGTGTCCACAATTAATACTTCYTGTAAACCTTTCTTGGGCAACAGGCAAATGTAATATACAGGGTCAATACAATTTATTGCATGTGTAAGTTCAGGTCTAGCTTGCAGTTCGGAGCTGTAAGTCCATAATTTGCTCATCTAATTGTCTATTTTCAACAGGTAATGCTCTTCAGCTAGGAAAGTCTTTAAAAGAAACCCAAGAGATTCTTTCAGCTACTTCATGTACAGATTTTCATCATGAGTGAGTCATTCTGGTTGTGTGGTGTTGTCGTGTGTGCGTCCGTTCCCCCCCGCCTCCCCGCAACATGAAAAATCTTGGTTTTGGTCTTAACCTGTTGTGAAATGTGTCAAAACAACTTCCTGTTCGTCTTGCCTCTGAAACCCTCAGCTCAATATCTAGTAGTGATTAGAACTGGTCAGAAATTTCAGTTGGTACTCGTGGCAGAAAATGTAATTTTAGAAACACCAAAATATTTCTGGAATTGATTTTGATTTTGCATAATGGTTTATCTTTTGCAGTGAGCTGACATTTCAAAAGTTGAGGAAAACTTCACTTTGACATTTAAAGGGAAATAAAATATTTTGACATATAACTTCCATTAGTGCAAGTTTTCCTAGTCTCAACAAAATATTATTTAACCCAAATCAGGCTTCGTAAATTCTCAGTTTGGCTAGTTTCCTGTGTAACACTCTCACAGGAGGTTTAACTTTTAATGAATTGCTAGTGAACCAGAGCTTGCCATAATGCTCCGACAGCGATGCAGTTGTGAAAGCTTTGACTGCTGAGAGAAATGAGCAGGAGAAAGCAAGGTGATTGATGTTTTCTTTGGACAGGCTTTTTATGGGATTTAGTTTTTAAAAAAACCAAACAAACCCTTACTGGTAATCTACAGGAGTAATCTGTTTCTAATATAATTACTCTTCTGCAATGACTACTCTAGCCATGACCAGCATTTGTCTGAAGGGGGAGAGAAGAATGTGCCTTTTTTTGGCTCAGAGCCTTCTCTGCCTTTCTCTTCACAACTTCTTCCAAGCTGGCTCCTCATCCTTGAATACCATCTCCACCTGCGCGTGCTGCAGCGGTGCGGTCATGATGGTTTTGCTGACAGTTCTCCGGCTGCCCGAGGAGCGCTGAGCAGCAGCCGGGGCAGCTGGCACCCGGCCTCGCGGGGAGCCTGCCTCCCCTGGTGCTGCTTTAACCGGCAGCTGGCCAAAGCGAGCCGCTGTGCAGCAGCGCCGTGCAGCTTTTGCACTTGGCACAGCACTGCTGCTGGCACAGGTAGCTGAGGAAGCAGAGCGGGGGTTTCAGATCAGTTATTAAGGAGAGAACTGGGGTTTCTGGTCTTCAGAGAAGAGCAGAAAGCCTTATGTTTTGGGTATCTGAATCAGCGTTTCGGAAGGACTTGCACCCATTCCAGTTTTGCCTTCTTTTGTGCCTCCTTCCCAGCCCTGACAAAACAGGCCCAGTCAATGGAGGAAACCGAACTAAGGTTGCAGAGGAGAGGATCTGGGAGCCCAGAGGGAGGGGAGCGTGATATTCTAAAATGAGTTTATTCTTGCAGAAGAGGCATAGGAGATGTAGACTGGAACAGAAGGAAGTAGCTTGCTATCAAGGTAGCAATGAAGGGGAACTGTCAGAATCAGCTCATTCTTCATTCATGCTTGTTTAAATGTTAAAATATGTATGTTATAGAATGTGGAAAAGCATTGCAAGCTGACTAAATATGCTTTCTCTAGACAGGATTTTCTGTAATTCCTCCTATAGGGGGTTTTCAGTTATTATTTCTCTTCTTTACAGTGGTAGATGTGCATCTGTTACACTTTTTCTAGACTATAGCTGTGGGTAGCCTGTTCAGATTGTGGCATTCTAATAAAGCTGATTGATTTAGTATCTAGTTAATTAAAATAGAAGATATACAGGTATACTATGAATGCAAGTTGCATTGCCCTTAGGATGCTGGTGATTTATGATTGTATTGGAGTGAGTGGGAAGAAGCTACCAAAATTATTTACGGTTGTAACAGGAAAGAAGATGGCTCTTTGCTTCAACAGTATCGGTCCCCGTCTTTAATCTTTAATTAACTCTCTGAATTTGACTAGATCTGCAAATAGCAGATGTTGAAGTGTTGCCAAATTGCAGCCATCATCTGCTTCTCACATACATAATTTGTAGGAATATAACTATAAAGAAATATATCACAAGTCCTCAGTACAGTATTCCCTGATAATAGGGAGTTGTGTTCTTTTTTTTTTTTTTGCAATTAAGTTTAACAGCATGCAAGTGATTAAATAAAGCATACACAAAAAAACACTTTCATAATAGATTTTGAGAGCAAGCAAATGTGAGGCTATTCCAAAACTTTACATTGTACTAACTGAATGAATAATTATCTTCTAGCTGTGTAGTGTTCAAATGAAATGGATAGTGACCATGTGGGGTCTTTTTGCAGTTGAAGTATTTTGCTTATTATTTCTGGTGCAAATAAATGATATCTTTTGTTCCTCGCAGTGGTACCTCTGAACTATGACTGAATTTTTGTAGTTTAATACAAAAAGGGAAGACAGGTTCATTAAATGCAAGAGTTCCTATGGAAGGGGGATTGTGACTTGAATTTTACCTAGTAAAATGCACAAAATTTCTTCCTTCTGCTCTGAGAAGAGCTGGAATCATACAGTGTTCTCTTGACATCGTCTATGAAAGCTCCTCTTGATTACTGAATATCTGTTATTACCTTTAAAAGAAAAATTGTAAACACACATTAAAGTGTAGAGAAAAATTGCTGCTTGGCCAGTAACTCATCTCCCAATTTAAAGTTATCTTATGTGCAAGGCTGGTTTTGCTTTATATTTTTCAAGGCATTGGTCGGTAGAGAGTACAGTCCTCAGCCTTAATATCATCCTTGCTGTAATTCAAATAGAATTGGAGCTGTGGGGTTACATTAGCAGGTCTTTTAAGGTAGTGATTTGAAGCTTAACAGTGTGGGCTTGACCCTGTTGCTTCTACAGGTGGCCTCACCATCCTCTTAGGTAGGGATCATTTAGAATCCTGCAACTGGTAGATGCGTATGTGCATATCTGCAAGGAGAGGAAATCACTTTGTCCGTTAAAAACTTATTTGGATGTGGAAGCTTTTTATACCAGCAGAAGAAATTAGCCTAGATTTTTTTTTTTTTTTTTTTTTTTATCCCAGGAGCAGAGCCTTACAGCACTCCAACAGTTTAATGCATAAGCAACCAAGCAAAACATGTCCATACAAGCAACACACTTTTGGGATAGACTTGGGAGGAAGAGGGAGGAGAAAATGAGTACTTTTTTTTTTTTTTTAGTTGTTTGTTTTTAATCCATTATCTGTACTCCTTTCTCAATAGTTTATCAGTGATTTTCTTATGGCTTCTTAACTTTTCAATTCCATTCCAGTTAAGTTGCATTTAGAGTGTACCCGTTACCTCTAAACTGATCTCTGTCATTTTGTTGGGGTTTTATACTCATTTTTGCTGTCTAGTAATAGACATGTGGAAAGCTACATCTTGAGTGTATGGGTTGAAAATAAAGTCATTAATTTTGTCATCTTCACAAATCAGTCTGTCATGTCACTTAATCTGTTTTAGAAAGAAATCGTTGCTCAGAGTGACTAGATAACATGCTGGTAGTAGTGAGGAAAAAGGAATTCCCGAAAGAGGGAAAAGTAAAATGTGTTTTGCTGAGTGTGGTTCAGGAGGTTGGTTGACTTGAATCAGACTAAATCTGAGACCTCAGATGGTGTCAGTTGTGTCTGTGGAAGGCTGGTGGAAGTTGACTGTTTCTCTTGCTGTAGGTAGCACACGTGCAGGTAGTGTGGTTGCCATCTCCTTCAAAAGAAATTCACAGAAAGAAACACAGATGCATGATTAATAATCTTCTTATCTCCTTATTGTCATGTGAGCATTTGAACCAAGCAGGCCAGCAACCCTGCTTCTGTTTAGAGGGACACATGTACGCCTACCATGTTGTGTATAACCAGAGGATGGACAGTGGCTGGTGGGCTTTTTTCTCTGCTGACTTAGTTTTAAATGACTGTATCAGCTGAAGTTGTGTCAAGATAACAGCTAGAGGCCTAAGCTGAGAAGGAAAGGCCATTTTGAGGTATGTACAGAGGCTTGGGGCTGGATTCATCTTGTCCTGTGTCCACATCCAAGCTAATCATCTCAGTTTTCTAGGCAGTGGAGAGCAACATGCACATGGGGCATCCAATCTGTTAAGGTTCATACTTTAGAATGAGCTCAATCGCATTGTTAAAATGCCTGTAAAGGGAGACCAGAGTGACTAGACGAGATGTAAACATCTGCAGTGAAGTCGTACGTTAGGGATCAGCTTTGCCCATGTGGTCTTGCAGTGGAAGTGTGTGCTCCAGGACCACATTCTGCTTCAGGAAAGCCTATCAGCATTTGTCGTGCTGATGGCCGGTTCAAGGGAACTCGAAAGACTAGTTAATGCAGTTCTGTCTGGGATGGCCATTGTGGTGACTTCATTATCTGGGTTCTGGTTTGCCTGATTTCTCAGGGAAAAGGCAGAGAAGGTGAGAAAAGAGCATGGAAAAGTGGCAAAACTTGCTTACAGTCCTGAAGCCAGGTCCATGGCAGAGCCCAGAAATCATTAGGGTTCATGAGACCCAGTCTTCTAACAAACCATAAATAAATAAACTGATCTAGCTTTGTTATTCAGTATATTAGATATATCTAGAAGCCTAAATATGACTTGACTATAATTTTAGAACTGGGTCAGACAGCTGGAGGAGTTGTTCTTTGATCCTGCTTTTGGTATACTGAATATAGCAGGTGCTTCAGTAAAGTAAGAGAGCTCCAATGTGGAGAAAACCTCCTGACTGCAATCCCCTAATCCTTTTTTACAAGCACAAGAACTCAGACCAAAACATGACTTCCTCAGTTCTATATGTTACTTGGAAATTAATGTATCCGATAGACTCTTCTGAGTGTTTCAGCTGCTTTCTTGTGTGCACTGTGAAAAGACAGATGTGCTTCTTATACTAATCTATAGATTAGATGTGTATAATACCCTATATTTTCTCTTCCAACAGAGAAAAGAGACAATGCTTGCAACTGATAGACATAAACCAAAACTGGAAACCTGCTTTTGCAAGAAAGTAATGAGGACAGCAACAAGCTAAACAGATTTACAGTGACAAAAGCATGTTAAAACCAATGTGTAACTGTAATTTTTAAAACCTGACATTTAATTTCTGCCTTGTAAATCTCTTCTTATCTCCCCATTAAGGACAGGGATTTAAGAGGTAGAAAGATTTCTTGGTTGCGGATTCAGGCATAGTTAGGTTTTGGGTTACAACCTCTTTTTCTCTTTGCCTGCCTTCTCACTTCCAAAAAAACTGATAAACAAGGAAAAAGAAAAGCGAGTACTTAGAATTTGTTCCTACTCCTATTTCCAATGACAGTAATGTCTGTGATCAAAGGAGTGAAGTTTCTAATGCCTTCTTGCTTCAAACAGCTGTTTCTTCCATTCAGAGATGTTCATGGCACAGGGACAGCAATATTAAACATGAATAAGAAGGGCAGTCGTGGTAACTGTTGAAAGGCAAGGACATCAGAGGGGCCAAGTGTGTGAAGGCTAACTGTTCAAGTGCTAAAGTCCGTGTAAAAGTGAAAGGGTTTGGAAGACCACTTCTTATCCTCTTGATAACTCCCTGAAATCAGAATGTTAGGAAATTTAGGGCAGTAATGAATACAGCACAGTGAAGTACAGTCTCATACATCTTTTTGTTCTTGCTGTAACTGATTGCAAAAGAAATGTTAAAACAGAGAATGAGAAATGATGACTGACCTTCTTATACTGGAGGCAGTAGTATTACACCTGAATCCTATCATTATCCAATTTTAATTTCCAAGAACATAGTTGTATGTAATGAGGGATTTTTAATTTAAAAATATGAACATTTTAAGACTAATACTCCTTCCCCCCCCTTCTGTAAGTATGTTTAAATCAAAACTTGTTTCTTTTTACAAGAGCAAAAGCAGTTTATCATGTTTCTAGGGAAACCATACAAATGGATTTCTCCTTCTCCATCATATGCCAGACATAAGATACTGTACAGACTGATAACTAGCTGGTCAACGTGGCAAATGCACCCTGTTTATTTTGGTTGTTGATGTTATTCTGGGATTTGTTGTCCTCTTGGAATGACAGCATAGTAAGCTCTGCTCAGTTCGCTGTTTTCTCTCATTGTGAATTCTTGGAAGAATATTAGCACAGTAACAACGGCAAGAGGCTTGCATAAAGCAAGCACTGTTTCTTGTTAAGGTGGCGGTAGCCATATGTTGTTTAAATCCCAGAGGAATACAACGTTCCATTACGTGGCACCATAAAAGAAATGCCCAACTCATTTCTGATAGTGTCAGACCTATGCTGCTGCTTTTGTGTAACTGCACTATGTCATGGGATAGGTAATCTGTTTGGATGAATTTGTTCCAGTTATTAACGGATTAGTGGTTTTTTGCAATAGGTTTCGGTATTGCTTTTCCCTAGCTCTTTTAAGGTTGTTTCCTGTGGTCTAATACTTAGTGAGGATGAAAAAGTCTAGGTTTATTGTTAAGTTTTAAGAGACTCTCCAGAACAAACTTGCTCAGTTTGCAGGTAAAAATGCAGTTTTCCTCAACTTGTAATCGTCAGCTCTTCAGCCTCAGCCTGGAGTATGGAAATGAAAACTTTTTGTTTGTTTTAAGTACATACATTATTCCTGTTACCTAAAGGTTCTGCGATTAAATTTAAAGAGCTCTCTTAATGATGCATGAATCGGAAGGGAATCCAGTACTTAGACCCATAGGTTTCAGCTGCTGGTTCTCTAGTGTTAGCAAGGATAGTAAGACACGGTCTTGTTGCAGAGGGGAGATAAAACCAGTACAAAATATTAGAGCTTACAAACCAAGTATTCCTAAAGTGTGAATGCCTGTTCAGCTGCTGTTTACATATACATCACGGTACCAATGTTGGGGTGTGTCACAACTGGAATCTGCCCTGAGATTCTTTTTAATCTGCCTTTTTTCCCCAGTTTTGTTTGGCCTTTATGGTTTGCTTTCCACAACTGGCTAGTTTGTGCTCTTCAAGTTTTTCATTTCTTTTCTGTGCTCCTTTGCCTCCCTACTGTAGCTCCTGTGCCATTGTCATGGTTTTCTTAACTCTTCATTATGTTCCTCTCTCTGCATTTGGTCAGGCTTCCCCTCGCCATTGGCAGAGAGGTCATTTGAGGGCCAAGGAGAAACAGGTCATCCTATGCCCAAAGCTAACCTGTTCTAAGGTGCAGGGAGTAGCTGTTGCAAGGACAATGTCCTCAGTTTCTGTAGCTCTGGGAGCGTGCTCAGGCGCAGACAGGGCTGAAGCATACCCAGCACTGTGAGGAGCAGCAGCTGAGTGAGCTGACATGCGAACATCGCTTTTTTTCTGAGAATACAGACTCTGAACACTTAGAACCCTGGGTAGCCAAAATTGCATCCTTTCTAATTGCAGTAGGGAGCAACTTCAGTGATCCACCTTCAAGATCCAATTTAAGATTATAGGGCCTCTAGATCAAATGGTATTCCAGCAAGTGAATTCAGGAAATGAAGAATATGCATTCCTGATGTGGGCAGAAAAATATTTTCTGTGGTTCCATTCCCTTTGGCTTTGACAAAGCTATGACCAATAAAAATATGAGTTTTACTAAGGAAAATGGTAAGCAACTTCGCTGTAAGTATTACCTGTAAAATAGAATTCCATGTGTTGAGTAAGGAATATACTATTTTGCCTAGCTGACTTGTTCTTGTTTCTACTCTTCTTTTTAGAAAGAAAATAGAAATGTTCTTCACTGCCAGATTTCTTTGGCTAGCAGGTCTCAAATAATTGTCCTCTTTCTATATGTCAGCATATGAGTTGAGATAGTCAGTTGAGTCAAAGTGCAAATGGATATCCTGGTCAGTCAGAGCATAGCTAACTCAAATTTAAATCCCTGCTTGTAACATACATTTGTTAATGCTTTTTGTTGCTTTTTGACCAATTTTACTAACTTTCAAGTTAGAAAGCTTAGTTCATTTGTCATCCCAGTTTGTTGAGGACACTATTCCACTAGAATGATATTTAATTACTACAAGTTGCTAGTACATCAGATCACCATATGTGCTGCAGAACAGTATATAAAATTCAGAAGTATGCTCATTATGAAACACTGATGCTTCTCAACCAGTGTGTGTGTGTGGATATCTTGGCACAAGTAGGAAGTACTAAGTCGCAGGATCCCTGCGAATTCTTGCTTACAGTGTATTTTGTGGCAAAGGTATGTTGTTGATTAGTGATTATTAAGGTTGGTATCATGTTGGATTCGTCACTAATGAAAACACTTGTTTGATTAGTAGTACTTTTCATTTCAGTAACTGACTGCAAGGACTCTGAAATACTATTGTTGAAAAGAAATGTGGACCTCAAAGGCTCTCATTTTATGCCAAGTTGAGCGACTGCTGGCGTGGTTCTCAGACAGTTATCAAAAGATATCCTATAACTGTTCCCTGCTGCCTTGTGTGTTGCCTTCAACAGTAGACAATATCAAAGATTTCAAAGGAAGATATGAAAGGGCTATAGTGGAGGGCTGGGATCAAATTTAACCACTGCAGTAAACTATTATAATGTCTAGTAGGTAGAAACTGGCTTAAACTAAGGAACACAAGTTTCTGTTCATAATTTGTGTTGTAGCTATATACTATCATTCATTAGAAGAGATTTCCTGAAATACTTAAAGGGAAGGATGCTTGTGATGTGTAATTAGAATAGAGAGGCAGCAAAACACCGGTATGAGTTGGAAGTGAGTTAATAGATCTTTTTAAAATTTTTTTTTCTTGAAAAAATGCCTTCCTTTTATGATTTTTCTGAGTGGTTTATCAGTTCTGTCTTTCTTCCCTGATTTTAACAGAAATTACTACTTGTGACAGATTGCAAAAATAGAGTGACAGGGTTTCTTGCTCACCCTGAACTGTGAATTGTAGATAGCATTTGGTTGGGCTGCTTCTTCATTTAACCCCTTTTTTTCCTTTTGTCCTCTCCTTAATTTCAGAAAGAGAGAACTGGTGCCATACCTCTGTGTGCCCTTAGTGTCTTTTTCATTTGTCTAATTGCTCTTTCTGTTCAGACTCCTACTCAAGAGTGTTTCAGAAGCCTGCATAAAACATTTGGCTGCCGAAATATTTAAATGACTTCTCAAGCCATTAAAATATGTTCATCATGGTTTCATTAATAATTTCTTCATATATCTCACTTTTACAATCTTTCTGTGGCAGCATATTCTCTGAGGTAGCAAATTTTATTGTTATGACTGGATTATGTTGCTTTGGTCCCGTGGCAAGGAGAAGATCAGCAAAGGGAATCTGCTGTGGAGGATGGAAAGAGGTCAGAAACAGAGGAGGACAGACAAAAATAGGAGAGATGGCAGTCCATACTCCAGAACCTCTTTTCAGCCCAAATGATGGGGTTGCAGAAAAAGCAGAACAATGGCACAAACTGGAAAGTGTGACTAAAAGGCTTCATGCAAAGTTTAAAAAAAAAAATAAATCATTTTTAATCTTAGTCCCTTACCATTTTCATTAATGCTGCATTGCCTTCCATTTGTAAGCCCTCACAGAAGGGAGAAGTGATGAAGCTGAGGACCATGTCCAGTTGGGTTTTGAATATCTCCAAGGATGGAGACTCCACAACCTCTCTTGGTGACCAGTGTTTGACCACCCTCATAAGAGGAATTTTCTCCTTATGTTTAAAAGGAATTCCCTGGATTCAGTTTGTGCCCATTGCCTCTTCCCCTTTCACTGGGCACCACTGAGAAGAGTCTGGCTCCCCTCCACCAGGTATTTACATATTGATAAGATCCTCCCCCGAGGTTAAACAGTCCCAGCTCTCTAAGCCTCTCCTTGCATGTCAAGTGCTCCAGTCCCTTAATCATCTTTGTGACCCTTTGCTGGACCTGCCCCAGTATGTCCCTGTCTCTCTTGTACTGGGGAGCCCAGAACTGGAGGATCCAGCACTCCAGGTGTGGTCTCACCAGTGCTGAGCAGAGGAGAAGGATCACCTCCCTTGATTTCTCTGTGTGCTTAATGTGCTTAATAATCCTAGGTACATCCAGACTCATGCAGACCCTTAGCAAGGTATTTACTCATGTGCCCAAAATTTGCTTTCTCTGAATCTTTCACTTTCTTTTCTTCTGGCTTAGTTGCTACAGCACCTAATAACCAACTTTTGTACTCTTCAGGAAGACTTCTCACTGCTATGTGGATTGTCATTTTGCATGATATTTTGGTCATTAGACCCAGGTTTTTGTTTGTAGCTGTTTTTATTACAGAAAAAGTATCAGCTTTTGAAATTGATAGGCACAGAGAAAAATCCATTATCATCTTTTACTGTAACTATATATTGCATGTAACCAAGACATGTTAAATGGAAGGTTTATTACTGACTTCTGTGGCTGTTGATTTCATCCTCCATCTCCATCTGCTAAGACTTGGACATTCATCTAAGCTTTAACCATGTATTTCAAGTTTATGAGAAATTCCTTCTTTATCAATCTTCAATAACTTAGTTGCAAGTCCTGCACCTTCTCCTTCTTAGGCATAAGATGCTAAGGTTGATTTCCTTTCAAGTGTCAGCATTCAACTGTTTGCCTGCCTGCTTTACCTTTCTCCTCTTACCTACTCCCTTACTCAAACTTGTGAATTCTCACCAGGTCTGCTAATCTGTGTTGTGTTAATTATTTTCAAAATAAATGCCTATGCTCTAGAGGTAATCAGTACGGGGCAGGAGGCCTACTTCATCATTAGTTGACCTTGCAGTGAAATTTGAGTAGCTAGTAGACTTGAGATCTTATGAAATGGGATTGATGGTCTGGTAGCAAAAGTCAAAATGCATGCTGTTAGGATGGAAAAAGCTTTTTCTTGTGTTGAAATGACATTTGAACAATCTTACTTTAGTTTTCCAAGTAGCATTGACTTCAGGATGAGCACTGAACCGAGTTCCTTATTTTGCATTCCCTTTGTGCCAAGCCACCGATAATAGATCAAACTGTCCTCCTTAATGGAGTCAAAAGCAATAAAATAAGGATGAAGTGCAGGGTGTTGTAACAGTGTGAAACTGGAATCAGGTCTGTTACTGTGACAGACATAATGGCATATAGCTCATTCCTGCATGCAGACTGCATCGTCTCAGGATAATGATCTTCATGATGAGACAAAGTGTTTCTGAGAGAGGCTGCCAAAAATGAAGAGTATGAGTAAGATTTTTTTTTTTTTCCCCCTGCAGAAAAGCACTGTGTTCCATAGCCTTAAATGTCAAATTAAACGGGGCAACTTCCAAGTATAAATACACTTTGTAATAGGCAGTATCAGCTATGCTTTGGGAGGCTGGAAACCTCGCAATACACATATTTGAGAAATGAGATGTGATTTCTGCTTACTGTATTGTTTGCTGTATAAATGATCTTGAAGAGCAGGGGTGAACAGTGAGGTAATGAAGTACTAATTTATTCATGGTAGTTAAGGGCCAGCTCTAAAGAACTGTGCAACTACCTTGCAATGCTGCTTAACTACACCATAAAATTGTAAATGAAATTCGGTGTAGAGAAAAGTAAGTGTGCACAGAAGGGATGGGAGGCATCATGAGAAAATTACAATGCTACAATGGTAGGCTCTGACCTGGCTCTTAACACGTAGTTATTGCTCCAGGATCTTCTTCCCATAGGTAGTTCTAGGAAAGCATGACCTTAATGCTCAGTAGTGCTAAGCAGTACAAGGCAAATTGAATGTTAGGTGTTCCTAGGGGAATGATGGAGAACATACCATAAGACATCATTATACAATGGTGTGCCTGCAGCTTAAATATTCAGAGCAGTTCTGGACTCTTCTCAGAGTGGGTAGGGCAGAAGATGGAGTACAGTAACAGGATGGATCAAGTGTGTGGGACAGTATCTGCATGTGGGGTAACTAAACAGTTGGGGCTCCCTAGCCTGGGAAAAGACAACTGAAGAGAGAGAGGCTAAAGGTCTGTATAATCATGAGAAGCACGAAGATGAACAGTGGTGGGTTATGCACTTTCAAACGAAAGGTAGTGGTTCTCTGCCCAGTGTGGTTAAGCTATAGCACTACATACCGTGACTTGTTCTGAATGCTGAGGTAAACTATGATCGAAGTTTGCAGGAATTCAGAAAGTTAGTTAAAAATTTGAGGGGATCAAATCCATTGAGATCAAGTCCAAATAACATACCTGGCTCAGAAAGTTCTTCACTGCAGCTTGTTAGAAAATGAGAGAGTACTTGAGGGAAGTATCATATATTGTTCCATTTCTGTAGGGACATTTTGTATTGGTCACTCTTCTAACTCCCTGCCTGCCCCTAACAAGACCAAAGAGTTTTTCCTTGCAGGAGGGTGAGAAGCAGTGGCTAAAGAACAAGAAAAACGAATGAAGGGAACAAGAGGTTGTTTTATTATTATTATTTTTTATTAAGGAGCTTGTGAAAGCCAAAATAGAAAAACAGGGCATGGAGAGGGAATACTGAACAGGGTACCTGTGGCCAGGCCCACTGCTCCTGGAAGTGCCCCAGGAGCTGATGAACACTACCCAGTGATGCTCTGCCTGGAGATGTGATGGGGCAAGGGAAAAAAAACGTGTTTCCAGAGTGTTCAAGGTTCCCTCTGCTAAGCTGCCTGGTGCTGTGGGTGGCTTGCTTGAAGAAAGGCCGTGGGGCTAGATGGACTGCTTGCTGTGATAGCTCTTCTTAAGTAGCTTTTTTTATTGTTTGTTGTTTTCTGGGGGGTTCCTTTTCCACGGTAGACTGGAGAAGGAAGGAGGCTAATACTTCATTTTCTTCAGGTTATGGTGTGCAGGTGGTCATGTATGTACAGGCATAAGTGTGATTTATTTCCTTGACTTGTTTTTTTTTTTTCTTTGTACCAAAGGTATTCTCCCTATCTGAGTTCAAATGCAGAACTGACCGATAAAGATAGGTTCTTGTCAACCTTACGTAGTTTCTGCATTCTCAAGGCTGGTTATAGACCTGATTCTTTTTAGAGTGTGGGTTTTTTTTGTTTTTTTTTGTTTTTTCCTTTGACATGAAGGGGGGAGGAAGAGGAGAACTATTTTGAACTACAGTATACCTTTTTGTTGAGAAGGTTTGTTTTCCTTAATAGCAAGCGGTTAACTTCATGTTCTAGATAAAGATAAAATAGCCTTGAATATTGATTACAAACAGGTAACTCTGGAAAGCACTGGGAAGGAAACAGATATTAGAAATAAAAATCTTGGTGAGGCAGGGGGGGAGATATTTGAAAGTTTTGTTGCAAAACATGTAAAATGTAAAATTAATCACTCAAGTGTACTGTGCGTGTTTAGATCAAGGAGAAAATTTCTGTTGGCTCCAACCCACTTGTGCATGTGCTTGTGCTCTTGCTCACGCTCTCTCTCTCACGCAAACGCACCCCCCCTTTCCTGTTTCTTGATGAAACTGGTAATTTTAGCTTTCCGATTTCAAATCTCTATCCAATGGTGAACCAGGAGATCTCATGAGATTTACGTAGTGAAGTTTGGGTTTTGAAAAAGAGAATTCGGAAGGGATCTAGTCTCAATGGATCTGCTTATGTGTTTCCATTTCTCTGTTTTTAAAAGTGAGAGTTAATCCTAATCTAACAAAAAGCTCAGCTGTCCTGGTATTATGCTGCTGCTGCTGCTAGTTTATATAAACATAGTGAGATTTGTGTTAGTACAAAAATACCCCAAACCAAAAAAAACCCACATGTGCCCATACCATTACACCTATAAAGCCTTGCAGACTGATGCAAAATGTTACAAGTATGTGTTCCTAAGAGGAAAAGAAGTATTCAAATTGGAAATCCTTATAATAAGGGGAAAAAAATGTTACTGTTAGGAGTTTTCTTGGAGTGTTTTATTCTTGGAGCCTCTGAGAGTGTATGTTGCCTCACTTCTGCAGCAGACCTTGGAGTGCTGGGGTAATGTGAGCTACCGGATGTTCAGGGAGTATTTTGAATTCTGGAAAAGATTAAGCCTTTTCTTGGGCCTAAGGCTGCATGAAAAGGAAGTAGATAGAGAAAAACCATCAACTGCATACAGGCAAAGGTGTATAATACATGCTCCTGTTGAAAAGGACTCAAATAGGCATTATGTATAAGCTTATCTTTAAAGAGACGTTCAGTATTTACACCAAAATAACTCTTTGGAAATAGTGTGTTGCTTGTTACTGCTGCAGGAGAGGTAGGTTATTTGTTGTTTCTGGAAGTGGTTTTATAGTATCATTTTGTACTTTGAATTAACTGTATCGGCCTATTACTAAGTGAAATGTGTATGTCCCTCTTCTTCCTTCCTTGCTTCGCAGATGCACGTTTCCACTGTGCTTTCTGATCAGGAAGCTTTGTGGCCTGCCATTAGGGTTTTCCTAATACATTTTTCTGAACTCTGAAAGAGGAGGGAGAGAATGTGTTTTGAGTATTGTGTCTGAAATGCTAATTCTCTGGTAATCAGAGTTAAATGTCATTGATGGCAGACTGCATTCCTGAGGGCTGGGGGGAAAAAAAAGTGTGATTGCATGTCCCAGTTCATTTTGAATTCCAAAGGAAAGGATTTTAGCGTACCCCCCCATTAACATATGTATATAATAAGTATGTATGTATGTTAGAAGTATGTGTTTGTTTTGCTTTTGATAACTGTTCTTCCCTGTGGCAAGATTTTTTGCAGTGAATGCATCTTTAGCATGCTTCTATACTGTGATTTCTCTGGGAACTGTATAAAGTTAGTTCAACTGAGTAAACTGTTAATGTTTTGCACAATATAGGTCTCCCACACACTATGAAAATAATGTGTTACTACGTTATACACCTGGTACATTGGAAAGCAAGCCTTTTGCACTGGTGCTGAAATGTCTGTCTATAACACATCAATTAAATCTAACTTGTTTTGAAGGTGGTATATGCAAGTATTGCTGGTGTTGTGATTTCAGTATGTTCATCTGGTCAATGGGGAATCCCATGTGTACATGTGGGGATCAATGGGGAGTCCCACAAATTTGAACACAGTCTGCTAATGTGCATCCCCAAAAAATTCAGGGTGAAGTTTGAAGAGAAACTGCTGTACAAACTGATTCAATTATGTTTTGCAGGACCTCTGCCATGAACCTTAATTTGTGGAGGAAGGCATAATATGTTTTATCCACACTTTGGTATTATGAAATAAAGCATAGTTTCTCCAGTGGAAAGGATGGATATGCTATGTTCCTTTGTATTTTCTTTCCATTCTCTGTGTGGAACAACATTTTCTTCTTGCCTGCCGGATTAGCCCAAACATTTTTTCTTCTTCTTTCTTGGAAACAGAGCTTAATACAGAGCTTCCAGCCAGAAAATGTTTTAGGAATCCGTTTGGAAGGTTTTAAGCTTGGGGAGCAGGGGGAGACAAACAACTTAACTTGCTTGACATCTGCTGCTGAAGTTGACGTGCGTAAGTGTGTCGCATCATTTTGGCTGCCCACAGAATAGGGAAATACTAAAACCATAAATTCAGTGATGTTTTGTTTGTCTTGTCAGCCAAGGTTGCAGATTCAAGTGATAACTACCAGTTAAGAATCTATGATTGAATCTGAACAATATCCCTGAGTGTCCATCCCTCATTATAGACAGGGTAAATTCTGACAATGATGCTACCAAAATATCAAAAAGAGTAGGAAAATCGCATTTGCTTTACAAATTCTGTATATCAAGGGAACAGTGTTGTTTGAAAGGTCTGCTGAATGTTGGTGAATGTAAGTGTAGGACTTGGGTAATTTAGAAATAGCAGAGTTTTTGTTTGTAAGATTGAGAATTTAATAAGTAGGATTTTTTCAAAGAAGTTAAATTGGAAGATATTCAGTTTGACTATAGAGTTTTAAATGTAGAATTTATCCTTTTGAATTTGCTATGAAGTAATTATTGGAATATTTAAATACCTTTAAATGATTAGGACAGTAATATGGATTTTAAGATCTTTCAGATAGTGAAAAAAGAATGGATATCCATGTACTATGATTCCTTAATGTGTCCCATAGGGCACAGCCATAAAACAGGCCTGAGTTTGAACTGGAAGTCTTTCAAAAATCTGAAAACTACCCTATTGCCACTGAGTCTCTTGGATTTCAGTATCATTATGGGATGGTCAGGTGGTTTACATCCATGAAAGGTAGTATTGGAGCAGGGGGCTGAAAGAGCCTGTTTGTCAAAGCGCGCAGTGTGGCAGTGCCTCAGGTGGAAAATGGCAGCACCGCAAGAGTCCAAAGTTAATGTTCCCAAAAGTTAATAAGATTGTTTAGCATGTAAAGTTTACTGCCAACACCTCATACTGAATTTGCCTGAGAACAGATTGAAACTATAATGTTGTTCTTTGCATCTGGGGGAGCAGGGCAGCGTTTGGCAATGCTTTCTCAGAACCAGGTTAATTACTTTTTGGTGATGATACAGTCAGTGCAGCCATCTTTGAGATTATTGTTGGTCTGCTGCTTAAACAAAGAAGAGTCTGAAAGTTATGCTGGAGAGAAGACAGGGTTAACAACGGTAAAACTTGAAAAATATGAGTTTGCTGACTTACCCAAATCTGGATAAGAGATGGATTCCCCACTGCTTTGGGAAATTCCCAAAGGAGGTCTTGGACTTTGTTAATACATGTTCAAGAAATTAAGCATAACAGAATCTGTTTGGTAAATCCTACTTAATAAACATTAGTGTCTTGACGTTCTTAATACTAAGATAATACTAATCTTAAAAACCTTTGTGTCCTACAAATGTAATATGAAATAAAGTTTGTACTTCCCTTTCACTGAAATGACAGAAGGGCAAGATTTTTCTACTCTTTATCAAGCTGCCAAGCAATTTGAGACCACTGCTTTCTGCAGAAAATGATTCAGGTGAAGTGCACTTAATTTAATCTCCTCTGTTTCACTGAGTATTTGATAAAAGATAATTGAAAATGCCTCAACTTGTGCTTCAGAAAGTTGTACTCGTAGTTAAACCAGACTTTGGTTTGCTCTTTTTTTCTGCTCTCTCTTAAAGGTCAATGGATCTTATTTGTAATGTGAACTCTGCTGGAAAAGTAAGCCATTTATGGACTCAGTCCAGAGCTGATGAAGCAGCTCGTTAAATGTGCTTCTCAAATGTATTTGTTACATTATTCTCCGCATTATAGTGTGAATGTTGAATTAGTAATTGAAGCAAATTATCGCTGGCCTTGAAGCGGCCAAGTAATTGATTCATTATCTGATGATTACTAGATTTTTATAGCAAGACTCTTCTTGCCCATTTATGAAAGTATCTTGGAAAGGATGTGTGAGGGAACAAATATGGGGCTGGGATTGGTTTTGCTCTTTATTTTACAGATAGTAGTTTGCTGGAGGGGCTGATTGGGATGGTGGGTCTGTCATAAGAGTTCTTTATCAGCTCTGGTCTGGGGCATTACTGTGGTCTTGTCTCTTCCCTCTGGCCAGGATCAGCTCTTCCCCTCTCCCTCACCTGCCCCCTGTGTTTCTTTTGAAATAGAGTGAAAATCAGTTTCTCTCATCTTTTCTCCTTTTTTTAATACAGTGTTAGGGTGTTAGGATTTTTTTTTTTTTTTTTTTAAAAATACTGCTCCCCTAATTATGCTTAAGGTGTTTTGTGTTTTTTCCCCCTGGAAGACAATACTAGAAATTCTACCCCATCTTTAACAGGACAAATTTCCTCCCTGTCTTGCATTACGCTTTTTGTTAGAAAATAGATTTGTAGCCACGTTATCCAACAAAATAGTTATTTTGTTAAAGAATGTTCATTGAAGCTATTATGTAAACAAAATGTCTGTGAAAAAGCTCAGATAGGGTTTATGAGCAGAACAGAAAGTGATTAGCAAAGCTTGAAGGAGGTAGGTAGGGGAAGGAAAATTTTTTAAGCACATAGTGACTGCAGTTAGATTTACTATTTTGCAGTTTAAATTAAATCTAAAAATATGGCAGTTGTGAGTTAAAATGTGTTCTGTCCACAGTTATGGTGCAATATTGCTGTTGCTGCTCATTACTTCCGGGGCATTAAATGAGAAGGAATATAATAGGTAGTTGTGGGATTTTTACTTCATGCCTTTAAAAAGACAGAGGCAAGTCCATGGCTGCACAGCACAGGCCCCTGTTAATTCATCAGGCTTTTTCTAGGTTTTGCAGGGGATGTCTTTCCATTTTGCAGTAAAATTTGTTTAGAAAAAGAATGAAAATGTTTCCATTGTAAAAGGAGAATGAACATAGGTTAAAAGACTTTTATAATGCTTGAAAACTGTTGCATAGACGAAGCCATTTACAGTATACAGTGGCAAGGTGGCTAATAGTCCTGCAAGCGTGAAGAATGCTGCATGTTTGTTGGTGCCATCTACTGGCCCCTGACTTGATTTATTGCCTGTGCAGCATTCAATAAAAGCATTTGGAAAATGGCTGAAGAAGCTCAAGCCTGCCGGTTCTGGTCAGAAACCTGAGAGACAGTACCCTGATGAAATTCTGCGCTGAGGAGTTTCTATGTGTTGTGGTAGGACTTTGGGTTCGGCAGAGAAAAACAAGTGAAGACTGCGTGCCAAAACCCTGTAACGGTGGGTTGCCCGGACTTGCTGCGCCAGGCCAGGAGAGGCAGTCGCAGAATGGGTGCACTTCAGGGGAACGGCAGGGGCAAGCAGGCCGTGGAAAGAACGGGTGCAGCTGGGTTGGAGGAAAACTGCTCGACAAGCTTTTGCCACTATTTGTAGTACCAGAATATCATCTTTTTGGCATAGCAGCCTTTTCTAGCAGGGATACGAACACAGATTCTGCATGTGGTGTGAGGCCTGTGTGTTTCAGTGGGCTCCTCTCAGCTGGAGCAGGCTGTGTCGTGAATTGTTTGCTTTGACAGAAACCTCCTTACTGGCCCTTCAGCCAGCTGTAGAAGGGAATCGGCTGTAGTAAAATGATGAGCAAAAACCCAAACTCTCTGGGGCTTAAATACCCAGAAGAACTGAATTGCAAAACTCTTGTATTCAAAGATGGATTAATTCTTGGATATACTCCTCCAAACACAAAACCTATACAAACCTTTTTCCATAGATACCAAAAGCTTAACTGGCTACTGTAAATTTTTTTTTCCTTCAGTGGGTGTTAGCCAAGAATGCGTAAAAACTACTTAAACTTGCAGGGGTAGCTTGATTTCTGTGAGTAATATCTCCTTTCCCCCCAAACACATTTTACGGCATTGTAATAAAAAGACATAAATTTAACTTTAGTGTTCAGAAGTTATACAGTGACATGTTTTCAAAACAAAATTAGATGCAAATCACTTAGGCCTTTGCAGTTCCTTTTGAGATTTTGCACATGCTGGATGACAGGAATTGATTCTGTTTAGTAAGTTTTATGCAATGCAGTGTAAGTGTCTTGGAAAAAGTACAGCTTTCTTTTATGGCAAAATATAACTGAGATAATCATAGGGGAGAAAAAGCAGGGTAAAAGGATGAGATTCTGCAGTCTTTAGACATGTGCTACTGGAAGCCACTCTGAAATGTGAAGTGAATCTTAAAAGATGCGCTTTCCTCCGTGTCAGGACTGGGACGCAATCTGTGGGGCGGGAGCCTTTGGTCCTGAACTGTGCCTTCCTTTGCGCTGACTTCCATTCCATAGCGTCCAAGGAAATGACTTCAACAGTTATATGAGAAACACTTTTGTATCTCCAGTCATAATGTGCTTTAGGGGAAAAACAAAATAAGTCATAATGCAAAGGTGGTTATTAATTTTTATTTATAGTCTTACCTATAAACTTTTTTTCCCTAATGTGCACACTATGTATCTTTAACAATGATGACCTTCAGTTTATCTGGTCATCTCAAATATTCAGAGCAGCTGCATTTACAAGGAAAATGGCCTACAGTTACAGAAAAGTGCAGTTTTGTCATGAAAAGAAGACATTCTAATATACTTACTGTCTGTTTTTTTACAAATATGCAAAGACCACAAAGAAGTGTGAAAGCAAATTTAAATATTGTTTGTGGCTCTCCAGTGGCATTCCAGGGGAACAATTAGCAAAATGGAATGACTGGGAATGGCTGTCATCTTTCTAATTAGTTCTGTGCTGGAAAAATTGTTTTAAAAATTGGTTTATATTTTTAAAATTGGAAACAAATGTATTCAGTACCTTTTTAATTGCATTTTAGAGACCTTCCTGACAGGCAAGAGTTTTATTCGTGAACAAAAATTGTTCCTTAGGGTGTGGGAAGGAGACAAGAACGTGCCCCTCACTTGAGCACTTACCTGCAGTTTCTGACTGGATTTAGTTTGTTTGTACAGATATTTTTTGTGAAATGGAGGGCCTTTGAAAGGCTCACCTTCTCCCGAGAGTTGTCTGGTGATGAAAGAGGGTACTTCAAACCTGGAGCTACCCACTGGCTGCCCACAGAACATGAGAGACTCTTTTGTGCTGTCAAAGTAATATTGCTCCTGGAGATAACAGCTTTGCTTAAGGTGCTCTTTGAACAGAGACGACGCTGTTCTAGGGACCTGGGTCAAAACGAAGGTAGCCTGTACTGAGGAATTTGTTTCACTATGCACTTTGGGTATAATGCACGCTATTTTAGAAGGATCTGAAGGATCAAAATTGCCCAGGGTACTCAAAGCCCCAAGATGCAATTCTTTATAGCTCTTCCCTCAAAAACTTGTTCAAATGGTGATAATATGCTTTTGGAGGTTTGGGCTTGAATTTGTATTGATTGAGAGTTAGTATAGCTTAGAAGCTATTCAGGATGTTTGCTAGTTATGATCCTCGAGGCTCCTGGGAACATGTGGATTAGTCTCCCTTACCCTTTGAATTCAACTGGAATATCTCATGTGGAGGTGGTGTGACTTTAAGAAGTATACTTTCTCTGGATTTTTATGAAGATGTTTTAATTTCTTATGGCATCACTCCCAGTAGTGACTGATTATTTACACTCGCACAATATAATATTACCAGTCAGTATATAATTTTTAATTTCTCAGCTCTGTAGGGATTTTTTTGTGTTTTTTTTTTTTTTTTTTTTGTGTGTGTGTGTATGAGAAAAGGAAATAGAAGCTGGTATAACCCTTGGTACTTTCTCTAGTTCTGTATCGGTTTAATAGATAAAGCCTGCAATCTGCATAGGCTTTACTTGCATGCGTGAGCATACACACACTCGCACACTCAAGTATATTCATCCTATACAACTTCTCTAACCATAATTCTCCCTTATGACTGGACATAAGTGAGACTGTATAAAAAGGGCATCAGCAGTATGTCTTGATACCACTATGGTGCCTTCCCCCCCCCCCCCCCCGCCTTGATAAATTGTCTATTAAATGCAGAACGTGTTGGATGGAATGTTTTGTTTAAAATAATTTTGCACAGGTATGTATTTTAAATATTTGATGTCTAGGTGCAATCTCTGCCCACCTTAAAGGTACTTCTGCATTCATTGCACATGGTGCAGGGTAACAAAAATTAAAAGAGGAGTGTTTTCAAGAGGCATGAACACTAATTTTTGTAAATTTTGTAAGAAGCATTTGAGGTTGAGAAGAGGGGAAAAAAAGTGGGGGATAAATCACTCGGGAAGAGTGAAGCAAAGCTTTGCAGATTTGTTTTGGTGGACAGCTGTTGCTGGAATGGAATGTGAGGGTTTTTTAATTTTGCAAAGCCATGGGTATTCAAAAAACCCCAACAACTTGATTTTGAAATTGCATAGGGCAAATTGTTCAGTGAAGGATAGCTCTGTAATTTTTAAAGGTGCTTCCTTTTGTTCCACCATTCACCTTCCTAACTCTTACCTTGGTCATAAATGCAGCTAGAGAAGCGGTTATGAGGTGTAGGCTATATAATTAGGGCAGTATGGCATATATTTGGACTCTGTCTTACAGTTAATGTTGCATCCCCTTTTTGAATGCCATTCTTGTGTATGGCCAAAGCTAGGGGAGAGGTTTGCTCTTTCTCTAAACAACTTTGGAAAATACCAATAGACATGCTTGTCCCTCTATTTGATTTTAGAGACTAGCTACACACCAGGGGTCTTGGAGTATTTTGTTTTGGAGAAAGAAAGTGGATGAGGGATGGTTTTGTTGATTATTTTTTCCTAAAGCTTTATTAAAAATGCACAAGTATGTACAAATGCTGAAGAGATGATTTAAGCAGGAGAAAGTCTGTGTGTAGTTCTGTTCCTGCTTGGGTGTTTAATACTACCTGAAAGACTTTCTCACAGGCTTTTTCCAGCTTGTTTTCCTGATGCTTGTTCAGGCTGTGAAGTTTCTGTTCTTTCCCAGCTTCTCTGACCTTCCTGCTGCCTCTCCTGCCCAGGTGTGGAAATCTGCACAAAACAGTGTCCAGTGAATCCTCTGGTTCCACGCTTGCCTTGTCGTGTGCTTTTGTTTGAGCTGTGAATTGTGCCTTTTATTTGTAGGCCCTTATTATAAGCTTTGTTAATGCAAGACCATTTTTCAGTGTTAGAGGTAACTGCAATCTTGAAAAGACATTTCTTACTCTTACAAGTACCAGGAACTAGCCCCTTGATATTTGAATAAAAGCACTAAACAACTCCATGTTCTGTGTAAGTCAAAGTTGTTTTCCTTGAGTCAAGATGATATGCAGAAATGAAGTAATATATCTAGTAAAATAGAACAGCATAGCACTGTCTCTCAGAAGGAAAAACTAAATAGCAGATTCAGGAATTATATGTGTTGGAGCTCTTCTCAGTGCTAGACTTGATTGTGACTTGCGTCTCTAGATCCTGCCTTGCCTTATGTTGCTTTGCCTCATTATGGTAGTAATATATTAGCCCAGATATATTATTTAGATCAGTAATGTCAGTATAATGATATTTTAGATAAATAAATTTGCTTCCTGCTAAGGTTATTTATTCAAAAAAACCAGATGAACCTTGCAGATAAGCTCATCTGTTGGTAATATGACGAATGAATGGTCTTGAGAGACTAAGAGCCAGTGAAATGTGTATGCTAGTTGTATCATTTGCAATCCCTTGGTGAATGGATCCCTCTTTATATTTCCATGACAAATACCATCTGTGGCTTCTCCTCTGGCTAATGATGGTTACTTTCATGTATAAGCAGAAATCTTAAAAAGAAAAAATCCTGACTTGAATCTTTTCTAGAACACTTGAGTCCTATTTGGGTTTGTCTGTTTGTTTGTTTCCTTTTTAACCATTCCTTTTGTGGAAAACAATGTGTTTTGTATTTGTATAAGCTGCTGCCATGCTGCATCAATAAGTTGCACAGTTGCTCCCCCTTCCACCCCCTTATCTAAGCCCCCCAAATTAATCCTGCAGCCATCCCTGCATCCCAAGATAAATAAAACTCTACAGTTCCAGGAGGAGCAAAACTTGTCACCTCCCAGGAAGGTGTGCTGACACTCATCTCTTCCTGGAGGAAAAGACAATTTCCTCAGCTTCTCTTGAAGACCGAGCAAAAAAAGAATTGAGGCTCCTTGGGACCACAGAGAAGTCAGTGCCTGAGGCATGCTGCTGGCCTCCCTTCCTCACCCCAGAAGAGATTAGACCATGTTTTTCCCAGTGACCTGTTCTCCTCTACAAAAGGATTTGAGGCTCCGATTTGTGACTGGGACTGTGAGGGCCTTCATCCATCTCACTGTTATGCAGGGGAGAGCCCTGTCTTCTCTGTTTCTCTCTGGCTTTTTTTGCTAGTTTGATAGGGTTTTTTGGATAAGTGTATGGGAAATCCTATTTTGCTATGCCAAGCTCTGGGCATTCTTCACAGAGCCTCAGTGCTTAATGCAGGCCTGTGAGCTGCAGACCTGGGCATCGCAAGGCTAAGGGCTCTCTGTGGATATAGTCATCAGCAAGTAGCTGAAGATTAATTTGCTTGTACATGACAGAACTGGGAATAAAGCACAGGTTTCTGATTCTCTCATAGTCTAATAAAGCTGCCTTTTTTTTAAACGCTAATGCTCTGCTAAGAACAGGACGTTTCAGAGAATATCAGCAAAATGATAAGTTTAGACAGATTTGTTTTTATCCAATATGTTTGTTATATAGCAATTGAGATTTGAAGGAAGATATAGTTTACAAAAATATAAAAGCATCTTTATGACAATATAAAAGTAGAGTTTGGATTAAATATCCTTTAAAATACAGGACTAAAAGCTTATACTGAGGGCTTTGAAACCATCTCCATTGCTGCCACGTATACCCAGATAAAACTCAGCTGAACAATTGTAAAAAGGCCTAAAGTGCACACTGGTCCAATCAACAAAAACCTACTTTCTTCATATTCTGGGCTGCTCACACTCTCCTAGAAAGCTCAGCGGGAATTTAACTAGACAGCCTGGCTTGTGTAGTTAGCTGACACTTTCCAAGCCTTTCTTAGCTGCAAATGTCAAAATTCTAGCTTTGAACAAAGACTTCATGGTGCCTGAAACACCAGGAGTCAGAAATGGTGACTTTTTGGAGCAAAGAAAATATGCATATAACACTCGTATTAAGCTCCAGGTGGTGGTTGTAGCATGGCTTGAGTGTCAGGACTTGTGCATGCTCTTTTCAAGGTGTCTGTGTCTAGCAAGCAGCAAAAGATTGGGACTTCAAAGAAAGTAATATGGATTGTTTGAGGACACTTCAGTGTGCTTAAGACTTCATTTTCCTCCAAGTTATTGTGTTTAAGCCTTAAAGTTGCAGATGTATGAAGAGGTTTTGGCAATTGCTTGCTTGAGATAGGAAAAGCAGCCAAGGGGGAAAAAATAAAAGGGGGAACATGTCTCTTGGTATAAGGACAGATAGGAATTTTTTCCTTATATCCTGCATATGTTTTTGTAAAGATTTTTAAAATAAAAACAACTTTCACGGCAGTCCAGGTTAGTTGATGGAAATAAATATGAACACGGAGAGGTGCTACTTTGGAGATTACGCCAAGACAGAATTTCCATGTTGACACGTGGCAGTATGACTGTCAGTAGAGGTGAGCTGTAAAAACAGAACAGAAATACCAGGTCTGATTCACAGCCATATTACTTCAGATTAATGCTAGCGTAGCTCAATTTGGTTTGGTAAGTTCTGTTTAGATAGCTAGAGCAGGCTGAACACTCTCTGAAAGCTCACACAGTATGATCCGTTAATGCTGGATTGGAAGGAATGTTTGGTTAATGGAGTTACAGTGGCATAACACAGTGATGAATGCGGTCCATAATCTTTAGCACTCATCTATGTGAAGTGTAATAACATCACAAGAAAACTAGTTCTTGAGGATCTTGGAGAAAGAATAAGTAGTTGCAGGGAATCGGTTCATACAACATGCTGGAATAGCTTCAATTCTTTTTATCAGGAGTGAAAGACACTACTGCCCAGAGGCCCAAAAGAGGGCTTATGTACTGCTTACGTTGTGCTTGCACCCTTACTGAAAATGAGGTGGCAAATTTCACTCTTAAAGGTTCTCATAGGTCTTGTATACAATAGGATTTAAAGCAGTGATATTAGTTTTACGCTAGCAAGCAGTATCTCAGCTATAAGGCAAGACAAAATGAAGTATATTTAGCATGTGCTGAGTTGTTAAAGTTCAGTTTCAGAGGACATCAGTCATTTAGATTGTATTTGGGTGTTTAGTGTAAAGACTACTTTTTTAAGAATACAACTTTGCATAATGTGATGTATACATCCCTAAATCCTGATCTAGACAAAGCCAAACCATTCTGTGAAAACTGTTAGTGTCTAGCTGCTAAATTGCAGAGAAAAACAATTAAGAATGACTGACACCTTTTTATGGTAATGCTTTTCCAGGTTTGTGACCTGGCCCCTAAACAGAAAAGGGCAGCTTTACTCCTTAATTTATACAACTTTGGCCCTATCTGACTAATTCAGGAAATACTGGTGAAAATTTGGTACTGTGTGCAGCTCTCATGAGTAGCAAAGTAATTAAGCATGTTAACATTTACATATCACCATGATTTTTTGATGTAGTACACATGGGATGGTTCAGGCATTAACATGGGATGGTTCAGGCATTAAAAGTACTCTATAAAATGTTCTTCACACTCTCAAATTTTTTGGCTTAGCTAAGTGTTTTTTGTTGTTCTTTAATAAACTAAAGCTTAAACACTTCAAGCATGCTACTTGTAAGTCTTTTGGTCAGCACTGGCAGCTTAGAGCCTGGAACAAGCAGGCGGCAGAATACTGGGATCTCTTAGTGTTCCCATCCCCTATCTCCAATGCTGCAAGCTTTTTGGGCAAGATGTTGATTGCTAGATGCCAAAACATCCTAATTTGGAAATATTACAACTTTACGTTATTTTTTTTCAAAGGATTATTTTGTAATTCTGGCAGTAACTTCCATTTCCTTTAAGCAGTAAATAGCCTCTGGACTTCCTTGTAAGAGTAATAGGTGAGCTAATGCTGCTTGTTGCATGAAGTAACTTCTGTAATGTAACATTTAAGCGAAGTAACTCTGTAACATAACATTTAAGCTTAAGTATTCTAAAACAGACCATCTGTGACTAAAGGCTGCTTTATCTGCGCTTCCTTACCTTTCCTTTTGCAACTGATTTCAACACATTCATGCAACTAAAATAAGACCATGCGCAGTGCTCAGTTTTTGCATGCTGAACCTTCATTGTATTTGAATCTTGTCCTGATGGAGCAACTTTGGAAAGAAAAGGATGTTTGCCTTTCTGCCCTTTCCCAAACCATTGAAGTCTTTGACCTCTTAACTGAGCTGATGTTTTGGCCAAACTTGGTAATGGTACGTGGGTGTGCTAAAGAGGTGTGAGAGGGTCTCAACTAAGATTTCAGTTTCTAAGCAAGGTGTTGTCTGAATTGCTCCTTTTACGTGGTTTGACGGATAAGAGACTGACACTTGAGAGTGTCTACCAACTGAAATAGAGCTTGAAGCATAAAGTCAGAGCAAAAAGGTTTCATAATCTGCATTGGCACCTGTAGGTCATTCTGGTCCTAATGTCTATATGTTGTGGGTTGTTTCCCCCCCCCCAGCTGATTTAAATAAAATTCTGTTGTTACCCACATGCAGTCACTTCTTAATTGTTTCCAGTTAGGAACAATTGTTAAGTCTCGCAATAGAAGAGAAATTATCCATTGCTAAAATATTTGGGGGATGGAGGAGTGTGCATGAATTCCTTATCTAAGCCTCAGATGATCTTTGGTATTTTCCATTGTTACAGTTTTTTTTTCCCCCTGACTTTTTCTCCAAATGAATTGTTCCTATAAAGGAATTTAAACTGTGGATAATTATTGTTCTCTGTTCCAAAAGCTAATAAAAACAAAGCTCAACAGTATGATGTTGGAGACCTATGGAAAAACTTGGGTGTAACACGCAAAGTAGAAAAACAAACTTTGCTGATGAGGCCAGGAAGCTACAATCACTTTTTCCACTTTTAACCATATGTATTGGTCCTAACTGGTAATGGTTCCTGTTAAACTTAATTTTTCCTCTCTACTTTATTTTTTAGTTGTTTTTTACCCCTAAACTATACAGGAGGGGATAATAAATGTCAAAAATACTCATGTGTTATCTCAAATATAGGGAAAGGATATATTTTTTCCTAATATTTTAGAGACAGATGTTGCTTTGTGCTCCATAAGACTGCTAATATTTGTTTGTTTGTAGCTGGCCAAAAATACTTTGGGAAAGCTGTTGGAAAATAACCACAGGCCATACAATTTTATATTTCAGACAATCCCATTTCTTTGTGTTATGAGGATTTTTTTAGGGCAGTTCTAAAATGTTCCTCTTCCCCATCTCCTTTTCAACCTTTAACTTCTCCTAGGATCTCAAGGTATTTTGTATCTTATGTGTATGTTGCCTGTTAATGTGTTTCTGTAAAAGTTTTCATGTGATTATTTTATTTTTTTGGAGAGAGTGCAAAACATTTTTATTGCTGATTGTTTGTCAGTTGGGGAGGTAAGATTAGGGATAGATTTGGCTGGTTATGGTTTCTAGTCTGAAAACTTATGCTTCTACTAATTGTAATCCAAATTTATATTTGTTATTGATATCAAGGCTTTAAATTATTATAAAAGTGTGCAGAGCAGTTGGGATGGGTACACATGTGTCACTTCACCAAACTAAAATGAAACGCCAAAGGGCATCTTCTATGTTTATCCAGGTCTTTGTGTGTTTTGTTTCTCTTGATCTGAGCTCAGAGAGAGAATAATGTATCACTGTTTTCACCTTTTGGAAGAACTCCTATCTGAATTGTTCTTTGGGTTTTTTTAAGTTTCCTTGGGTGAATATAAAGAACATGCAATCCTATATTGGTGTTTTTCATTTTTCTTCTTACTGATATTTGTTTGTGATGGCTTACATTGGGATAGCTATGTATGGTCCTTCTTTTCTAGTGTAATTTGACCTGAATTTTGGAAGAGATTGGTTATGTTTGCTAAACTATTTAAAAAAGCTGAAGAAGTGTTTTACAGGGGACAGTGTGCATTCAGTATTTTACATGCTAATACTTCTGGTTTTTTATTAACCAGCCAGTTGCTTTTGGCATTTAAATGGAAGCATTCAAATGAATGTTGACAGTGTGGCTGACAGTCATGTGGGCAGTTGGATCGGTATAAACCTATCTTCTAGAAATATTAAGGTTTGGGAGCATTTTCATCATGGCTGTCCTGAAATTACATATTTACATCGTTACCTTGAGCTGCTTCTAATAACCTAGAGGTGCCCTTGTGATATAAAGAAATAATAGAGGAATATGAAGACCAACAGACTGGGTTTTGCCAAGATCTTCACCTTTACCGCATGTATTACTTCTGTTTGTTTCGATTATTTCAAAGTACAGACAAACTGTAGTCACTGAAACATGCAGATGACCAAACTTCCCGTCTTAAGGTCCTCGTGAGCATGTGCACTACTGCTTAGAACCAGCCTGTTTCTAAACGAGTATTTTGATACAGAGTGCTGCTTTCATTATGAATATATATGTATATGTATATTTTAGTTTACAGCTACTTCTAGATAGAAGACGATTGTGAAACCCTAACAGGAAAAATAGCATGTGATAGTGTTGTTCAATACAGGAAGCAGTCTGGTGTTTTTGCGTGCGGGTACTCAGCTGAGCGGCTTACTGGCTCCACGAAAAGGATGCATGTAATGAAAATGGAAAGCCAAAGAGCGACTAGAGTAAAATGCAGTCAAAGCTGGAGAGCGCAGATGCTTTTGCCAGAGGAGTATTAATGAGTTCTAGTAGCAGCAAAAAAGGAAGAAAAACGCTATGTACTCAGCTTCTTGTTTGGGGATTGCACATTTTGGAGAAGGTCAGCAGTTCAACGAAAAGACCATACTGATTCCTGAAATGGCCGGAAGCGGTAGTACTGTACTGGTGACTTTTGAACGCTTTGTCTGTTAGTTCTGAGACTGGGCAACTTTGGTGCAAAGACAGTGTTAGGAATTCAGATTTGAAGAAGCTAAAAATACTCCCTTACCTCAGCCAGCTAATTCAAAAGAAATGACAGCATTTCAGCCCCATTCTGTGGGTTCCCAAGTTAATGGTGACTTTTGGTGCCCTTCCTGTCTGCTGTGTCACTAATCTGTTTGCAAAAAGGCCCCTGTGTGCTCATTGAAATGACAGAGGGAGGTGAGATGAGATTATCCTGTCAAAAATATAGCCACATCATTGAGAGGTTACAAAATAGCTGCTGGCACAATGTACAGTCCCTGCTTTGCCAGAACAAATTCAGTGGGTCCCCTGCAACCTTCTCCTGTGGAGTAGAAGGTGTTATGGGGCTGAGAGTTGGCCTTTCCTTTGCAAGCTTGAGGCTCCAAGCCTGCAAAAGTGTTTTGTGCAGAGAATTTTCTTTTCATAAGTATCACAGAATTATGCCACAGGAGGACAGCTCAACCTGATCGGCTCCGGTTGTGCGTTTCAGGTGAGGAGTGATGGAGCCAAGTGCACTGGCTGGAGCTGGATGGGGGAGCTGGCATTGCCCGTGTTCACACGGCCAGTGATTCCAGTTTATCCTGTTCACACGCCATGCCATGTGGTTTTCGGGCCCCTGAGTTCGCCCATATTTTTTAACCACAGAAGGAGAAATAGCCTCCAAAGTGGTGGCAGCTGAAGTAACTGTCAGCTATTTGTTCACAGATCAATTTTCTGAATGTTAAAAAAGTGAAATGATTTCAAAAGGAAATTGATAATTTAATAAGCATTCAGGAAAGCTTTTAGGAAGAGTAGATGACTTGATGTTTAAATTAGATGGCTGCATCAGGTGCCTGAGGATCTGGAAACAGCTGGCACTAACTATGTTGGGGACACTATGTGATTGACTTAGCCTTTCCATTTACAAACCACCTTCTTAACGTAACTGCACTCCAAAGTTGGAGCTTATCTGAGGCCCTTCCATCCTTGCTGTTTTCTGGTTGTGACTGAGATGTCAGAAGATATTAAAAATAGTGATTTATCTCTTCAGAGTTGAAATATTTTGTGAAGTTTCTTCATTTTTTTTTAAATATATATATCATTATATATCATACACTTTTTTGAGCCTGTATGCATCTGAATGGCCTTTTCAAGAAGCTGTCAGACTCATCTCAGTCTTTTTGAAAGCAGCTTCCCTACCAGCCTGTAATGCCTCTTGGTGACAATATCAAGGATTGAAATGGGTTAACCACTTCAGTAGCAATCACAGCTTTATTGGGTTGGTTTTTATTGCCCCTAACTGTTCCTCAAGAAATCTGCCCCCCACCCCTCTGCCCCAAGCTGTTACCTGGTGAAGAATCAGTGATCTTGGGTAAATGGTGACTTTTTTTTTAACCTCAACTGACCACCAAGTCTATGGATAATGGTTATTTCCGGATCATAGGTGTTATCCCCTATTCTCAGGTGGCCTGGTTTCCATGCTGTCAATTTAGACAGCTGTTTAATGTATCCGTCAAAGGAATCCTTTTCTTTCCTTCTGTTCTCTCTGGAAACTGGGCATGTGCGGGCTTTACAGGGGAAGAGCACTCTTGTCTGTTCCTGGATGTGGTTTACAGGTGCTGTTGCTCTGAGACAACTCCATGTAACAGCCCCTTCTTTTTGATGGCCTGTTCCTTTATGCCGTATTGACTAACTCAGTATACAGTCAGCTTTCCGTGGAGTAACATACCTTGGTTTTGAGTAAAATTCATTTAATTACATCTTTGAACGCATGCATCAGTTCTAGTACTTTCACTTATACTGCAAGAACTTCTTGGCCTTGGGAAAATTTATTCTGAGTTTATGTAGGTAATCTGTAATTCTCTCTCTTTTTAAAAAATATATTTTATGCTTTATTTTCTGGATTTTATTTTCTGACTTTTTTTTGTATCAGCAATTATTGAGTTTTCTCAAATTGTTCTGTGAAAATCTGGTGAGTATATTTAGTTAAAAACTAGTATTCAAGTGTGTAGTGTCTTGAAATGGTGCACTCAAATTTACTTTTGTAGAGAGGTTGCTAGTTCCAGTGACAGTTCAGAGTCAGTAATACCTTCCAAGCAGGATATTTGGAGTGTGCCTACTCTAATCGAAGTAGCCAATGTAAAATACAACCTGCTGTTTTCAGAAAATACCAGAATGGGAGCTCCCTTTGTAGCTGCACTGAGAAAATTTGGCTTTGAGTCTTTCACTGTCTTGTAAATAGCCTTTGGGGGTGGTTTCTTTGGTTTTTTTACTGGATAGTGACATATTTTGCTGCCTAAAAATGAAGTGGACAAAAACCTAATAAAGACTTGCATGTGTTCTGAATGCTATAGTGCAAATCTGTTTATTGAAAATGCACTTTGTCTTTTAAATAACTCATATGTATGTTACTCCTTAAAAAAAAAAAACTGCTAGGAAAATAGTCTTGATTTAAAAAACAAACAAACAAAAAAGACACTGTGGTAGCAGTTTGAATAGCGGATCTGTGGCTAAATAACTTGTATGTGGACACATGTATATGGACATGAGAACATCACCCACATGTTGCCTGAGGGAATCTATGGAATGAAATGCGTGTCCGCATGTTTCGGTGCCATGGCAGGTTTTGGCAGTCCTATTCCCAAGTATCACTGTTCTGGGAATCTCTGCAGGGTCTGTGAAGTCTCACTGTGTGCCTCTCACCATCTACTGCTGGTGGTGACTCACTTTCTAGTTCCTAGGTGTCAACCTGAAGCACGCAGTGTTCTTGAAATAAAATACGGTAGTAACCATCTAGAAATTTTAGGCATGACTGTACAGGAATGGGTGCATCCAGAATTATATAATGTTAAAATATTAACATTAGGTCAAAAAGTTTATCTTTGACTCTTTATATACTGACTTGTACCTATGGTCATGCACAGCATGGTACGGAAATACAGTGCTCTCTAATTAAATAGTAAATACTCAGTTTCTGATGTTAGTAGTAGTATTGTTTAGCAGGAACACCCAGGAATGTGCCATGTGTTTAAACCAAGTTGTAAAACGGGCCTAACTTTGCAGAAGTTGTCCTGCAAAAAGTGTTTAGTTAACTATTGAAATATGTTATTCCCATCTGAAAAAGACAGATTTGCTGGAGTTTCTGAGGTGGCAGAGAAAAATTTTATGTATCCTGAGTGTGAATATTATGAATAAGCAGATGTAAAAAATAGAGCTCCAGAATGACCTGACTTTTTTACACACATAGCAAAAATTTCAGCCTTTTTAAGAAGCTGAGGTCTGGCTGTTGCTGTAGCACGAATGTTTCTTGAAATGCAGATTTGCAAATTACCGTTGGACAAAGGCAAAACATTGTAATACTGAAATGATGATCATTATTGGTGCATTTTCCCTACAAATGATGAGAAAAGCATTTATTTACTTTTAACGAAAGTAGATTGTGCTGTCTGTCTGTTATGAAATTACATGACAAGCGTTGTTACGGGAGGTAGAGTGCAGGGAACTTGAATATTGGTGAAAGACAGCTTTTTCTTATGGGCAGCTTCCCTGAGGGTATTAGCATAGTATACAGCTTAGTTTTTAAATGAATAATATATAAACAAAAAATTGCTTTCTTTGTTGCATGCTTGTATTTTATTTACACACACACACACACACACACACACACACATTCAATTCTAATTAAGCACAGCTCTTCATGGTTTATTTATTTGTTCTAGAGAGGCTGCTGAATATTTGAGAGAAACTGTAACAATATGTTTGACCTTTACAGTGGCTGTGTTATCAGTCAGATGGATTTTGCAAGAGTCTGCAAGAGCAGTAAAATAGCAGGTTGATCTTTTTCTCCATTTGCTGGAACATGCTCAAGAGACCTGAAAGCTCAAGAAAAAAGCAGGAGGTGGTTAAAACGCTGGAGTGTTCTCTTGTGCTTTTGGATCTCAGGAGGATGCTTACTGGCAGCGTAAGGTAAAGGGTTAAAACCTTGCAATGCTTGTTGCTGTGGTCTGCTTGTCTTTTATTACCAAACCATGATGATAGCATTTCACATGGTGAGTGGTTTTCTTTTTTAATGCCAATACAAAGAAATAGTTTGCCTCTAAAAGGTTTTAAACAATTGTCAATCGAGGCAGAGACCAGTTTTTAAGTCTTGCAGAAAGCGGATAGCGCGTGATGTTCTTGTGTGGTGTTCTTGTATTTGTGGCATTTGTCACTCAACTTCTTGAAAATGTGTTAAGTATTTGTGCCAATTTTCTCACCTCTCCCTTTGTTTCCATCCAAGGCGATATTCCAGGGTGCGCCCCTATGACCTTCGTTTGCTGCAGATTCCCACCTCTTTTTGCAAAAATGTCCACTGAGTCAGTTCCTGGGGAGGAGAGAGGTCCTAGGAGCTTCAGCCAGCTCTTCTTCCCTCCTGCCGCTGCCTCTTGAGCTGCTCTTGCTTCCCCAGTGGCAGCGCCGGTCTCCGGAGCATTGGGCCTCAGCCCTGTGTGCTCTTCCCTGTCGTGTGTGTTGTGTGTGCAGTGGTTGTCTGACTAGGCTCTCAATTTTATTTTTGCTTAAAAACAAAACCACTGGAAAGAAATAGTTATTTGTTGCAAGGGCTAATAGCGTAGCTTAAAAAAAAAAAAAAAAGTGGAAAAAGAAAGCAGGTATGAAGGAGATTAAAGATGCCTGTGTGTTCAGATAGAGATGTTGCTATATAAAGCAATGGGGAAATTAAATGTTCGTTGTATTTATAACATGGTTTTGATTGATCCTGGCATTTGTTGGTGATTCTAGTAATGAACTATGTTTAATGGACTTTTACATGACCATTTCTTATGTTGCTCTGCTGTGAAAGCTTTGTGTATGTGTATATACAAAATTAATATTCTCATAATGGAAGATGCAATTTGTGCTCTATTCAATTGCTCATGTTTTTGCTAATTAATCATTAATCATCTGCTATTGGAATGGTATCTTTTTTTCTTTAATTAGCTGCTGGTACTTGTTTGTTAGAAATCTGCCTGCAGAGCTCGTACAGTGCTACAGCACGTGCTGTACTTTTCTGTTAACCAGTAGGTAACGTCTTAGGGCTTGTCTGGTTTGGTTGCTCGCTTGCTTGCTTGGTTTTGCCCTCCATCTTGATACATGTGAAAATCCCCTTTCAGCATATGCTGGTATATTGTAGTTACCTCAAAGCAGCAACATGCTGCATAGCGGGGTGTTTTGTTTTGTTTTTTAATATCATAATACTTAGGGGAAGCGTAGAGGCTGTTGTCTTGCATGGGAATGCAAGCTAATGGTACGTGCTGCTTCTAGCCAGACTGACTGGAGACAAGTAAAACTTTTCCCTCTTCTTCCTCCATGCAGGAAATCCAGGATCCTTGTGACTAGCTGGCCTTGTGGGTTTTGGTTTTGTGTTTTTGTTTGTGGGCTCCGCTGCCGGCCCTGGCAGGAGGAGGGTAAAGGCTTGGGGACCTTCCCAAACTGATTTTTCTTTTCTGTGTGGTATCATGAATTGTTTATAGCTCACGTATGTAGCTGTCTTGCTCTTGAGGAAGTGAGGCCTGCTGTGGGTATATCTGAGAGATTGGCAAAGCACGTAACAGTCTGATTTTTATGAGCGTCGTGGGGTAGGTTTGACTGCAGCAGCTGTGGAAAGCAAAATCAGCTTTTGATTTTTTAAGTCTAACTCTTACTGTAGAATTACCATTTAAAACATAAACTAATGTAAAACCATGTGGGAGTTCTTGTAGCATGAATGAGAAACTCAGTACAGATCTGTGGAAGGACTCTCCAAAACTATGGGGTTTTTTGGTTTTGTGTGTTTTTGGGGAGGGGTTACGGGACGGGACTGTTTGCTTTTTACTTTATTGATGGTTATGAATGTCATTCCTCCAGAATAACCATTCTGGAGGATTCCCATCCCAGTGGGATGCCAGTGACTTGATAAACTTTCTCCCCTGCCCACTTTTGTGCCATTTTTAAATCTGCAAGCAGTCAGTTTGGTTTTCAGCATATTCCAAAGACCCCTATTCCTTGAGCCCACAGCAGGCTGTTTTGGTGAAGGGACTATTGAAGCCAGGACATCATAAAGGAAAAAACATTCCACCAAAAAAAAAAAAAAGCCTTTTCTGAAGCAGTTTGTGTTTAAAACATGCATGGAAAATAACAGTGTAAAATGAAATTGCCTCTCTGCTTGGCTACCTACTGGTAATGGAAGCAAAAAGTTCTCGGGTTGGATTTTAAATGCTGTGTGATTTGTGGGTTGTTTTAAAAGTACATGGGTTGTTAAATGTAAAGAAAACTGAAAATAACGGACACATTGATCTGCCATGTGAGGGTTTAATTTCCCACGACAGCAGAGCTCTCCTGGTAAGATGCTGACCAGGTGGCAGAGGCTTTGGCAGGGCCCGGCCGGGTGGTGGATGCGGCCAGCCAGGCTCAGCCTTGCAGCCTGCTCCTCTCCCCAGCCAGAGCTTGCGTACAACCTGACCCTCCGGCAGCTGTGGCAGGGATCAGTATAATTACCCTGTGGCTGGCAAGGCAGGCAGTGCCTAATGCTGCTCCAACTGAACCATGAGGGAAAAGGGGTGAAGCTGGGGTAAGGCTGCAGCCTCAGCCTGGGAGCGGACAGCGTCACCTCGGAGGCTTCTCGCTTCAGCTGGCTTCAGGAGAGCCAAAGCCTGAGCATCTTAAGTTTGCTGTAAGCCTGAGACCCTGTGTGACGGCAATACGCAGATCACTAGTCACTGGCATGTTGCTAGGGCAACCCTCCTATTTATTAATTTATTTTAAACCTCAGTCTGATGCATGCTCTGCTGTGCTCTTGCTCAGCGTGGTCTTTTTTGCTCTCAGGCATGCATGGATGATGTTTGAATGTCTCTTGGGTAAATAACTGGTTTTTAACACAAAAAGACATCCTCTACCCCTCTCCAAGTCATTAGAGACACCTGTCTTGGAGTTTAGCATTTTAATTGGAATATTTCTATGCATTTCCATGCACAGAAATTAAATGTTGCACTTGTCATCCATGCGTTTTATGGCCTTAATGGAAGGGAGCATTGTATCAAGGTTTTGTAATGCTACTAGAGCAGTTTAAGCTCCACTCCCTTCTTTCCCTGATGCTGCCACATCCTTTTTACTGTTGTTTGAGAGTTTCTACCTGTAAACATGATCTAAATCTTCCTTTCAATTTTTTATAAACATGAAGTTGCAGTTCTCATTTGCATGAATAACTTAACCTGGGGAATGTGTGTGCTTTAAGGGTATATTTGATCATCTTTGTATAATATAAGCCACAAGTTTATAACAGAGTATAGAAAATCCATGCTAATACTATTTGACAGCAGAGATGACTTTTGAAATGTGTCATTATCAGTAACAGAGGTTTTATTGTAAAAAGTGATCAGATATTTTTGTTTTTCTCCACTCAGCTGTCCCATTTCCTCCAAGTCACCGGCTCACAGCTAAGGAAGTGTTTGATAATGATGGAAAGCCCCGTGTGGATATCTTAAAGGCACATCTTATGAAAGAAGGGAGGCTGGAAGAGAGTGTTGCTTTGAGAATAATAACAGAGGGAGCTTCAATTCTGCGCCAGGAAAAAAATTTGCTGGACATAGATGCACCAGTCACAGGTTAGTATGGAGTTATGATGGTGGAGGTGATGGTTGCTGGTTTGGGACATGTTAAGTAATGCATTAGTGAATGTGGCTTCCTAAGGAGCTGAAAGGAAGCTTCACATTAATTTACCTCTCCAATACTTGATTCTTTCTTTGTCTGCTGCCACTAGGATAATGGAGGCTGCTAAGCATCTTGTAAATTAGAGGAAAGGATCATTGCTGCAGGACCCTTCTTGTTTCTGAGGTAGATAGCAATTTTAGTCTATAGTGGGAGAGTAGAAAATTTTTATTAAACTTGAAAAAGCATCTGGCCTCTTGTTCTAGATATTAATTCCATAATTTTATAGATGTCCTTCACCACAGTAGCACAATTCAGATGTACAGTCACAGTTTGGCTCTGCAGGAACAATGGTGTTACAGTAAACAGAAATTTTAATTAAATGTTAAGGAAAATAACAAGTAGAGCAAAAAAGAAAAAAATTAGCAGAATCCCAGTTTGTGTTGCCTGGGGGATTAATGAATTGTGCTGGTTGCAGAACCCATTCTGCCCTAGGCTATCAAACATTACCACCCACTCATTAATCCTCAGGAAATGCCTTATGCTTTGTACTTCCTTCTCTAATTGTCTCCTGCCTCAGAGTGTATTCTGAACATATGAATGCATTTGCTTGCTCTAATGTGACCCCCCCCCCCCTTCCCTTTTTTGTTGCTGTTATCAAAGGTGAACGTATTTTTGGCAGGAAGCCTATTTGTAGCATAGAAAGTTAGTTGTGGGGCAAAAGATTGCTAATTCCAGCCAGCCTAAATGATGAACCCTAACCATAAAGCTTGTTTTAAGATGGCAGGTCCTTTTGTCACTTTTGTTTCTGGGAAGCCCTGACAAGAGCCAAAGAAATAGGTTCTTCTGTTGCAGAAGAAGAAGGGTTACCAGTCTTTGTGATCAGTACTGGCAGCATTCACCAAAAACTATAGAGAAGTAGTGAATGCTTCATTTTCAGGAAACCCTCTCCAAAACTAGAGAGGGTAGTGTCTGGACTAGAATGATTTAAAAGTTATTAAAGCTTGTAATTCTTCAAGTGACATCCAAGTAGGGGATTCTAGGCTGACCTGGGGAGGGAATGGGTATCTTCTTGTGTAGTAATAGCTTGTCATGCTGCCCTATCATTCTGGTGGAAAAGGTGTCAATCATGTTGCAGCTCATGGATGAATAAAGGAAATAGGAGGAATAAAAGGCTCCTCTGAACAGACTGAGAAGAGAATAGGATAGAATCCTACAGGCATTTCCTTAAAAGGAGGAATACAGACTTTTCTGGGCATGAAATGGAAGAAGTTCTAGAGATGCAACAGTGCGGTCCTGAACTGAGCGATATAATGTGCAGAAATTCTACCTTTCTGTCATTCTACCTTTCTACCATTCTACCTTTTCTGTCTTTGTGGTTTTTGATTTTTTTTTTTTTTTTTTTTAATCCATTGAGACATACAGGCTGTCAGAGGACAGGTCTACTCTGTCCCAACTGCTTTCCATAAGTTCATCTTTGACATTCTCCCTCCCCCCCCTCTTTTTTTTCCTTAAATGCTTTTGAAGGTGTCTGAATTGTTCTGAATTGAGTTTTGGTGATTAATCTCCTGAAGTTTACCCCCACTGTAGATCATTGGTATAGTTTAAGTCTTTGATTCTTTTTTCAGTTGAGCCTATGTCTTGCTTTGTTCCTGCTTTTAAAATTATTCTCATACAGTGATTGTGATATTGCAGTATTCTTCAGGGTGGCTGAAAGTTATTCTCTTTTAAGCTAATGTAGGAAAGGTGGACTCCTAATGCTTGTTAGTGGGGTAGCTGAGAAGTGCTAATGTTCTGTGTGAAGAAACATGAAAGCTGGAGTAATGAGTGATCATCAAAAGAAGGAAAAAAAATCTGAAAGGAGGCTGGAAAAGCTTGTGAGGCACCTTGTGGACCTGGCAATTTGCTCTGTATTAGGAATAGGACAGCAGATGACTGGATAAAGAGAATATCAATTGACTGATGATCTGGTGAAAGTGTAAGGAATACAGGCAGTCAAGAAATAACTGGAGTGGAGCAAATGCTTTTTCAAACATATAGAAGAACAAACAAAAATACTGATACAATGGAGAGGAAAATAGATTTTAGATAGGGCAAACAAACCTGTGGAAGAGTGACAGTCATTAATGATTAATACGGGATTGTTTGTGGCACATGCATTCATCTTTCAGAAACATATGCCTGTAGCTGGTTAATGAGAAGATGATCATCAAAGAGAAGAGAGAGAAGACCATAACTGTTGAAGTAAGAGCATTGTGGATTAGTCCAGGAACTCCTGGTATCCGTCATGTTCTTGATAAATGTTAAAGAACATGAAAAGTTTTTCTTAAAGCCTTGGGTACCTACTCCTTAGTTTGGAATTTATCTTCTGTTAATTTTGAGGGATAAGATAATTGTCCTCAAAAAATATCCTAGACCTCAGTTTATGTGCAAAATCACTTGAAATAAAATGGGTACATAGGAGGACAAGATTTGTGTAATTGAAGAGAGAAATCCTGAAAGGCATCTTAATGTGGAACACACAATCCATTATTTGTGTTTACATGTAAAACTTCTTCTGGATCTGTGGTTAGCTGAAAGCACTGTGATTGTCATTCTGAATTAATACATTTTGTTTTCAGATTTGGCTAGGTTATAATAAGTCTTCTGAAAAATTGCTGATGAGTTCATTTGGACCTTAGCTCAAATTTGCATAGCCTTAGTTTGCTGCAGTTCTGGCTTATAAGGAAGGTGAACCATTCCTGAAGTGTAACTCAGGGCTGCTTTTTGCTTGCTAGGTATGATTCTGAACAGAGCCTGAACTAAGAAGAGAGATCATAACTCCTGTGCTAAAAGGGACCTTTTCTGGCATCTAGGAAGTGATGGGGTTGGTTTTTTTGTTGTTGGGTTTTTCTTTTTTTTTCTGATTGTGAATTGGGATAGTGGGAGAGAACAGGGTAAAAAAAAAAAAGAAAGTGAATGCTTGGAGGGAAAGGCTGGAAGTCAGGACTGAAAACGGTGACAGGGACTGCTGAGCAGACAACAGGGAAATGGGTGAGACTGGACACTTGACTTGGCCAAAAGTGTATGTTGGAGATAGAAAGCATGGAGACAGGGAAATGGTCAAGAGATTGAGTCGGAGGGTGATGGAGAGTGGCTGGGCAGGCAAAGTAGGAGAATAAGCAGAAGAGGTTGATGGGGTATTGGGGCTAGCTAGGCAAGGCATGTGGACTGGGAGATGCTGGGAGCACCTGGAGGAGTGGATCTGGTTGCAGAGTGAGAGCTGTGGTTGGAGAAGCTACCAGTATAGACCTGTGTCTTGTGACTGGCAGCAGCGAGGTGCTGGCACAGGGTTGTAGGCCCATCCAAGTCCCCGGCTGGGGGAAGAAGCAAGCCAGGGGCGCTGGGCTTACGGGGTGCTTTCAGGCTGCCTGCAACATTGTGGGAATACCCACGTCAGCTCCAGCCCCAAGGGAGCAGACAGACAGCAGGGAAAGGGGGTGCTGCTGCCTTCCATGGGGGGATTCTTCCCTGACTTCTTCCTCTGCACCCTCCTTTCTTAGAGGTATGTGGTCTTTGTTTCAAGGTCATGGGTTTAATGAGGTTGATTTACCATTAGACTACAGCTGTTCAGCATTCAGATGAAAGATGTTGGTATGACAGCTTTAGGATTTCCTGACCTATTTTATGTACACAGCAGTATAATGACACATGGACAAATTGCCTCTTTTTTTTAAGGCTGTAGAAGTGTAGCTCTGAACCTCCCTGACTGCAATATTTACTGAAGTAACACTTCCAAGCACTGTTGGAAATGCCAGGATTAGGATTGCCAGGCTAACTTAATGTGATCTTATTATATAGGTTCATTCTTAAACAGAATAAGTTTGGGCAAGTGACTTACACTACCCTTTGCATAATGGCTAGCAAGTTACCTGCTTGTTTTTATGGGGGCTTCACTTGCAGGTCTAAAATCTGCCAGGTACTGAACACTCTTAACTCCATGCTAAGCACGTGTCCCTTTGACCTTAATGCACAGGTATGTGGGGTTTTTTGTGCATGGGTATGTGTGTATATACTTTCTTATATAATAGAATTATCTGTACAATGATAAGTTCTTTAGGTTCTGAATATGTTATGTCAGAAAAACAAATTTAGGTGAAGCCTTTGGCATGAATGTTGCCTTGCTTGGCTCCCAGTCTGTAAAATGGGCATTTTGGCTCACGTGTGTTGGGAAGGCAGTAATTCACATCTTTTGGAATGGTGAGATACTGTTATGCTGAGTGTTGCTGAAAGTGTGCAAGCAAGTTGATCATGCTGTCTTCAGAGTAAGGTTTCTAAAACTTCCGTAACTAAAGCATATTTCATACAAGTGAGCAGAACACAACTTGAATAGTTGCTCACTGCATGAGTACGGTTCATTCTGTTTGATACATGGAAAAGAGCAGAAAGTGACTATATAATTAAGGAATGTGTAGCATAATGCATATGTAAAAGAGGTTGTACTTGAAACCTTAATTCTGTCACATCTTAAATATGGAGTTCTTTTTTGCCAGCGTTTGTTTGCTTTACTGACCAGGTATATGATTTATTGACATTAAATGGACCACAGTTTATTGGCCCTTTTCAAAGCAACCGAAACTGCACTTTTGGAACATGCTGCATTAGTGTTCTCCTACATCTGCAGAAATTGCCACCAGCTACAAAGGGTTAAATAGTTTTATTAATCTGGAAGGGATGGGATAAAATACAAGAGGCCAAAGGTCACATTACTGAAGTTGATTTCAACAGCAAAGTAACTGATGACAGCAGCCGATTCCAGCTTGGAAGCTGTATCTAATTTTGAATTTGGCCCTATTTTGAGCAGAGTGGGTTGCACTAGATGACCTTTCAGCCTTAATTATTCTGTGATTCTAGCTTACACGTCTTAAACTACTTACTCAACTACAGAGGAAATGATATATTTGAAACTGAGACTCTAAGTGCTAGGTTTGTCCAATATCTGTTGTTACATGACTTTACCTATACCTTTTGGACTATATTTCTTGATGATACCATTAGGTTTAAAGATGCTGAATGAAAATGACATGGCATATCTTGCATATTTGATTGCACAAGTGAATATACTTGTAAGATATGTGTGTTGGGTTTTTAAGGTAAGTCCTTTTTTCCTGTTGATATCTATTTTAAAAGTAATGAATGTGTGCTTTGTCTCTGCCTGTAACATGTGACATCTCTCAGTGTGCACTCGTTTTGGTTAGCCTCTGCCCATCATTATTAACAGACTTTCCTCTAGTAAACCAAGAACACAGAAATCTAAGCCATATTCCTTTTTATAAACTTATGCTTTTTTGCATATGGTATTTATGTGCAATGCATGGACATTACACAGGCAACTGCACAGGACAGATGCTCTCAGTTCTGCTTGTATGAGTACCATCGCCAGCAGTAGCAGTGACAATAGCTTCTGGCTTGGTGACAACAGCCAGGCCACGTGCAGGCACAGGGGTGGCATCTCTCAGTCCCCCATTTAGGAAAATTGGAAATTAGGTAAAACAAATGCATCTTCTTGATCTAAACCTTCAGATGCTTTCTGGAGAAAGCCTTAACTGAGTGCTGTCCTCTGCTGAAAGCTTCCTGGAATGCCAGGTGCCTGCAACTTAGTATGTGCAGAAAGGCAAGCACCAGATGAAGGCAGAATAAAAGCTTGATGTGGCTGTGTAGAAAGTTTTATAGAAGAAAGGGAAACAATTGTCTCAGTCTCTGCAGGTCTGTTCCTTGGCCATATTGGGTTTCTCTATTAGTCCTAGTTTTGCAGCTCCCATGTTTATGGATGTTGTAGATGCAAAGAAAACTGTGGCTTGCAGAGCCTTTCTCGCTGTTCCCTTCGTGTTGCATAATTTCAGGTAGGGCATGTGTATTTCTTATAGGAATGTAAGTACTGGTCTTGTTCATGTTGAGGGGTGATATACCTAGTTTCAGCTTGACTGTATTTTGGGGGGGGGGGGAGGAACACTGGCTTAGTTGAACGTCACAGTGGTATGGAAATACAACTTTAATACTTCCTTTGTCTGTAATGTTTGCATTGTAGTGAGGACATTGAGAGCTGGTGCAAATGATTTCTAAACTTATGGGGTGGGGAGTGGGAGGGGGGTCGCAGCCACCTGAGTGTGGCCTGAGTGGGAACAACCGTAGGCAGCTCTGATGGCCTTCAGAGGCCTTTGTGCATTCTAGGCCCATAAAAAGACCGTAGAGGGAAAGCCCTTTCCTGCCAGTAGGGGCTGATTCTCCACTGTTTTGTTCTTTCTAGCCTTTATGATCTTTGAGGCTTCCAAATACTCCCTGGGGAAGTTATTCTGTGTGATAAGAGGGCCTCTGGGGTCTGAACATTTAGTCATGTTCCGCGTACATTTTTCCTTTACCTAATTTCTTTCACTTGGTAGCATAAAATAATGTCAATAGGCTGCCAGTGCTGCACGAGTTAAAACTTTGTAAGTGTCAGGACCTTCTAGCTAAAGTGATCAATGCTAAGGCAAGCTAATAAAAGTGTTCATGCTCGCATTAAGGTAAAAAGGCAGTAACATTTAAAATTACATCCAACTGTAGCACACACTTAAATGATCTGCTGCAATTGGAGAACCAAGCTAAAATATTTTTTTTCTGTTTTTTATATTTGAAGCAGTTCAAGATAGAATTCCAGTGTGGAAAATAAACAAGATTGCTTATTAGGGGCCTACAAGTAATGCAAGATCTATCTATATTAGCAGAGCATCAAAGTTTGTCTGAAATTAACATTTCAGTAAAAGCAATTTTAGTTAAAACTTGTCTATTTCACACTTCAGTAATTTAATTTATACTCTAAACCTAATGTACTGTGATTACTGTTGAGGAGACTATTGAATTTCCAAACTACTGTTATAACTAAAATATTTACTTTTGCGTATCAGAAAAAGCATTCAAATGATCAAATTCTAAAACTGCACAGTGAGTAGTTCATGTCTGCTGGTTACAGTATGACACTATTTGCTCTGTGTCTCAGCCACGGAGTGGTATCTTTCAGTTGTGAGATGCAGTAACTTCTTAAACAGTTTTAACTGTATTGCTAGTCACTGTCAGAACATGCTAATATTTTGTTCATTCAAGCCATAAAGTGACTGAGATTTCCATGTTCCTGGTACACCTACATCAATTTAAGTTTCCGCATTATACTGGCATACATTCCCCGAGTGGACTGAGACCACCAATTTTCAGCAATATTCATTTCAGCAAATACTTCCAGATTAATTTCAGCAAATATTCCAAAAAAATTGCCTGCAATTAATTCCTCTCTCTCATAGGAAACTTAGCTTGTGCTGAAGAGAGGTGAATGTTAGGTTGAAACTTTTACTTGTTTCTACCTTAAACATCAATTCTGGGTCTCATGTGCGTAAATAATGATTTCAACACTACAGGTAATTACAAACTGTGGAAGAGGAGGAAACAGAAAGTATCAGTTGCACTATCTACTCTTGCATTCTTCTTGAAAACAAATGATAGTCCGTTGCTTTTACATGCCTGTGTAAGGCAGGTGTGTTCTCTGACTTAATACATAGATTAGACTATATGAAAAAAATTTTGCTGCTTTTTGAAAAAAAACAAAACTCTTTTCTCAATGTATGCATTTCTGCAACAATTTTGAGTGCAGTTTGCTGTTCTAATAATTCTTTGCCTTAGCATATCACTGTTTAATAGGTTATTAAAATACAGAAAACCTGCACATTAAAGTACAGGTAAAAATAATTTATGATCTAAACATACTGCTTAACAGCTAAAGTGAACCAGACTGGATCTTTTAATGGGATTGCTGATTGAAACTGCCATGCTGCAGCTCCTTTGCATGCTTTATTGGGAGCTCTCAATATACCAAGGCACTTCTGGCTTAAAAACTGGGACTTCCAAAAGAAAGCGAAGATGCAAGGCTGCGTGTACTCAATTTTTTTGGATCTATTCCTTCCCTAAATGCATCTGTTGGTTCCAGATAGGGATTGAAACGTGCCTGCCTGGATTCCTGGTAGAACAAAGTGATTGCATCTTGTAGTTTAATTGAGCTGCTTCAGACATTAGCATCTGACATTTTGGCAGAGCTGATGTTTTCTAGTAGCAGCTGCTTAAATCCATCTTTATTGGCAAGACAGTGGATACTACAGACTCTATCCTTTACAACTACCTCACTTGTTACTCCTTAGAAATAATCCATTTATAGTTAATTTGTTTTGGTGCAAAAATCATATAGTCAAATAAGTTGAAGTGAAATGATTGAATCTTAGATTCCCTTCAGAAATGTAGCTTAATTTGATGCTGTGAAATGGAGGAGCAAATACGTATTGGCATCAATTCAGCACAGAAGTTGAATTGAATAAAAAATAACCACCCACAAAAATACAAAAACAAATGCTTGCAAATCTATAAATTTTCTTAGGGCTTTGTTCTGACCATCTCATTTTTATCTTATTCAGTGTGTGAATACTTCTTCCGCATATAAATATTTATAGCACAATATAGCATGTTAGCATTTCTTCTACGGCTACTCCACAAGGACATGTGCTGTCATAGGAGTGGTATTTCTTTTAGCTTCTCAAAGATTTTTTTTTGGGGGGGGGGGGGAGAGAAATGAAACTTGTGAAGCAGCTTTTATCTTTGCTTTGCAATTATGTAATCAGGGGCACAACTTGAGTTTGATAGTTCTAAATCCTTGACACTTGATTTCTTCCTCTAAAATCACCATGATATTTGCACTGTATAATAATACTCTTTAGAAGTAAAGAGGTGCTTTGTTCTTAGCTTTTGTGTTCTCTTTGCTTTGCCTAATTATTTCTTCTTTTGATTCTGGCCTCAGGTTAATTTAGCTCAATCTCAAGTTGTCGCTTGTATTGGGGAAGCAGGGTGGGAATCCAGTGGGATCACTGTGCTGAAATCACAGCCACCCACATTCCCTGCTCTCCCGTTTTGGCTGGAGCAGCTCCTGACATGAGTGAGACACAGAACGGGGAAGAGGGGAATTCCAGCATATTGTTTCCCTTTTTATTCCCACCCCCCCCCCCCAGCAAAATAAAAGTCTGATAGTTTTGCACAAATTCAAGTTCCCCACATTTTTTTCCTTTTGTGTGTGTAAGATAATAGAGGATAAAGATTTTTGTGTATGGAGGGAAGGGGGATTCTGTGCTATTCATACCATACCTGCAGCGATTGTGGAGCAGCTATAGTATAGCCATCAAGCTGAGAACAGTTATGAAAGAGGAAAAAAGGAACTGGAGGAGTGTGAGGGGGTGGACTAATAGCAAGACAGAGACAAACAGCGTCTTTTTGTTAGCTGATAATTGCCACTTGGAGACTGTATCCTGATGAGATAAACCACTGTGTTTATGTGATTTGGGAATTGCTGTACAGATGTGTGCCCCTACTGTTCAGAGTCCAGTTGCACTTTTGGAAATAGCAGCAGCTGCCTCTTGCCTTGCACTGTGCTTGCAGGTGTGTGCCCAGCCTTCAGGCACCAGAGCCGCCTTGTGATGCCCTGGCGAGCGCGCAGGAGGCGCCTAGCACAGCCTGCCCTGAGAGAGGTTAGAGACGGTACCAGTCATAACTCAGAGCAGGACTCAGGTAGCACTAGAAGTTGGGCATGATGCTTGTCTAAGGAAAGATTATGTTATTCTGGGATGGGTTCTTTTTCTACTTCTTCCTGCCTTTAGATGCCTTTTCATTGGCATTTTAAGTATTCTAAGAAATACTCCTAGAGCTGAGGCAAATGTTGTCTCTATTCAATTTTCTGCATTTTATCCCGATAAGAATTTGTAGAATGATTTTCAAATGTATACGATAATCTCTGTGAAGATTTTTGCCTCTTTAAATGGAAAAAATGTTATAGTTCAAAACATTTTAGTTAGGTTTTAAAAATCTAATAGTTTAGAATTGTCTTTAAACTCTGTAAAAACCATGCTCTCTAAATGTGTTCCCCAATTGTTAAGATTCATGGTGCGGAGCAGGAGCGTATTTTCAAATTCCAGTTAGTTTCAGAGGGTCTTGGTAAATGCCGCTCCCAGGGCACTGTGGGGATAGCGTGCATTACTTGTACTGGTAGGATGTCAAGCCATAAAATGTTGTCCTGACCCATAGGGTCCTTATGTGCCTTTTTAGGGCTTCAAAGCATTAAATGGGGACTGAGTTTCAAATTGGTCCTTGCTGCTTTTTCCAGAATTACTGTGTTGGCCTCTGCTTCTTTTCCTTGGGACTGGGCATCTAAATCTAGTTGAAATGGTATTAATACCACTCAAGATGCTAATTACTTCCTGAGAAAGTATTTTTGATAAGGAAGGAGTATCTTTTTTCTTGTCCTCTGAAGAAGGCTTGGCAAGAATTAAAATTTGAAGAGGAATCCAAGTCCTATGCCATTTTGCCTGCCTTTATTGCATAAATGATAATAATAAATGCTTTGTGTAAATAATCTATTGAGTTCAGCAGTTGTCTTGAAGCACTTTAGAAAGTGAGTGGTGTTGCTTTTTGTGGGTTTTCTTGGTTTGTTTTGGATCCAGCTACATCATCATCATCTTTAAAACGGGCAAGCCAAGGGCACAAGGGCAGTGGATTAAGCTCCAGTTCTAGAGCCTGTGGCCAAGAATGGAAACGGGTCCTTGGTGCTCAGCGCGAGAGGAGCACTGCAGAGATTCCTCTGGGCTCGCTAGGTGCAGCAGCAGCAGCATTGCTTTCAGAAGTTACTTTTGAAAGTTGCTGTGTTCAATATTTGACTCACTTTTATTCCCTTCTTCCTCCCTGCCCCCCATCTACCTCTACAAAAAGATTCTGCCTCTACAAGTGGGGAATACCACAAGAGGATTGTTTCAATCAAAATAGATTGAACTCGGAAATCAAAATGAACTGCTGATGAGAGTTCACTATAGGAGTTTAACCAGCCAGAGAAAAGATAGCTTTTCCTGAATAATCAAGGAGATTAAATTGAGTGGACTGTCAGACTTATTCTTGATTAATCTGTATTAATAAAGAAGACTTAAAAAATCATTTTAAATCTGTAAACTTAAAAAAAAGAAAAAAAAAAAAAAGAAACAAGCACGCTGCAGTTTATCCTTCCTGCATGTTCTCTTCTGTGTTCAGTGCCCTCTCTCTATTCGGTCTGAGAACTGCAGAGCGGCAGCGTGGGCTGCAGGCATTGCTCGTGGTCACAGAAATCAGTCCTGTGACTTCATCCCTCGGTGAAGTGGCACTGCATGAGCACTTCATTTTCTTTCTGCTTGGCTTACTTTCTGTCACAAGCAATAGTCCTTATAAGAAACCAGAGTTGTCTAAAACAATAATTTATGAAAGCTAATGTTGCTTCTCTGTTCCACTTCATTTGCTTTGTTTTTTATCAGACTGGAAGGAAAAGGCGGAAAGCTAGCCTCAGTGCAGGTACAAAATTAAAAGTGAAGAGAAACAGTCTTAAGAGCTGTTTGTGAGATTAGCCAACATACTTAAAACTAGGTTATATTTTTTTCCCAAACAAACTCAAAAACTGTGGTTGAAAGGTTAAAACTCCTTTGAGGAAAAGCTCACCTTCACATGAGAAAAAGCTAGAAAATACATGTCTTTAAAATCTGCAATTAATTATTAGAGCCAATGTCAGGTGATAGCCATTTAGCCAAGATATGACTTGAAATGAGATTAGCACGGTAACCCAGTGCTGAAGTGAGACAGGTTGCTCTTTAAAACCAATAAAATAATCATGATAGGGATCTGAGGGTTTCTTTTCTTTTCTGTATGTTACACTTGTTATTTTAATGATTGCTTGCAACAGATTAAAAATAGGTTTGTAGTCTACTGGTACTGTTAGAATCACATGGCTTTTTTAGTAAGGTATCTGCTACTGGAAATAGACTTGCTAATTATAGTGTGAAAACTTTATTTTCAAACACATATGAAGGTTACTTATGGTCAAAAGTGCTGCTTAATTTAGAGGGCCAGAATCTTATGTAATTAGATCCTGTGTAGATCAGCAGACCCCCTGTGGAAATCAATGGCATTGCACCAGCTATGAGCTTTTTGACAGAGTAGAATCAGACAATTGGCTTTTTTTTTTTTTTTWTTAATAAAATAGAGTTTTCCTCCTAGTCATAAAGCAATGCAAAAGAATGTCAAAGAAGGTAAGTTTTATTTGACTCTGTGGACAAGGTGTGTTTGGATTTTATTGTAAAATTAGAGAAGAGGTGTTAAGGAGAAGCGCGGGGAGAGGTCACTGGCAAAGCAAGATGCAGAATATTTCTGTGGTTCCCTGGGTTTCTGGGGAGGGAGTAAGTGTACTCGCAGGAAGCTGGCCATTTTAGCAATGCAAAAACATCTTTCGGATCACGGCTAGTAATTGAGGGGTGCAAGAGTGGCTTCTGCTTTTTGTGGCCACAGAAGCCACAGAATGCGAAGACTATATCAAATGCACAGCCTACTTCTGAAGCCATTAGCTGTTTAAAATGTAACTGAAGATGCCACCTGGTGGTATGCCTCTGATAACGTCTGGTGCGTCCTCGTGTAGCTGCCGTCAAGGCCATGAGGCTTTCCTGTGCAAGAGCGTGGCAAACCATTGCGGGAAGACCAGAACGCAGCGGTCTCCAGCTGTTGCTACAGTCATAGGCCTGTGTGTGTGTATGTATGTATAATATGTATGTATGTATACACATATAAGTGTGTGTGTGTGTATATGCGTGTGAGAAGAGAAGCATAAGTGAATAATGCAAATCAACCTTTTATGTGACATCTGAATGTCTTTTTCTAAACAAGCATTTGGGAGAAGTTGCAAGTTATTTTATTGGGGGAGGCAGTGAAAAAGGAACTGGATTTGTATTGGATTGAGGTGGAAATGAAATAAGATGAGAATCTGCTGCCTTTGCTTTGTGCAAATTTTTATAGCAGAAGGAAATGTTTCAACTGCATAAGCAGAAATTTGAAGTTTTGACGTTAATCAGATCTTGTTCCGTGTATGTGTGTGTGTTCTAGAACTGAAAGTGCTGGGTTTTTTAATCTGTAAGAATATCAGAAGTAGGAATATCAGCTTTCCTAGCTCTTATGTAAAGCTCTAAGGAGGTGGTTTTCAGGTCTAATATTATTTGACTGGGTAAGGGTTAAAACTTTGTAGCAATAACAGTTATTTTCTGTGCTATTGAAGCTAAATTACTCACTTAAGCTAGTTTAAGCAAAATCAAAGCATTAGTCTGCCAGAAGAAATCTATCTTCTCTCACATTTGCAGGTTTACTCTCATTTCATCACACACTATCTCCAGTCATCAGTGACTTATTCTCCAAAATAAGGCTTTTGTTCAGCATGGGATTTCTTTCCGTAATAAAGATAATGCTGTTGTTTTTATGTTTTTTCCACGTAAGCCCTTTCCTTAAAATCATAGTGTAACTTAGGTTGGCAGGTACCTTTAGAAGTCACCTGGTCCAGCCCCCTACTCAAAGCAAGGCCGGCTTCAAAGTTAGACCAGGGCTAAATTCTGTTGCTTCTTTGCTCATCTTCCTTCCAACTTGCACATGTTCTTTCTTGCCTCTTAAAACCATTTTTCTGAACAGACATCCTACTGTTTCAACAGTGTAATGAGGGAAGGAGATTAACTCTTTGCAGAGCAATCATGTTCTTTAAGTGTCAAGACTATTCCGCTTAATATCTGCCCCTGTTTTATCAATTATCCACATTGTTTTGCTCCAAGAACCCCAGTGACTCATTCTGAGCTCAGACCTTCTCACACTAAGCCTATGAAATGTTTCTTTGACTCTTCATAGAAGAAGGACCATGTGCAGTTCCTTTTCCTGTGTGTGTTTTTCTTATTCTTTTTTTTTTTCCCCTGTGACTTTGTTCTTGAAAAATCTGGCCTTGGTAGAAGTGCTGGGTCATCATTCTTTACCCAAGACCAAATTCTTTCGTATGTCCTTCCTGTGGCAGGCAGTGTTGACAATGAAGCCGTTGTTAATAGCTATTACTCTGCAGTGTTCGACTGTGAGGGTTTTCCACCATTAAGCTTACAGGAACGTGTGGAGGGGAGCATAGTATTCATAAACGTTGCTTTGAGTGCCTGTGGCTATCTCATCTATACCTTCCTTGGCAAGCTACCTTCCCCGTCTGCCTTTGAACTCACAAATTACTGCTTATGCAAGGCTTTGAAGAAAGAAAAATAACAAACAGACTCCACTCAATGGGTCATTGTTGTAACTGAAACCTTGAACACAGTGAGGGGTGATATTTAAAATACGATTTTCATGTCCTCATGAGTAAAAATAAATCTTTATGTGTACAATTTTGCATCTTCATGATATAATCTGACTTGCAACAATTTTTTTTTTTTAACCTTTCTTCCGTTTCAGGATTTGGGCCCAAATATCTTTAAACATGAGAGTGAAGTGTTTGGTTCAGTTCTCGTTAGTACTTTGGGGTATGCGGATATAAGAAAGCATTTCACCAAGGTGTCTGTCTACAGCAAAAGAATGGGGAAAAGTTAGAAGGGTATGCTTTTATCTGGGAGAAATGAGTTTATATTGACAAGAATTCTGTGGAAAATGTGAAAGCTAGTGGTTAGAGTTTTTGGTCCTCTTTTGGTATACTCTCCTCTTTTTTTGTTCTGGAGAACTGGAAACCTGTTTGTAATGTATAAATAAGTATTTCTACCTAGGTGGTGTAATGTCTGTGATCTCAAAGCACAATTGCTATAGCTGATAAATGATACTGTGTGGGTGCTGCATCGGTTGTGAGGCTCTGGCGTATTTGCATGCACACAGGGAATCATGTAATTAAGCACATTAAACTGAATAACACACAGCCTCCCCATTGTTCCTCTTTATGGGTGTAATTAGATGCTGAGAGAACTATAGCAGGAAATAGGAACAGTTTCCTCCTGCCACCCCTCAAACAAGTTTTCAGTTCCAATTAAAATAAATTACATTTTCTACCAGAAGAGATTACTCACATGATGTATGTCATTTAGAAACAGGCACAGAAAGCCTGATGTAGAGGTAAATATTAAAAAAGGGAAAGGGGAGGAGAACAAGCTACAAACCATAACCAATAGGAGGTCAAAAGCTGGTTCTTTGAAGTCAGTTACCTTCTAATAAGAAATTTCTGCAAGACAGATGTTGAATAATTGTAAAAATGCCTCCTCACAAGATTTCAGGTACTAGAGATCCACTTCATTAAACTATATGTAAAGTTTTTAAAGTTTTTTTTTTTTAAATGTACTAACCTATATCTTATCAGACTTCTTTAAAAAAGTATTATAGGCCATTTTGTGCCCAACAGCTTCCTATTTTGATCCATCAGTTGTTCCAGGGGTGCACTGTTTGCTGTGTTACTATTGCAAGATGACTTGTAAGACAAACAGAAGAAAAACCTAAATTATGATGCTGCCAGAGAGAATGATATGATATTGGTGCTTGTTTTTTTTTTCTGAAACATCACATAAATTTCATGTCACAAATAAAACTGATGTTAATTTTCAAAGTACCAATAATAAATGAGAAGGAAAAACTTCATAGTGAAAATCATGTTAAAACGAGAAGCTTGACTTTTGGACTATAATGAATTTTAAGATTATTTTATATTTACATTCTTAATTAATAAACTTTGTAAGGGAAAGCAGCTATCTACTACTTTCCTGTACAGGCCATTTTCTTTCCCTCCCAGAGGATAAAAGGATAGCTAGGGTGGTGGGAGAAAGTAGATTTGAGAGAGGAGAAATTCATAGTTCTGTAACATCTTCATACATTTTCAGTGGCATTTAAAACTCTTAACAGAAGTTATGGTAAATGATGGCAGTCTCCTTAGCTTAATTATGCAGAAAATGGTAAACTAAATTGCAGGAAAAAATACTCTCTTCTGTCCTTTTCTGAAGTACGGCTGTTTAAGATGTAAATGTAGTCACAAAGCAGCATATATAATAGGTATATTAATATCACTGATTTCCATGTATGGAAAATCTTAATTTCAATGGCTTCCTAATTTGGGTCTACACGGTGCTTGCTATATACTTTACTGTAATGGATATGGGCTAATCACACTCTGGGGTGGTTAAGATCTGGGGAAGAATGCTGGGCCAAACTGACGGGAGCAGGTATGTTTTTAAAATACAGCATGGCTGTTTATGTTCCAGCACTTTCTTATTCTGCAGATGCAGTCCACCTGTGCTTCTGCCTGGTGGAGAAGGCTTCTTATGATGTCAATGCCTGGCCGGCTTTCAGTTATCCGTGCTTGCATCTTCTACTTCGTTACCTAAATACGCTTTTAAAGCTGTTCGTACAACACATCTTAAAGTACAAATTCGGCAGTATTTGATGCTTCTTGCAGGTGTAAGAATTTGATCCTTAAAAAACCCCACATGATCTGTAGGTTGATTAGAATACAGAGTAGTAGAATCTTTTGAAGGTTATGATTGACTTGCTGAGTATCTTGATATAAGATACGAGAAAGCAAAAGATTTCAAGGCTGTCTAGTTTATTATTGGGTAGAAGAAGTAGAGATTTGGAGAAGTAGACTGATCAAGCCACGCTTGTTACATTTAAGTTAGGAACAACCTCCCCTTGTTTCTGTGGGAGTTAAGTGTAATATAAAGGTGGTAATGTAGATCTGGACTGAGAGTCTGAACTGCATTTGCAAGATTTGATAGCAGTTCATGTCTCTGCAGTTGTGTGGTAAACTTTCAAGTAAAGGCATTGCTGTGATAATTGAATTGGAAAGTTAACTACGCAATATGGAAGGTAGTTCACTCTCCTCCCACTTCTCCCCCATCCTTTCATCTACAAAAATAGTATAATTCCTGGCAATCTTCGTATTTTCTCTGCAATTTTCCAGTGTCCTTGATGATATTGGAAAAAGTACAAGACTTAATTGCTTCCTTTTTTGAGATATATGAAGAGATTGCTCTTCATATTTTTTTAAATATGCTGTTACTTTTTTGGGTTTGAAGTTAAAATGCTGAGACAGTTTTGTAAAATTGGCTGTAATAGTAAATTCTGCTCGTTACATAAGGAATTTAGAGCATGTTCTTGTGCAATCTCTACTGCTAATTTGCCAGCCATGTAACTATAAATATCCTTGTATGCCTGATGAAATCACTGAAGTGTAATAACATTTTATATATTTTTGGTAGAAGAGAGTGACACAAGTCCTTCAGAAGGTATTCTCTCAGGCTGGCAGAACTGGACATCAAAGTTCTCCATTTTCCTTTCATCTCCTGAAATGGCGTGCTGGTGGAAGTGGCGCTTACTCCAGTGTGGCCGTGACCTCCGGACCTGCATTTGCTGCTGATATGGTTTTGTGGATGCTGTTTTGCAGCATCAGCGGGTGATGGACCTGCTACCATGTTCCCCTTGACCCTGGAGCTCTTCTGAACCCATGTTCTGCTGTTTCAGCATGCGAAGCCCACTGAAATCTAACTTGGCAAAAAATTAAGTAATTAAATGTAGTGATTGACTTTTTGCCAATTTAGTAAGCTGAAATGGTTCATTTTGCTCAAGGGTGGCTGTGATGAGGAGCCAGAGCTGGGGGGATGGCACCAGCTGGGAAGCTGATTAGCTGAGACTACCAAGAGGCCTCAGACTGCAATTACATTTACTTATCAGGAAAGCTACTCTGTCATCTCTTTGAAATAAGGTGTTTTCCTGAATGCTCAGGAAAGAATAAACGCCAGTACCTAGGACATGCAACAAATTCGCATGTATAATCTGGGTTTGTCTAGTGTGCATAGTGAAATTATGTAATGCTTTTCTCATTTTTCTTATGGTATGATATATTTAAAAAATAGGGGAAATGCAGCACTACTTGAACAGTAATTTTCTATGGTCCCATGTTGCTAAAGTATTTCTACTATTATGGAAAATTTGCTGATATTTTTCTGGTCCCAGACTCAATATTTGAGTCGTCCTGTGTCAAATGAGCTGCGATTCTTGTGTCATCAAGAAATCGGTACAGCGTGACACTTCTTCAGGATGACTTCTAGCTGGTAAATGCACCTAAACTATACTCATGAAATCTGCTCAAAAGATGAAAAGGTTTTATGTGGTTTTACTGACATAATTCTCTGTGGAACCAATGTAATGGAGGTCAACTGTTTGCTGCTAGGATTAAAAAGAACCTGAAATCAGTATGCGTGTATGAACATACAGGATACAAAGTTTATGTTTATTTTGAGTTTGGGTTTATGCTGTTGTGTATACACATGCATGTGTGTGTGTATATGCGCACATATATATACACTCTGTGCCTGTGAAACATTGGATATTAGGTACTGGTTTATTGGAGAGCAATAGTATCACTTGTGCCAATACTAGAGATTATGGTTTAGTTTGCAATTGTTTGTTTTATGTATAATAAATACTAAATGATGGGGATACTTACTAATTTGCTGCTCTGTGCAAGTTTTTTTATCTGGAGCTGCACCTCTGGTGTATCTTTTGATGAGGGAGGGAAGCCCATGCTCTGTTTTGCTCTAGTCTTTCCAGGATTTTGAATTCTGTCTTTGCAAGTTTCATTTCGTGATGCTCCAAGGAATATGAGCTTTAGCATTCATTTGCTATTTTTTGTCCTTTTCAATCATAAAGGTTGTTGTTAAAGATTTCCTGTTTCTGATGAAAGATGATCTTCTACTTGCTCTTGGTTGTTTCTTCTTAATGGCGTCATTAAAGAAACCAGCTAACCTCGTATAAGACTAAGAAAGCCTTTGCATTTAGTTCTGATGGGAAAGCTTGGAGCTGTAGTCCTTATCTAGGCTGTGGTGACCTGAAGTGGTGATCTTTGGTATTGTCTCCACCTCCATCTGTGTTTTCCTGCTGCAGAATCTACGTGGTTGATCTGGTGCTCCGGCCCTCCTGGGGGTAAGCACCCAGCATTACATCTCTTTCTATTTTGTGTTTGGATGGAGGCTGCTTCAATACTGGGACTGAGAACTGCTTAAAATTTTTTTTATCCCATTTTGTTAAACCAGAACTAATTGCTGAAAGAAAAACAAACAAAAAAAATTACACTTCTCATGCTGGAGAGAAGTGATCGCATTCTATCATGTGTTCATTTCTGAGATTAGACAACACAGTCACTCTCAAATAAAAAAATATAAATCACCCAGAAATTTGTTTTCCTGAAAGCATTTTGCAGTATTTCATGGAACAGTTTGTTTTATGCTGAGTCTTGTCACACTGAAACCACAGCAACAGCTTTGCTTTCTCAAAAGCCCTGTCGAAGTTCTGCCAGGTCATCTTCTCCCCTTCTCTCCTGCTTCAGTTTTCGGAGCTGTCTGTGACCTTCTGTTCACTTCTCTATCTGCTTTCTCAGCACATCTCGTCTTGGCTCTTCCCGTTGTTTCCTTTGGCTATCTGAAGCTCACTTCCTCCATTAGTCACTTCCTTTCCTCAGGAACACATGGAATCAGTGCAAGTTTTCACTTTGTTTTGGCTTTCTGTTAAATGCCCTGACTAGAGGCGGATATATAGATACTATAGAACTGCCTCTGAAAGCTTTGGTGCAACCAAGCAGCAGCTTTTTAGTACCAGCATAGCAGTTCTTTATCATGGTCTGTCGTCGTTCGTATGTGAGATTTAAAACTTCTGGGTCCCTGTGCAGAAGAAGGGTGAGATTCTTCACCTAGAGGGGCCAGTTCAAAAGTCTAAAGTCAGGAACGAGGCAGTGACTGCTGAGCAGCCCCAGAAGGTTGGATTTGCCCTTTGATTTCCCTTTTGAAGCCTGGTGACTGTCTTAGGGGCAGGATGGAGGCAGAGTCTCTTTTCTCTAGGTGCCCTGCAAAGCCTGCAAGGTGTATGTCACCCCTCCGCCTGCTGCAGAAAAGTTCCTTTTGCCGTCTCTGGCCTGTCCCTTCTTTGCAATGCAGTTGCTATACCTGCACATAAGCTGATTTAATTATTTTTGCAAAGCCCCATTGTAAAAGAGTTGAAAGGATTTGTATTTTAAAAACAAAGAAGAAAACCTATTTTAGTTTTGTCTTTAATTCTGATTGCTTCAGTAATTTCACTTTCAGTAAACTCCACAAAATTGCCTCAGCACTTGTTGAATGTCCTTCCATATGAAGCAAAGACAAGGTTTCAATACGATACAGTTTGACAACAAGATGTTTAATTTGATTCCTGCATTATGAAGAAATGGGAAGATGTGGTACTTAATGTCGAGTATGTCTGTTAAAAGATCTAAATAAGTTCTGGAGAAAAATTCAATGCTTCTTATTTAAAAAGAAAAGAAAAAAAAAAAGACAAAGTCCTAATGTAGAGGAGATTGTCTCTGTCTCTTTGCTCCCATCTTCCTCAAGTGAAATGGTGTCTGCTGTAGCTGTCTCTGAGATTGGGATGATTGTGCTTAAAAACCAACATGAAAAACAAACCCACAAGTTTTCATATGCATGTTTTATTGAAAATACTTCTGTTTGCAAAGGAGTTGTTTAAATTTATTATTCTCACTTTAGACTTTTTTGATGAGACATATGTAATTATGGAATTGAAACAGATGAAATACATTAGGCCCTGGATAGACTTCAGGCTTTTAGGCCTTTCTGGTTTTTTGCTTCTTGTATCCCAAAGTATGAAATGTATTTTCTCTGCATTTGGTAATGCTAGTACTAATACTTCAGCAAGGCCTGGAGTACTGCTGCGCAGTGATTTTAGACATTACAGCTGGGAGTACTGCAGTACTGAATGTGACACTACTGACATGCCTAGTTTAACATCCCGTTTAAAATATTATGTAGAATTTTTTTTTCCCTCTGGAATTATGGGCATGTGTGTTCTCTGCTTACAACTTAGAAAGCATTAACTTTAATTCAGCTCCTGAAAACTGCTTTTGAAACGAGAATTGCAGCGTGAGCTTGTTTACTGCAGTTCTCAACAGAAGCATGAAGCTTGGCTTGCCACGCAGTGGGTGCCTGCTGTTAGTCCAGGGTGGTGCGACTCAGTGTAGTTAATATTTCATAACCCCGCAAAATGTTTGCTGAAGCTCGTTTTAATGCACTGGGCCCTGGACTCGGGAATAGCTTGAGGGCTCTGCTCCCATGTGTGCTCTGACAGAGTGGAGCACAAATTTTCTCTCTGTGTTACTGCTCGCCTTTGCAGAGCTTTCAGCTGTTTTCTCATCATTAAAAATTTTATTCCAAATATTTCATCTTGCAAGCAGCTTTAGTTAGGTGTTTCCTAATTTTGTAATACCATACTTGGACGTGAGACTGAAGCAGGCATTCTGGCGGCTGATTATAGTCACAAGGCATCATGCACCCTCCCTGTTCTGGGGTTTCTAGAAGTCAGAGAAAGTTACACTGAAATCTCTCCAATTTTTTATTCCGTAAGATAGGTAAGACAGTATGTAGCAATAAATATCAGAGACCTATGTGCTAATACTATTTTGGTTCACATGTTAGTCAGGAGCGTTTTTTTTTTTTCTAGAATCTAATGTGCCTTCTCCATTTCTTATTTTGTTCACTAGCTCATTATGTACTGCTTGGGCAGACTGGTTTCTCGTGGCAGCTGGCTGCTGTCCTCAGCATAGGCCGCTCCCAGGCGGCTGCTTTTGCTGCTTTGCAGCAGAGCCTGTGCAAGTGGCCACTCCAGCTGGTCACTACGGCAAGGGGGGACGGCTGTAGTTCGGCTGGTAGCAGTGCTCCTGTCACCGGATTTTCTCCAGGAGGAGAAACCAGCCAGTTTCCCAGAGGCTGAGTTAACTCCTTGGTAGCTGCATCGAGTGGTAAGCCATTAGCATCAGAGGTTGTGGGTGCTAGGGTGTCTGTCCACTGCCTTGATTTTGCTGGTGACAAAGCATCTTCAAACAGCAGTTTCGGGAAGAGCGGGAAGGGGGTTCAGGGGGATCCTGCCACAGAGGAATCGTTTGGTAACTTATTTTATTGCTGTATAAACTGTTTGGAAACTTTCAAAGGGAAGCTACTTCTGAAGAGCAAAATATTTTCTTTGACTGACCTAGGAAAGACGCAAATTTTGTTACAAAGTAACTTTGCTACTTCCTAAGTGTAAACATGTCTGGAAATATTTCTCCTTTAGGTATTGCTATTACCCTTTGTTAACATTTGAGTCAAGCAATCAGAGAATGCAAATACTATTTTACAATGGTTGGTGCCATCGTTTCAGGACTCTCAGTGATATTTAACCACTGTATTCTGGTCATGTTTCTTATACTGCATGTGCATCTGTATGTATTTTTTCATGAGTTCTGTTCATCTGGACTGCTGTTTGTCACCTGCACAGAGGAGGAGCTGCTACAGAATGATCTGGTTCAGATGCTGAGATGGAAATAAATTTGGAAGGGAAACACTTCTGGGAGTGGCAAAACACATTTGCTGTAAAGAGTGACTAAATACACTGCTCTAATCTTTTGCCAGAGACTTGGGTATATTTAAAAAAACTTGGAAGTCATGTGGTATGGTCTCTTGTGTTCTGTTGGAGCACGTGGAGGTTTGCTGCTTTGTGCTTTGGGACGGCATATTAATTTGATGTGCAATGGAAAGGTTTTGTCAATAGCTGGCTCAGAGTAGTCCATAAAGGTGTAAGGGGAACAGGACATGGAGGATATGTGTATTTTGCTTAGCTGTTCGGAGGAGCAGTGTCAAACAGTACGAAGAAAAATGATGATGTCCTTGAAGATAGAGCATTCCAGGGGTTAAAAAGGTAAATTTGAAGGGTTTAGGAGCTCCCAGGCAACAACACCCAAGCAAATACTAGGATTTGAAGGCCAAGTTAATTTTCTCGCGCTTTTTATCCTGAGGATTTCTGTGTAACGATGTATGCTGCGTGCTGTCTGTAGCCAAAGGCTTTTGGAAAGTCCTCTGCCTAGGTCTTTGTTTCATTCCACTGAAATGGAAAAGGATTTCTAAGGGGGAGAATCAGGCAGATGTTAAAAAGTTTCAAAAAGTTCCCTGTTCATATAGGCTGACTGGATTAACCAGGCACTTCCCAACTCTGAGCATAACTTTTATATACGGTTTATCTTTTTCTACAATAAATTAAAAAAGGTTAGCTTTTTTAATTCCTCCTCTTTGGTATCGTAACTATTCCAGTTAGCTGTTCAGACTTCATATTGACTTTTTCTTCTGTCTTTTAAATGAATTTAGGACCTTCATATATGTTTTCTAAGTAACTGCTCCATCAAAAAATCCCTCATGCTGATGTGAAACAATCCATCAAATTTTTGCAGAAGTTTATGACACTACTGAAAAGTACACTAAATTGAAACAAAATAACAAAACAAAACATATTGCAGTAACTAAAAGTGTATATATGATATATTTTAAAAAATACAAAGAATGTATGCATATAGATGTACATTACAGGTATACATTATAGATGTACGTCCTAGGTAAGTGGAACTATTGTGCTGTTTTTTTTTTAATGAAGTTGCCTCAGCCCAGGTGATCAGTATCTAAAACCTGTGGAGCAGATGGTTCTCACCAGGAAAGTGAACTGCACAGTGCAATCTAATAGTGCCAGACCATGCAGGACAATCTGCTGCCTGAGCTTGCCTTACAGGCAGAACGGAAACAACACAGAAGTTACAGACAAAAAATAGTCACAAGCCAAAGTGGGGCAGAACCTAAATCCCTGGAATACTTCTAGGGGAAAAAAGGACATACTAGAAGAGCAGCAGGAGAGAATGGATTTTAAATACATAATTACATTTGAGATTAATTCCCTGCTTTCCCTTATCGAACTGCTAAATGGTACAATAAGGAAAGGACTGAATTTAAGGGCTGTGATCCCTGTCGCATGATAAACCCATAAATACATGTTTTGCTGAGCCCCTTGACAAGAATAGATGTAGAGAACGTTCTTCCATTCTTGGCCTTACAGTAAGCCCTGTAGATTTTGTGTTCTCCACCCTCTTGCCTTCTCTTGGAGCAACATCCAGGTGTTTTGTGGTCATACATCGGTTTATTTAAGTAATTTCTTTTGCTCTGTGATGTTGGACTTGCTGCATGAGCTTCTTATCTCCTTCAGCACAGCTGCATTGTGCTTGTCCTTGGGAGATTCTTGATGTTCCCTCTGAGAGGAGGGATGGGTTTGAATCTCAGAGAGCAGGCTGTCAAGGCAGGTAAGTGTTAATTCATTATCCCTGTAGCAAGTGGGTAGGTTGGATGAAGGTCTGGCAGCAGATGGAAACACAACTAGGAATGAAAGGGAGCGGGAGTGTATACTGCAGCATCACTGGCTGGAGAGGATTCTTGAAATGATTTATTACATCAGGTCTTCAAATGACTCATGTCCATTGGTGTGTCCTAAAATTTAAAATGAGAATTAGGTGGTTCTTGTGATTTAATTCTGCTTCCAGCAATAAAAATTCTGACGTGTAAGAGTGCTTTGATCTGTGCAGTTGTCCTTTTCAAGCAGCCGATGGTTGAGGGAATGTAATTAACTTACAAGTGTGTGTTGCCTCCTACTTGTGCATTTTTTTCATATTTTGCTTTTATGCTTCCTTTTGCTCACATACATGTGAGATTGTCAAAAAGAAATTGCTGTTGTTGTTGTCTTGTTTAGAATTAAACACTTCTCCCTCGCCCCGGTGCTGAAAGGTCCAAGTGAGAGCAGGTGCCAATTTATGGTCTTCAAGGGGGTGAAGTCAGAGACCTCCACACTGCTGAGCGCTCTTCCATGGGTCTCTTGTCAAAGCCATGCTGATAGTGTCCTGTTGATCTGACACTGGATGACTCCACTGCATCCAAGGCAGATGACTGTTGGGTTAAACACAATACCTGTTACTTGCCTTTTCCTTGGGGGCCTTTTGAATGTGCACTGACCCTACCAGTTTCTCCTTTAGCTTTTGCACGGGAGTGGGGCTCTGCATTGCCCAGACTCTGGCTGTGTCAGCCCGGTGTCCAGCAAGGAAGCAGCCATGTGAGTGAAGAAGAGGAGGGACTGGGCAGCTGTGTTTGTCCCAGGTTAGCTGTATGCCACTGGAGAGGAAAGTTGTTGCTAGGTGTTTGAAAGCATCAGTACTTGGGTGAGGTTGCTGAACGGGAGGGACAGAGGTCAGTGTCCCTGCTGCGATGTCCACATGCTGTTCGCATGCTGCAGTTAATTTGGAGGAGGAGAGTCTTGACTGTCAATTAACATACAAGCTTGAGTCTCTCTTAAGAATCAAATTTGGTTGTGTGTTTAACACCACCTGATTTTACTGTAATATTAAATTATTTTAATCTCTCTCATCTGAGGGTTCATTACTGTGAATTATTATTTAATAAAAGTAGTAGTGAGCTACACTAATCAGATTGCAGTACCATTATACCCAACTCTCTGCAGTCATGTAGTAAAAAGCAGTTTCTGCTACAGAGATGGGTCTCTGTCCCACTCATCCTTGTCCCCTCTCCGTTGTTTTCTTATGTGTAATAACTGCTGCTATGCAATCAATGCAAGAACTTGAGCAGGACCCCATCTGGGGCAAAATGCATTTTGTACTACGTTACCCATTATATTTTTTGCACAGGTGCATTGAATGATAGGAAATGACAGTTTATATATTTCAAATTTTCATTACTGGCTGAGAGTGAAGTGTGGTTTTTTTGTTTGTTTGTTTCAATCCAATGTTTTAAAGGATTTTATAATCCTTTCTTTAGAAGGCATTTTAAGGCTTCTCTTTTATTTTGTGTTACTCTTGAACCTTTCTAAATGTGTTTTTTAAGTGACTTTGGCCTTTGCTTTGATTTTATTATTGTGTTGGCACTGGGGAAATAGCGCTGCATGGACTGGCTTTGCTCATTCCAAAGGACACTAAGGACATTTGTCGTTTCATATGACTTGATGTCTGTCTTCAGTGTAGAAAGCGAGGAATATGGAAAGAATTAACCTAAAGCAGAGCTACCTGATACAAGGTTTGTCAGCCTTTCTAGAGAAGCAACAGAAATTGTGCTTTCAAAGCTAGGAAGGACAAGAAAAGTGGGTTTGCAGTCTTGGTTTTATGTAGCTTATGTTTCCATTAAGTAATTGTTGTTGGTGATGTTGCATTTATGTAGCCAAATAAAGTCCATGTGTTAATAAGTCCTATCTCAGGAAGACCTTTGATGGTGTCTTCCACCCTTCTAGAAGAATGGCACTCGTGTCAGAGCCAAGTGCCGCAAACTCTGCATTGCTGCCTGATTTGGGATGCTGATACCCAGGCATTCAGATACAACAGTGAAGTGCTGCTTCACTCAGCTGGGTGAAATTGGAAATTAAAAAAAAAAGTCTGTGGGGGGGGATCCCATCAGCTCTTGGACTGCATGTTATTAAAACTATTGGACAAGCTCTACCTTCTGCTTTCTCTGCCCCTCTTCCATGATGTCCCTTGCTTGGATTAGTGGCTGGCAGCTTTTCTTTCCTCCTATTCCTAACAGCTCTTAAGCAGGTAGGTCGGCTGTCCCTTCCATGCTCTCAGCTTTGAGAGCCCTATTTTGTTGCATTTTTGAAGAATATTAAAACTTTTAAATAATGGCTTTCTGCATCAGAAGTCATAGACATATAGGCCTGTTGACTTGTAGCCCATATCATATTCTATGGTAAATGAATAAATTAATTTTTTGCTATAATGCTAAATTTGCCCATACGCGCCCCAGATCCACTATGAATTTGACAGTGCACCACCATGATAAAGATATAATCAAAACTTTTAAAGGCTAGCAGATAGTGTTGCTGTCTTTGGAATACATAAAGTTAGTGACCTTCATTTTGAAGAGGGTTGCATTTTTCTTAGCTACTCGAGATGAATTTTTGTATCATGCTAAATATGTTTCTAGAGCTTTACTGAACTTAAACAATTTTTTTTTCCTGTTCAGCCATGGAACTGTAGCAATGTACAGTAGTTGTTGTGCTGACCATGTCACAGATGAAGAAACTCTGCTTTTAGGTAATTACATGAAAGAGAAGGATAAATGTGCAGCAGTGTGGAGCCAGGGAGTGGATGAATATTTAGCATATATGGGACAAATTAATTTCATGTTTTCTGTAAAAACTTAGTTTTCGCTTTAAAACAAAAAACAGAAACAGTATTGCTGTGACTTTTGCAGCTGTTTTGATTTACAAATGTTTCCATTCTCTCAATGGGATTTTCGATCTACAGGTTCGATATGGATTGAATCCGAAAGATGATGTGATGATTGTGGTATGGTCCTTTTGACTGTTTTGGTTCTAAGAACATGCATGAGGCAGGTTAGGCTGGGACAGCTGGCCAAAGACGTAAAAGGTGGGAGAAATGCAAAGAGAGACCAGGTCAGAGAACTATTTATGTAGATTATAAAAATCTTAAAAGTGGAATTAAAGGAGAAATTAGTTCCAGCTCTTTATCCCCAGACACACCATAGTAGGATGCTAGTGGAACTACTGACAGTACATAATTGAAGCCTTCAGTTCTGATGTGCATCTTCAAGCAAACATCCTTTCTCTTGCTATTTTTAGAGACACCACTGGTGAAGACAGTGATTTTTATTTGCCTCCAAATAGATTTAGATTTCTGTAGGGAAATCCAGCAGCTGCCAGCTAGGTTGAGAGAAACAAAAGAAGAATAGAGCAAGTTTAGTTTTATTTTTATATCAAACGTAATGCAAAAATAACTATACATGAGGAAAAAGGGATGAGGACTTGTTTGTTTGTTTAAATTCAGGTTTTCATTATCTAAAATGGGATTCTTGGCATGAATTCAGAGTGCTCTTTAAAATTTTTTCCAAAAGAAGAGGAGGAGTGGGGAGGCTAACCAGGGTGCGTCTCAAAGAAAATGCATGTATTTAAATTTGACTTGATGGATTTCTGAATTTGATGGAGAAATAGGGTTGCTCTTAGAGTATTGGTTCACATAATTTTCTTATCCTAAGTGCTAGAGCACATTGGGTTATTTTTTTTTAGGATATTTATACCAAACATTTGTGACCAGTCTCTTGAGACTGAAACAATAAAACATGCTGTTGTTGGAAAGCTCTCTAAGGAGCATGCAATTGGTTGCCTGGCTGTTGCTAACACGTGCTTTGAGGAGTCTGCTTGAGATGGTAGGTATCCAGCTGATGGGTTGCAGGTGCGCCCCAGAATATCAGTAGTTAGTGTCTAGGGCAGGATGCCCCTGTACCCGGTACAGCCCGAGGTGAGGTCTTCTCTGGAAACAGGCCTGATATTTGCAGAAGACAGTGGCTTGAATGCAAGCAGAAATTTTCCACTACTTCAGCCTGGGCCTGTATGACTGATTGCATATTCCCTAGCCATGCATTTTCAAGTCTAACTAAACCAGTGTTTAAATAGCTTTGTGTTAGCTACAGAAAGTTTTTTGACATTGATTTCTGAATATAGATGTAAATTGCCAAAGCAGTGTTGTGTACATGTTTGTGTTCCTGCAAACGGGGGTATCCCAAGTATGTCCTTGTTTGGGCAGAGGTGGTCGTCACCAGGGGATCTCTGGGACAGCAGTGGGGTTGTACTGCTCTCCTTAGAAACAAATACTGAAATAGTTCAGCTTAAATGTTAAACAAAAATCATCAAGTCTTAAAGGGCCGGCAGAGCAATGCAATGTGTTAATGCCTTTTACGGCATAGGAAGGAATTTTGTAAATTCTTTGTTCTAAATAGTATGAAACAGGTGCCTCTCATAAGTTCTTTATTTCAGTGAGTTACGTTTCTAGAAAGGCTAAAAGCCTTTTAAAGCAGGAGCTCAGTGCTGTGGGTGGACGGCCCACGCTGCTAACCGCTGCTGATAGATGGTGTGCATTGAGGAGTGGTTCTCCTATGCACAACAGAGTACGTAGTGGAGGTGAACAGAAATCCCTGCAATCCCATGCCTAGGTGCTGATGTCAAGAAAAACAAACCAACTCATAATTCTTCTCCTGAATCCCCTACAGAGGGGTCTGACTCGTGTCGTGTAGCTGGTGCTATTGTCGAGTAGGTGACAGATCGTCCCTGGCGAACAGTGCTCTCCCTTGCCATGCTAACAGTGGGAAGCGTGCAGCTGTTTGGGCAGACGCTTGCCAGCTCCTGCGTGATGGTTTGGTTGTGCCAGCCAGCCCTGTGCCGCTAGGGAACTGCAGCTGCAACGCTGACAGCAGTGTCTGCCACAGTGGCTGTGTCTGAAGCTGTATCAAGAGGAAACAAGGATAAAAGAAACAACCAGCTCCTGAGAGCTGTAGTCAGCTTTCTTGGCAAAGACTCTCCTCCGAAATAAGTGCTGATTGGCAGGATCAGTGTACGCTTCAAACCTGCAGTGATGATCTGAAGCTCTTGGGTTACAAACCTTCAGGATGACCAGGGACCATTCTCTGGAGCTATTAAAGGAGCCTGCCCCAAACCACTGCAGCAGCATGTGAACAGGAGACCTCCTTGATGTGCTTGGAAGTATGTCACTTTTGCTGCCAGTCAGCTAGGCTTTGGCCATCCTCACTTAGCTGATGGATCGCTAGTAATCAGTTTGATGCAGGGACATTGAGGCTTTGTGTAGGAGCTTTGCCCTGCTTCTAAGAGGTGCTTTCAGTGCGTTTTTTGACCTTGCCACTTTTGAAGATACAATCTGTCATTTTGCATGTGATTTCTATTAGAAAAACTGAGGGAAAGCAGGCTCCTAGTATACTTTTTCTAGGATCATGTATACATATAATTCATGCCAGGCATGTGTGTAGAAAAGAAACTTCTCTGTTGTGCTTCAGTGTAGCATTAACTATCATGGGTCACCAGCATTAATACCTGCTGCTAAAATTTTCCTGAGGCTTGTTCAAATTTTTTTTTCCTGAATCTAGTGATAATACACTTAATCTCTAGTGCCATAGCTGGTGAAGCTTTTTGCTGGGCATTTGAATTATATGAAAGAACAGTCCAACTACTGCTGAAGCTGTGTGGGATGACGGTGGCATGCCATTTTGGGAGGCAAAGGGAACTGATGGTCAGTGACTAGGAGGCTTGTGGCTGCCAGGCATGCAATCCTCAGATGTTATAGCTGTACAACGTTTTAAGAGCAAGCTGGAGTAGACCTTTTCTGAGGTCTTGAGAGGCAAAAATTTAGGAACTTTTAAGATGTTTTAAGAATTCTGTGAGGATGCTATGTGCAAAGTTTTGTAGAAATAAATATCGTGCTTCATTTCTTAAGTATTCAGGCACTGATTCACTGCATAAAAATATGCAGAAGAAGAATGGAGAAGAATGAAAATATCAATAGAGTTCTCTTTCTTACTCCAAAGCTATTCATCTTTGTTTCAGTTCAGGAAAATTTTGTAATTGCGTGTCTGCCCCAGCCTTTTGGGAAGCTTGGAAACTGCAATGCCAGAATTGCAAGGATCAAAGAAGTTCAGCTCTGGTGAAAATCAGGCTTTCCTGTCAAGACTAGGAGGAGCTGTACTGAAGCCTTCTGTTCCAGGAAGTCAGGTCTCCTAGTAGAGGGGAGGTCTCCAAAGCCTGTAAAACTCTGACTCAGAAAGCTTGGTGCCACCACAGCAGAATGCCAGGGGCAGGAGTTAGAAGCTGAGCACTGTCTTCATGGAGGAAGCAATAATGCTTTGGATTCATCATGTTTATTTTCTCTTCTTCCCATGCATTTCTCTGTCCTTGGTTTCAGCTCATGCTAATGTTCTGCCTTGTGTGATGAGAAGCAGGAGGACAGAGAAACTATGTGGCTTTCTAGGAGTCGCACAAAGATACCAAATACCTGCTTTTGGGTTTTTTTTCCTCTCCACTCATATTTTTGAAGGCACACTCTCGAGAGAAGCTGGAAGCAATTGTTGTTCAATATTAAGGTTCAGTGGCAAAAATACATTTATTTCCTCATCTTTGTCCCAGTTTTTTATAACATCATCCACAGTGCTTCTTCCAAAGTATGGGAGATGCTGAAAGCAGTAAGTCCTCTTGCTGTTTGCTGTGCTTTGCGAATGTTCGAGTCCTCTACCATTTTAGAAAATGTTTATTAGTGGTTGTCATTTGTGTCATGATGTGTAGTTCATTTTGGTTATATTCACGTTTTTGGATCTAAGGCTGCAATTCAAGGCACAATATTTGCTTAGTAAATGCATTTGCAATTTTACAGACAGTGCTAATACTGACTCCTGCATTCCTGACCTGTGTGACCAAACAGCACATATGGAAGAAAGCTAAATGAAGCCAAGTTATGCATTGCCACCGTTTATGGGCACAGTCTCCTCTGTTGTATTATGCGACTGGGAGGGCTTTGGCAAAGAGAGAAGGCAAACTTGTCTTGCAAGTGCCCTACAAAAGCAGTTTAGGCATCTTAGATTCCTTCTTATTTTCCCGATAGTATGATTAAAGCCTGCTGCATATAAATGTGTTTTGTGGTGAGGTTAGGTGCTGGGGGTTACCACATTTGTGCCTTGTAAATAGCCATGTGAATTACGAGTTTCTTACCTAGAGTTTCAGAATTGATGCAATGCTACTTACAGTTTTTATCCTGACGATAAATCTTTGTTAAGCCATATGCTGAGGGGAAGATAACCCAGCAATTTTGCACCGGCTGCTTGAATGTATTGTCTTCTTTCAGTGAGCTTGTATCTGTGCTATGATTTTTCGTATGTTGTTTGGGCACAGTTGGCATTTCAACCCATGGCAGGATGCTGCAGGCAATGCTGGTCACAGATTGCAGTGCCAAGGAGGAAAGGTGTATAAGTGGGAGTCTGGCTGCCAGGCTGGTGCCTTGCAAAGCTGGCTACAGCATTCCTGCAAAGTACAGCATGGTTGCTGTTTGGATATGTAGCAGGGGAAGGCAAGGAGGTTGGTCGGAAAGAAGAGGAAGGGGGCCAGGAAGGACAAGTGAGCAGGTCTTGTGGCTGATACGTTGCATATGCAAGCTTACCTGCTCCCCTCTCTCCAAACAGAGGTGTCCTGCCATTCGGAGCGGGCAGATGTTGGAGATGGGAGATAGCATAGCGGAAAGGGAACAGAAATAGAAAAGGCTGTTAGCTCACATCCTTCCAAGCTGAAATTTAGCACTGGCAATAAAAATTAATTCCAGGTGACCATCGTTGGGTACCATAACTTAAAGGTTCTCTGGTTGTAACATCGCAGTCAGTTTGTTCTAGGGCTGACTGACCATGTGAGCATTTGGGTGTAGAGTCTGCATCTTGATCACTGCCAGTAACACTTGGGGAGTGTCCTGTGTGTCGAAGGACCCTTGGCGGTCAGAGACACCTCTATGGGCTGTGCTGCCCTCAGAAAGCAGTGTGCTATCAGATGAACTGCAGATTGATGCTTGTGACTGACCAAAACTCTGTCAACCTTGTGATGATAAGACAAGGTGGCTTGAGCGCTTCTAAAGGTCTGGTTTTCATCCTTTTAAATTTACATAAGCCATCATCGTATCTTTGGGTTTAGCTTGCCGCTGTAAGACACCTTGATTGTGAGCCGGCTCTTTCACTCCCCTTGGAGCACTCATAAAAAAGTTTGTTTTGATATTGCAGACTCTGTGGCTTTGTGTGCCATAGCCTCTTTCCAGAAGGCTTGGGGGTTGATCAGGAGACAGATTTTATATAATATTTTCATTAATTATCTTGGCATAAGAAATTAGCCATGTGCTAATAAAATTTGCCGGGGACACTATGTGGGAGGCATTGTCAAACAGAGAAGGATTGGAAACGAGGGAAGAACTGGAATATGTTAAAGGTTACAACAGCAGAAATGGGATAAAATTCCTAAGTTTAGTAGTGTAAAGCAAAGAGTTTCTGTTGAAAGGTGGTTGCTCAGCAGTTTGACGGAGAAGGAGAATGCAGAATGGCTGTAATTGTGTGTGTGGTTTTTTTTTTGGGGGGGGGGGGGTTAAAGACAAATTCAGTCCTCTTCAAATATATGCAGGAAGTGTTAAGCTGATTTTCAGCAGCATGTTGGCCAAAGCACCGGTGAAACCTTACCTGGGATAACACCTGCAGTTCTGATTGTTTGCGTTTCAGGTGAAATCAAACAAAAGCAGGTCGAGAGAAAAGGCTGCTATGGGGGTGAGGGGTGGAGAACTGATGCAATGGGAGAGACTGAAACAGAAGTTAGAGGGGAAAATGCTGGAGGGAAGATGACCTATTTTACTTAAAAGATAATATTAGTACAAGAATGAATAGTCACCTATTAATAAAGGTAAGAACTCAGCTGGGACTTAGAAATGTTCGTCATCTTCAGAGCAAAAATATTCTGGAATGATTCCACTAGAATTAGTAAGGACAAAAATTAGTTTAAAATTGAACTTGGTTAGCTTTTTTTTAAGGAATTGCCAACAGAATTATCGGAATAGGAGGGTTGTGGGCTTTGGTCCCTTTTGATCCTATGTTTCAGTGCCTCTGAAAATCGCGACTGAATGTTTATGCATGTGTGTTTAACATGATGTCTTGACCAATTAAGTTTTTTTGTTTGTTTTTAAATGTTTAATCTATATATCTGTTTGTGACCTAAACTGATACTGCTGTAGAAAGCTGAGTTCCGATGTGAGGCATAAATCAACTGAATTGTTTTCAGTGCACAGACAAATTCTTCCTGCAGTATGGTATCTCTGGAAGGTCTTTAATTTTTTTTCCTGCTCTCTGAGGGCTTCAGAAAGCAATTTTAGGGCATAAGTAGCCACATGCTTTTTAAATTATTATTATTAATGCATGAGACAGTTGCAGTTGGTAATTTCCGTTAAGATTTCCTATTGCAGTTTATTTAAAAAAAAAAAGGAAATTTATGCAGATTATGAAAAATAAATTCAAACCCCAAACTCTCTTTAAAGTAGCTTTAGAATATGGTGATGAAAAGACTTGTAGAAAAAGAGCAACAAATAATCTTGAAAGCAGAGAAAGTTTGCTTCAGTATCTTGAAAATTTAGAAGCACAAGTCTATCCCTGTAAGCATTTCCAGTTGTAGCTGCTGGTGGGAGTTGTTCTGACTGACTTGCAAGGGTCCTTTGGACTGGACTGAAATGGGAGCTCTATTAGCCTGGGGTGGGGTGGGGGGCTAAAACAGATTAATGCAGGCAGTGCTGCTATTTTCAGTTCTGTAAAGCAGAAAACATGCATTGAAAACTCTTTGTTCTTAAATGAACTCTGTGAGCTGTTTTATCATCAGTAGTTCAGGAATCTTTCTGGGCAGGTCACGCAAAGATATTGCTGTTTTACTCATAGCTTTGCAGCTTTGCAGCACTCACTTTATCAATACATTAGTGTAAAAAAAATTTCCTTCAGGGAAGTGTGATCATGCTATGTCTGCCTTCTTGTCTTGAGTGGTTAAGGATATTTATGGCATTTGTCTTGTTCTTCATGACAGAGTCATTTCTGTATAGCAGATTTCTGGTAGAGATTCACTCATGTCTCCTCTCTCCGCCCTCTCCATGAATTTCTTATGAATTTCCTCAAAATATTATCAGCTGCTTGTTTGTACAGTAATCGTTGTTTCCAAGACACTTCAGCCTTCTCCGTGGTCCTCTGTAACAAATGAACTGTGGCAACTCCCACTAATACTGTTAAAATTACAGTGTAGACAGGGTACATGTCCATGGCTAAGCTTTCAACTGTAAGAACTGTGATTTAAAGTCAAATGGCCTGAAAGCAGGACACAAGCACACAAAGCAGTCGCAACAAGGTAAGTGTGAAGGCATGAATTTGTAGTGCCGCTGCTTTGCCTGGCACCTGCCTGCCTGCCTGCGCAGACCTCTCCCCCTGCCAGAGCAGAGCAGAGCAGCCTGCCCGGCGGTGCAAACCAGACACTTCGCAGCTGGCTCCTCATTAGGCTTCATCTCATTTTATGGGCTCCTGAGTTGAAACCCTGGGGTATGATTTTGCTGAATTGCTTATTACTGTTTTTTCTTTCTTTTTTTTTTTTTTTCTTTCCCCCCTCCTTGAGGGTTTCAGTTAGCTTTGGGTAGCTCAAATAGATATCCAGAATTTATAGGTTTAAACAGGAATCCAGCTTCTGTGAGATGCTTATTGTAAGGTCTCATCTCCTCACATGAATGCTGTGAAAATACATAAGTATTTGAAGCACCCCGGAGTATGACAGTGACTTCCATGGAGGAATCCATAAGGAAACAGCTTGGTTCTGTGTTTGAATCGTGGTGTGAGAGAGTGTCAGGGATACAGCATGGATCCAGATTTTGAAATGGGAGGAAAAATGGAGCGTTGTTCTTCTAAATCAGTGCAGTCCATGCATTGCACTGCATATGGCAAGGTTCCAGGGAGGGTGGGAGGGGAAAGGCAATATTATGGTCTTCCGTAATTGAAGATGATAACACGTATGCAAGGAAAGCTGAATTCTGGTCCTGAATACTTGAATTTGCAACCTTAAAATGTTCTTTTAGGTCTTTTCCTGTGTGTATTGTTGTTTCTGTGAAAGTAGACAAGGATAGATTTTTTTATTTTATTTTATGATTTTAAAAAAAATCATGAAGTTCCATACTTTTATTTCAAATGAAGGGGGAAAAGCAAATATTAAATGAAGAGGTCAATTGCAGGGGATAGGCCAAAATGAGACTCTCATGTTCTGTGATACTCATTCTGTGGACTAATATCATAGGAACCTCTTTGATTTGAAAATTTTAAACCCAGGAGTTGATACCAACTTTCAGAAATTTGTGCAAGTGTGAAGGTGTTGGGAGCAGAAAGAGGAAACACGAAATTCTTAAAGCTGAAATAGCCACCTCAGAAAAGGGTCATGGAATCATAAGCAACATGCAAAGGAGGAAAAACGCAGAGGTAGTAGTGGTAGTGCCACAACTCATTCATCTAAAAAGCAAGATAATTCTTTAGTCTCCGGAGTTTATACTGAGGGACTTTGTATACATACGCTGCTCTGACTTGTGAGAACAACTCCATTTCTAGTCTTCCCTATTCATTTCATTAGTGCGGTATCTTACTAAAGGTGTGAGAGGCTACGTACAAGGTTGTCATGCTGTACATGTGTCTAAAGCACTTTTAAAACACAATATGCCATGCAATCGAGAAGTGGTACGTACCATCCTCGTTCGAAGCAGGGAACAGTGGCAGAGAGGCTAAGGCCCAAGAGGCATTAAACTAGTAAAGAGGAAATTTTCCGTTTGATTTTTGGAAAGAGTAAAATGCTCAAGTGTGAATATGGCCCTTAGTGGTTTGTCAGTGCTCATACAGAAATCTATACCAGAGTAGGTAAATGCATCCCTAGCCCAGTGCCTTACACCTAAGATCATCCTATGATTGAATCACAGCTTTGCAAAGGAGCCGGTATTATGCACTTAACTATGTTTAAAGCAACTCACCAAGGACAATAGATAATAGCCTGCTTGCTCATCTTTCGTGTCCTCTTGGCATGTGTTTGGTCTCGCTCGTATTATTTTTCTATTTTTTGACAATGTGTACCCAATGAATGAATACTAGTGCATTATCAAGCAGAAATTTTAAAGGAAAACAGCCTAAACAACCAAAGCCACCAATATTTGGCACTTGTGAGGTGGCCGAACAGGCCAGATAACTTGCATGGACCCGGGGCAGAGGGAGCATGCGGGCAGGAGCGCTGGCAGCTGAGCCTCTGTCACATCACTTAAGAATAGCGAGTATGTTTGGTGGAGGTGGCCGGGATGGGAGGACAGGAGACGCTGCTGGGAACGTCCGTCTGTTCTGCCTGCGGCTGAGGCTGCCTGCCTGGCGTTCCCTGGCTAAGAGCGACTGCTTGGCCTAGAACAGAATGCTAGCAATTGGGGAGCTTAAAGAAAGAAAAAAAGTGGCTGTTCTTAGGATCATGCAACTTCAGTGTGAAACTTGATTTTGCCTTTTCCCATTAGATCTTTTAACACTTTTGTATCTTATTCAACCAATATTTAATTGCATGTTTTGGATCTGCTAATGCACTTGTTCTTACAGCTACTCCTTCCGTGTGAGAAATGCAGTGCTATTAACATAACCTCCTGCTGAGGATATAAACCTTGCTATTAAATGTTGGAGGCCTGACTTGCAGGGAGATGACTTTAAGGAGATACAGATTCATTTCTTCAAAACTGTGCCGTGCTCTTATTTTATACAGCAAAGTTTCTGTCATGAGCCAGAAAGCTGCAAAGCTTTCATAGCTAGGAAGGTAGTCAGCGCTCTGCAGCTCCAGCAGTGTTATGTAAGGAGTAAAGTGCAGTGCTGGTGGCTGATTTGGTGAGTTTAGCAGGATGGAGAACAGAGGACAAATTCCATTAGAAGAGTACATACTCTTAATCACTGTTAAGCATATTAAGAAGAGACACACTGATACTTCTTAAGCATTTTTATTAGTTTTATAAGGCTTCCAAAATCATTGCATGTTTCTGGAGTCTCTGTGAAAGTTAATGAAAACCAGTTTCTAATTATTCTCCCCTTCTGTGATTGTTAACATCAGGAGGTGGCAGGGACTTTTTTTTACACTAATATTTGGAAAGCAGAAATGCTTTCTTTGGTACTTATATGTTTCTTGTTGCTTATAGGGGCTGTCTGGTCATCTGTTTGGAGTCCTGCGGCAACAAACTGTATTTTGTGACCTTTTGAATCTTTTAGGTTTTGCTTTGGAAGGCGAGCATAGCCTGCCCCCTCCTCTTGACAAACCCATCTAGAAATGATTTGTTGCATGAAGACCAGGATTAAGTCTTAGAAGTTAATAAGGACAGGGTAGGAATTGCTACTTCTGAAATCCTTTACAGTTCTGGGGATATATAATTAGGGAATACCATCAGGTTAGCTTTTTTTTTCTCCTTCATTTACAGCTCTTTTTTCTTTAACATAGGAGAATTTAGAAATCTAGGTTAATAATAATTTGTATTGTGTGAATATCTGTTTATGTTTTGGCATGTTCCTGTTGATGCAGAAATGTCAATATCTATTGTATCTGGTGACTTTTTGCTTTTCTTCCCTGAAAGAGTACATAAGGAATACTCTTGAAGAGTAAACTGTGCTGCAACCTGCCATATAAGTTATTTTACTTATATTTAAGTGTTAAGAAACGCATGCCTCCAGAAACATGTGGAAGCATTTAATTATCAGAACCATTTCTTCTTATTATTTCATATGCTGTTAAGGAAAATAGCAAGAAAAAAACCCAACCCCCCCCGGGAAACCAGAAGCTTTTTAGGTGCGTTTTGTGGTTGATGTTTCATGCTTGTTAACTCCAGGATTTGGTTTCAACCCCTTTTCAGTAGAGGTGCTAATGGGATTCTTCTCCCTTTTACAGAATGTGCGACAAGAGATTTTGTGCGACAGCAAGGTGAACTGCAAAGGGCTCTATCCCAGCCAGTAACGGTGTCCAGATTTCCATATAGCTGGTGTTATTGGGATAGTATTTCAGAAGGCGAGGGAGTGAGTCTTCCCCAGGCATTGCTTCTAGGCTTATTTGGTGTCTGTTGGTTTGCTGGCAGTCTGTTTTGGACTGTGTGTTTAAACTTGCATTCGTTCCTTAAAAAATGTAATGTCAGTAGGAATGAAACCCAAGCATCACCCGTCACCAAACGCTGCAGACGGGTGTCTTCCTCCACGTGGCCCCCCCAGCTGCCCTTCCCTGCTGGGTGACAGCGAGCACCTGCAAAGCTGTTTCTGCCCGCAGGCACTTGCGGTGGCCTGCTGTAGAGAAACCGGAGGTCATTTGCTGAGCAGATTAGCACAAGCACCTGCATTAGTCTGTTTGCACAGCATGGAGTTTCATGTGGGTTGATTTACCTTGTTTTTCAGAGGGATTCTGCAACAGGCTCTGAGTTTCTTATTGTGGAAAGTCGGCTGTCTTAATCTCTAGTATATCTTGGCTGTCCACCCATGGAGCAGAGACGCTGAGGCACAGCAGGAGCGGCTTGGCCATACCAAGGACCTTTGGGGTGGAGGAGGTTACCTCCTGTGAACTGTTTAGTTATGCAGTCCCATGGGCCCTCTTCTCCCTACACCAGCTCTTCCTGGCTACTACTTCCCTACCTGGGTTATGCCACTGATGTTGTTATGACTTGGCTTGCCATATTTGAAAACACAGTATTTCCTTTTGGGTCTTTCATTTTCTTTATTTCAAATCCATAAAATATTGCTACTTGGAGCGCCTAAGGTCCTTGTTGGGGATTTAAACATCCTCAGTGTAAGTTACTATACCGAGCAAAATAAGACCACTCTTCTACAGTTAGTTTATTATGCTACGTAGTAGATTTTATTTTGAGCTGTAGACTCCTGCTGTTTAAACACAAGTTCACTTAAGTGTCTGTAGGGTTGGGTCTGGTGTTTTTTTTCCCCTCTTCATTTTATTCTCTATGCTGTCACTCTGCCAAAGTTAAACCCTTGAGATGAATAGGTGAGATGAACGATAAAGATCTAATGACTTGTTGAAAATTAGTTGTAAAAATAGGTTGTATTCTGGATGTCTGTCTGTCATCTTGTTCATGCCAAGGCAGCTTAAAAACAGGTTTTGTTTAGATTTTGTGATTTCTGGTTTAAGGTGTTTCTTTTCAGCTGGGAATGCTATAAATCTTTTTCAAATAATGCATCTGACTATCAAACATGTTCCCATGCCTGTAGTATTAACATCAGGCACACCCTTTGTACACTTAATAAAGCAGGAGCTGTTTCCCCTGAAGGTGCGGAGAACAGAATTACTTTTGAATGGAAAATCAAATAAAACAGAATTGAAAAGGAGAGAGAAATAGCATGCATTTCTGAGGTGAAGGTTGAGTGCATCATATTCTAGGCTGTAAAACTGCTTAATTTAGTGACTAATGCAGCTGTGGCTACTCAGCATAGCATGGTGCCTGACCCTGCTCTCTATTGACACTGTCCTTTACAGTTAAACTGAATTTGAAATGCTGCCGACAGATATTACCTCACTGTATTGTAGAGTATCCACCTAATGTCTGACAGCTGTTCCTCACTCTGAGTACAACTAACCTCACAAAATCTTTCTAAAGTACTCCTCTCTATTTTTAGTTTTAATTGTTTAAAGCAAAATGAAGGAGGAGGCAGATATCTCCTGGGAAGGACCATCACCCGCTGTAAGCCATCAACCTCTCTTTGAGCAGTACCTGAAGCTACCTGCTGTAGGTCCGCTCTGGTCCTTGCTCAGTGGCAGCATGAGGCCAGGTGGTCCGGCTCCACAGCATCTGGGGCAAGGCCAGCACTGCTTTGTCGCCTGTAATGCTGACTTGGCAGCAGTAGGCTGCAGAGGAAATCTAGGCGAAACTGGGGCTGGCACCCTAACGCCAACGGGGCCCTCTTGCCGACTTTCACGTAGGAAGTGTAACTAATATGAAGTCAGAGTCTGAGCTGATGCAGCTCTTCTTGATGGGTAAACATGTAAAAACCAGAGGATCCCAGCGGAGTTTAAAGGCCTAAAGAGCTGATAAAACTTTAATGATGTTTTGCAGCCTCATATGCATTTTTGTATTGTGAAGCTGCTATTTTCCACTTTGGTTTCATGATGGTTTTCAAGGGAAGCAATGAAATGCCAGTCTTTTGTTTTCTGCTGAAATAAACTTCTCTCTAATAATAGGAGGAAAGCCATGAGGGAGAACTGGTTTTATCTGGGATGCAAAATTTGTGTATGAATCATGCAAAAGGGTAGCATTAGACTGTTGATTGCAGAGGACGTATTGCCTAAAAAATGCATTGAACTAGGCCTGAAACTTATCTGTAACTTTGAATATATGCTGGTTTTGTTTACTCAGTTCCTTTCAGAATGGAAGGGTTTGTGGTTTTTTTTTTTTTTCTGGCTTACAATATTTAAAAAATAATGGTGGAGCATAGTAGCAGATTATTAGAGGACGGCTGTTGTCTCAGAATTCTCTTTGGAAAATTTTTTCACATCTGCGCTTTGCTTGTTCTTGGCCTGACACTTAAGCATGGACCTGTTTCTGTCCTGAGACTGTTAGAGTCGCTGCCGACTGTCCCCGATTTTGATGCATGCCGCAGTCTAGTACAAACAGGTCCCTTGGAAGCAGCGCTCCCTTCCTTCCTTCCTCCCCCCCTTCACCAGCTCTTTCATCTTTGTCCTGACATTTTGAAAAATTGGGCTAAACAAAACGGAGGAAAGAACAAAGCAAATTAGGAAATAAGGCCTTTGTAAATAGGAATTAAGACTCTCGTAAAACAATGTATTTGGATGCATTTTAAGTGTTCCTGTATTTTGTTTCAGAAGTGTATTGATACTTTTGCATGTTCATACTTGTTTTATGTTGCTCATTCAGTAATTTCTGCTACTGCTGTATTAAGCCTTTCACTATCTGCGTTACTGGATAATCAGTTCAACAAGAGAAAACTAAACTATGTGATTAAATCGGTGTATTTTTTCTTCATTTGTATTTAGGCAGCCTTTCTCCTCCTCTAGCAAGTACCTAAGGAACCGAAGGAAACCTTACACATAACAATAATGTAAGGGAATTCCACTCAGGATGCACTTGGGCTTGAGAGGAAAATACTATCTTTTTTTTTTCGAGATGCAGAAAACAAACATTGTGGGTTCTGGTTCTCTACCTTATTTAATCTTCCAAGCTGCAATGGCACAGTATGAAAATCATGTGTGTAATTGGTTGTGTAGCTCCTTTAATACTTCTGGATTATGTAATTATGAGGCACCTAATTCTCAGACTGTGAACAAAGCCATGCTTTAACATTTCAAGATCATATTGCTCAGTAATTTAATAAGGAAGAGCTGCTCCATGCACCTCCCTTGTTCATGACTGTGGGTTTTTTGATGGCAGGCTGGTGTGTTTAAATGACGCTGGAATCAGACGATTATTTTAACCAAGTCACCTTTCCTCAAAGGCAGTAAGTTGGAAAGAGACCTGTCTGTCCATAGGCCAGCGACAATTTGCTTTCATGGTGAATCCAAGAATCTGGCATACGCTTCTTCCTTGTATTTCATGTTCTTTAGGCAGCATTACCTATTTTAGCTTCTTACATGCTAACTTTTCAGACACATCAGTTTTCTGAACTGGAGATTTGGGGGGGGGGGTTGTTTGTTTGTTTGTTTTACAAAAACTTACAATGAAGGAAGCAGTTAAGAACCTGAATCTGAGGTGACAGAGTTAGTGATATGAATTATATGTGGAATTGGTGATAAGAAAATGATTATTTATAGAAAAATCCATATGGCTTGTACTGATTTGGCGTTGTGCAGCTCTGAGAAGCGTGTGTGTTGCATGGGTGTGGTAACCTGAGGAGCACCAGACCGGGCTGAGTAGAAAGATGCCTATAAAACTGGCGAGTGCGTGTCACTCGCGGCCCGAGCGGCCGTGATTCCACGGGGATGAAAGATTTTGCAGCGCAAGGTCGGGCGGGAGGCAGCCTTGTCTCTCCCCATCTCGTAAGTACTTTTCTCGCACCTGGCACTCTCCTCCCTTCTCCCACTGCTTGCACTGTTTCTCTCTTTTGATTAATGTATCCTTTAGCAATTCCAGAATAGGAATTTTCAGTTTCTTATGGTTCACTGAATTAAGATACAGTTTAAAGTAACGTTCAGATGTGTACAAAGACTAACACAATGACTTCATGCTGGTTAGTAACACAAAAACTTAGCAGCATCACTCAATAACGAAAATTATAATACTGTATGTAAGTGATTAAAAAAAATAAAGTGTTTCTGTTGGGAGTAAAATATTGAATTCTGAAATAGAAATTGCTTTTTAAGTTAACCAGTCATTTAAGTTAACCAATCTTTTACTATTGCATTTTACTATGTAGAAATATTTCCTGATTTGCCAACAAACTGAAATAGAAAAAATAATACAGACCATGTTGCTGATTCTCCTAGTAAATTCCTAGTTCAAAGGAGAAAAGCAGAGTTTTGTTGCTTACTGCATTCTTGCACTGTCACTAATTGAATTTTAAATGTTGCAGTCCATTTCCTGTTGTAATAATGATTTATGTTCTCCTATCTAATGAGCCTGGTTCTGTAAAGCAGCATCCATGTCTTGAAAAGAGCAGCAGCCCTACAGTCCATTCAAAAGATAGTTTGAATGCTGGTTCTTTACCCTTTTACTTAAGAAGAAAGTTCCCAGACATACTGTTGTTGCAAGTGGCAAATAAAAACTGCTGACAGAGACAGAACCTCAGTTTGAAGAAGTATTTTAACTTGTCAAGTATTAAGTATTCCCACAAATCATAAATATGAACGGCCTACTGAAAGAAGACAGGATTAGTCTGATTGCTAATGACTGTAACTTGTAATGCCTGCTCAGGAGCGAGAGTCTCACTAGTTAAGTTTCACGACAGCATTTTTATGCCTGAAAGGACACCATGATTAAAGACAAGTAAGATGATCATATTTTTAACTGTGAGTACCTGAAAAAACAGGAAACAAGCAGCAAGTGTTTATTATTTTTTCCCCCTCTTTAAAGTATCTCTGGAGTGCTTTTTTTTTTCCTCCCAAAGAGACGGTAGTTTCTAAACAAGGCCTATATGACTCAAGGGTTTTGTAAGTGGGTAAAGATTTTCTTTTGAAGGAAGTGCTGAACCCTAGTAAGTACCTTGTGTGTAAGCTGCCCACCAAAGTTTTAAAAGGGCAAAAATTATATTCTTCAGCAGAGAAAATTTTGTTAGGACAACTATTTGTATTCAGTTATAATACAACAAGACAGCCGAGGAACTATCTTGAGACAAGCAGTTGAATGAATATTACGAATCTTTGATCCCAATGAAATCGCACTTTTTCCTCACTGTTTACCAAGGTTAGATGATTGCTCACCAGGAATGTGCAATTTAACCAATTTGGTTTGAGTGTAGATACTATTAATACTGTCACTTAACAGAAGTTCATTGACCTTTAACAATTGTTACAGGAAAAAAGTGAAAACCACTTTTTTGGGTTTTGCGAGGTTTCTTTTCATGTATGGTACCGAAGCCTTGCTAGACTGCAGAAGTCACGTGGAAGGCTCTTGCAGCTTTGCTCTTTCTTTTGCCTTACTGCTGCCGCTAGCTTGTCTGCACAGGTAGGTCAAGAAGGTGAACCAAATGTAAGGTGCTCTGAAGGTCAGGGTGCTCCTTGTCTGGCTTGGGAGGGACAAGTCCAAGTGCCCTTACCCTGGAGGAGGAAGGTGTCCTCTAGACCCCATTGGGATCCCAGGGTCCCCTGTAGCTGTCTCTTTGGTTTGTGAGTCCTTGATGGAATATGTGGTAGCAGTGTCATCTGCAGCAGATTTCTAGTCCTCTTAATCCTCTCAGAGGAGTCCTCAAAATGGCTCTGGCCTTTTTGTTCCATCTTTCATGTGGTCCAGTTGCAGAGAGTATTTTAAATAAGATTTTAATCCAAGCTGGAGTGGTGTTTCAAATGAACCAAGGAGACTTTTTTCACCTATTTAGCTCTTAAAGTAGTCTTTGAAACTTTACTTCTTAAACAAAGCTGTAACATTTGTCAAAAGTGACATTTGTCTCCTCCTCTTAGCAGTAGTTGTAGAGGTCTGTTTTCTCTTTCATGGTCTTGGTAAGATGCGGTTCCAGAGAACTAGTAGTTATCTTCTATATCAGTATTTTCATACTTTTTCATTTTTTGGTGGAAAAACTCAAATACTTTCTAGCTCTACATGCTTTTGAGTTAAGAGAATGAATGCAGGAAAAAGGAGAAAAACGGGTTGAAAGCCCATTCTTTTTGACTTCCATAGCAGATTCATCAGTACTGCTTCCTGTGATTTCGTAGATAGCCCTGTGCTCTCTTAGACCACTAGAAGAAAGATGCACAATTATTTTCTTTTGTAGATGGTGATCTTTTGAAACCTGATTGTCTGTCTTGTTTCTTTTCTGAAGATAAGATCCTGTCTATATGGACTCATATTTTTAGACACCATGATGTGTCCTGCCTCTTTTGGATAAGAAGTTTCTGCTGTTGATTTGCCTTCTTTTTTTTCCTGTGTGCTTTTCAGCTTTCCAGCAGGCTATTTACAGTAGGTATACTATTTTCTATCTAAGGTCTCTAATAAATTTTCTGTACAAAGTTCAGGAACACTTTAATATTTCAAATTGAAATATATATAGAAGAAAATCATATAAATTTTTCAATTACAATATTAGTTATAAAAGTTTTAGAGTCTATGAAAACTTTTGGGTGTTACAAATATGGGTTTATGATTAAGGTTGTTTTTTGTTTTGTTTTGTTTTTAATTACTTGATCTGTTTCAATAGGCCAGAAAAGAAACTGCCAAGCAGTTTCTAAAGCTTCATTTAAGCCCAGGCAAGCTTTAACAAACATACAAATACATTATAATTGTGTTATTTTTATGTGTCCGTAAGGTTTATCCGCTGCAATCACTTCACAAGCCATGCTATTGCAGTCCAGAGGGAGTAGCAAGCAGCCTGAAAAGTCACTGAAGTGCAAATAGAGCATTTTTTTTCTTAGCATGTGTTTCTCACTTGACAATAATGAATCCTTGAGAGAATCGTTGCCCTTGAATTACTGGGCTAGCAGGAGCCACATTTGACCAGCCAGTTGTACTAACCATTGCAAAGGAGAAGCAGCAGCAGAAGCCTGTGCTTCACAGAGGAACGTGTGAGAAGGCAAAAGATTTTGTTCTGTGAAATCAAGACAGCATTTTCTTGGGAGTAAGACCTCTTGCTTCTTTGCTGTATCTAAGACTGTAGTAGCCTGAAATGCATGTAAAAGAAACTCATATAAACTTTTCATCATGAAAATGTGTCATTAATGGAAAAGGAAGCAATTCAGCTATTCTTCTGTAAAGAAGCCAGTTAATTAAGCTACCTACACATTATAGTAAGTAATGGAAGTAGACATAAAATAAACAAAGGAACGAATGAGCAAATGAATGAATAAATAAAGGAATAAATAAGTTAAAAATGGGGGAGACTCCCTTTCTGCAGTGAAAGTCTATTGAAAGCTTGTGTGAGAACTTTGGCCTTCTGGTTTCTTACCAGCTGCTGGGCCTGAACTTTCTGGCTTACGCCATGCGAACCGCAATGTCTTTCTTAAAGCCCTCATAGACAAGTAACAACCAGTTTTCTTAAACTTCTCTTTTGATGTTTTTAGCTACAATCATAAAAGCTAAGCATCTGAAAGCATCAACCAACCCATAAAGCCGTACAAACTGGAGGCAGATGCAGACAAAAACTTCATTACTTGAAAAGTGAAGTTTTGTTTGGCTGTTTTCCTTAATGTTGTCAGCACACTTTCATTGCATGAAAATTTAAGCAGAGATGCTGGGCTTAGTATATTTGTCCTGAATGTGCAAGAAAGTTGGCTTTCTCATTTGACATTAGATTTTTTTGTGCTACTTTGGGGGGGGATGTGTGGATGTTTTTTGTTTTGTTGATAAATCACTGATAATTCACTATCCTAGTCAATGATTTCATTGCTCTAGTGAGAGTTTATTGTCAGAGTGCCACCCACAGCTGTGTGCTTTCTGGTCCCCTTGATGGGGGCCCGTGGTTTTGTGTACTTTCTTATGCTTTTCTTTGGTATTGATGAGAGGTGGCCCAGCTGAGGTCAGCCGAAATGTGTGCTGCGGAGGCCAGGTTGTAACCTGCCAGCCTGCGATGGCATCACCTAGCCCGTAAGAGATGGCAGAAAATGTTAGTGCTGGCATTTCCATGTGCAGTTCAGTGTTAATGAAGATTCACAAACACCCACAGGCTAATAACACTCTAGATGGAGACCTTCAAGTAAAAGGAATGTTCTGTAGCTGTGAGCTTTTCCAAGTATTTCCTTTTGCCAGATCTTTTTTTTTAATCATGAATGTTTTCATGGTCCTTGTAGCTGCATGCTGACTCCATAGCCCTGTGACACGCTTGCTAGATGGAGAGATGACAAAAGTAAAGAAAAACATTGTAAAGTTGTAAAAAGGATTTTTATGTAGGACAGAAGTAAAGCAAGTTATGGTTAGGTTTGTGGTTAGTATTGTAGTAGTTGGGAAGAACATTTCCTGGAGTGAGTTAAACTGATACTCTCTTTTATCTTAGCCAAAAGTAGACAGTGTTCTTTTCTGCAAAATGAGTCATTCTACAGAGCACAAGAGGAAGAAGAAAGTACAGTTTAATGTACAGGGCTTCACTTCTTCAATCACTGCATTAACAAAGTGCTGCATTAAAAAATGTCACCAGGACCTAGCTTGTGCAGAACAGAAACAGGAAAATTATTACCTCTTTTGGCCCGATTAAAATGTTTTTGCTGTATGCTTTGATAGAATAGTGTTACCTATGGTATTCAAAGGACTTTGTGCATTGTGGTTTAAAATGCTTGTTACAGAGTATGTTTAGCTCTAGTTGCCCTAATGTGTTGTGGAAATACAGCCAGTATTAGCTCAGCAAGGCTGTGGACAAAAAGCATCTCCTGCTAAAATATGGCTTTGCCTATATGGGTGCACTGGAAGTGATAGTTGTTCAGCAGTACTATACTCCTTAAATGCAGGCCTTACAGAACTGGAATATTAGGCTTGCATCTAGCAGCAGTTCACGCATTGGCCTCCCGAGAAGAGCAAGCCCAAGGGGCGTTATATCAGAAGTTGCTTCAGTTAGTCAAAGAAAAAAAAATGTTTTTCTTGTCTGTCATATTGTAATTTTTATGAAACTTAAGTATTAAAACCAGCAGATGTAAGAAGTTAGGACTTTCCCCCGGGCTGTGAGGAGCAGAACTGAAGTTTCGCTTGTTTGTACTGTCACAAAGCTGAGAGGAGCCCTTGACCCATGTCAGCAATGTTGATGGTAAATCTGGAGAAAGAAAAGTCAGGAGGAAATTCCCAAATGTTCAGGAACATTCAAGAAACTTTATTACAGGCAACTGATATGATTTAAGAATGGTAAAATACTGAGTTACATGTAAAATGGTTTTTTGTTGGTCAATGTGACTTTACAAAATGCAAATTTAGGAAGTAACGTACCCATCTACTTCATAGCAGTTTGGAGATCCCTGTAACTAAAGGCAAGACTGTGTGAACCGAGTGGGGCAGAATGCAAGCTGGGCTGCCGCTGACTTGAAAGCAATGGTGCTAGCTAACCATGAAGCTGTGTGCTTTCAAGATGTTTAAGCCTCAGAGCTATGTAAGTAGGAAAACATTGAAACTGTGTAACAACAGGTGACCCAAATGCATCCTGCTTGGTGAGTATTGCAGCGGTCAGCAGAGCAGTGGTATGTAAAGCTAGGCACTTTATCTTTAAAATCACATCACATATAAAGGTTTAATTTGTACTAGTATAGCAATCTTTTGATGTAGCCATATGGGTATGGCTACTCTCCCATGACTAATGCACAGCTACAATTGCAGTATCATATTTTGCAAAAATCTGTATTTCAGTTTTTTAATGCGACTTCCATAATCTTGCATTAAAGGATGATAATTCTTTCTTCTGACGTACAATGCAATTACCTTCTGCTGATTGGAGTTGCTTCTTTTTCGTTTAATGTTGGAATTGCTCTATCAGGAAAGATCTGTTGTTTGGGCGGCTAATCTCCCCTCTTCTTTTATTTTTCTGGTAAAAGCATCTGAAAAATTTTTTGAATGTTGTTGCTTTCAGAAGAAATACATTGGATTTACAGATGCTTCCTTTATTATATGTGCTGCATTTAAACATATATATGTTATGTTTTAAAACATAAATTTCTGAAAGGTCACATAAACACTGTGTTTCATATTTAGATTATGTATGTGTTCAGGATAAAATTTAATCTAGAAACTCTCCAAATAGCTTAAAAAGCCCCCAAACTTCACTGCACTCCAAAGTGGTGGAGATTCTGTATTTCTTGTCCAAATGTGCTTTCAAGTAGAGCTGTGCAAGATAAATCATGCGACTCATCGAATCAACAGATTTTTTTTTTCCTTCAAGTTAAGAGTTGACTGAAAATCTGTGTCTTGGATATATGTGCCTTCTTGACCTTAACTTTCACATACTCATCACTGTACTGTGGTTAATAATTCATTCCATATTCTTTGAAAACGGATAGTCTGGGAAGTGCTCTGGAAGAAACAATCACATAGCTCCCATCAAAATTAATAAACCTCTCTGCAGCTAGATCCCCTGAACTTCCTGAAAATCTTGTTCTTGCAAATATAAAATGCTACAAAAGCTGACTCAGAGGTTTAATTATGGATGTGATCTCTGGTGTACATATAGTTTTTATTAAAATTCCAAGTCTTTGTGATGATTTGTCACATATGGAACTGTATTTAGGAGTGTTTTCATGTTATGCATTTTATGATTGCCCTTTGCACATTCATAGAATTGGCTCGAGTGAGGCTGGGCCAGGTCATGGAGGCCTTTATCCCCCCAGCCGCAAAGAGCGGGATTGTGGAGATCCTTGGGCATACATACTTAATTCACATATCAAATTTAGCCTGATCAAAAGCCAATGAAATCCTCCTTGGCTGATTGGTAAGATATTTAAACATTTATTAACCTCCTGTTGGAGTGCTTGGTCTCTAACTATAAAAAAAAAATCTAACTGTGCATCAGAAACCTGACGGGATGTCATATTTGACATTACTGATAGATTAAAGACCATAAGATTACCATAAAGACCAACTCTGTAAAATAATATATTTTTTCCCCTTTTATTTCCTCTTCCACCTGATGTTCTTCTTGCAAGCTATTTTCTCTTGGTGACATTTTCTTACCTCTGTTTCTGCATAGCAATGTGCTGCTCCCTCCCAGAGCAGCCTTCCATGTGGGATGTAGGGTGGTCAGCTGGAAAACCAGCAGAGGACCAGTTTAGTTTGTGTCCCCCTAACATAACTTGAAGCACAGTGATTTGGATCAACATCAGTGTTAGGAGCTAGCCCAAATCTGCCTGCTGCGTTAGGGGTCGTCACCCCCTAAACACGACCCAGAGTCCTGTCTAATTTGCCTCCACTCTTTTTATGCCTAATAGCAAAGGTTATTTAAAGAAACATAATCAAGGCTGTTCTGTAACCAATGTAACCTGGGGTTTTTGTGTTCATTTTCATAATTGCCTCTAAGTGATAGAAGGTTTTTTTCTGGACTAATTTTCTTCAGTTCTGTATTTAAACAATACATTTGCTAAGTCATTTTTTTCTAAAGATCATTTCAAGGAAGCTGTATAAAAAATTTACACAGTTACTATATAACTTTATTTTTCACCAGTTTCAAATATACTTGAAATGAAGATCACAAAATAATTCAATCTCCCATAAAATGCATCATCCCTTTTTCTTGAATAGTGGTAGCTTCTGAAAGCAGAGCAACAACTTAACATAGTCATGTTGATTTAGAATCAGCATCTGAATTTTGCCACCTACTCACGATCGTATTTAGGCATATGCTTGCAGCAGGAGGAAATTAATGTGGTCATCTTTTCCTCGCACTGGCTTCCCTAACTAATTGAAATATGAGCTCTTCCCAGAACAGAAATTACTATAGAGAGCTTTCTCTCAAACGCATTTTCCTCAAAGGTTAACTGTTTCTCACTGAGCACAATGCAACTGCAGTGCATCCTGGATATTGTCACTAGGAAATAACCTTTAAAAAGAGTTTAATTTTACTTGAGTGTCTACATAAGAATTTGGTTACGGGCTTTAGATTCCCTAACTTGAAGAAGTCGTCCTGTGTGGTTTGAGTTAGAGGGTGGCAGCTGGCAAGTATTGACTTTACTCTCCCCCCCATACAGTCACTGTCTCGGATATAGCCTCTTAGTTCATCAATACCTCTATCACAGAAAGGTCAGGTTAAAACAGTAGCTTGAGCCCATTCAAGGCATGGATGCAAAAGCTGAGATTAATCCTCAGTTTGTCTTCACCCCTGGTTCTTTTTCTCCATGGCTCTGAGTACAGACCATTAAACCCAAATACAGGATTTCTTTGAAGCTAATTGTGCTTGCTTTTCCAGTCAGGATGCCTGCAAGTATCCCTACCAGTGCTGGCAATTGCTTATTAAGACTTCAAGAGTATGAGAAATAGTATTTTTATTTTCCTTTAATGTCTGTTTCTGGGAAATATGAGCAGAGGGCTATAGATCCACAGGAAATAAATGCATTGGTTCATGTCGAGTAAATGTTTATCTCCCATTGATAAGAAAAATTGTTGTGCTGAAGGAAGAAGGCTGCTTTTTGTCTAACAGTTCTGATTGTTAATGAAACGGCACGTGGGGGTGGGAAGGAGCATAAAGCAGTTCTGCAGTGGCACAGTATGAGGAAACTATGACAACAAATGTTATCCTCAGGTAAAAGAGGAAAAAAATATATTACAAGCCAATATCAGGTTTTTGCAGTTGGGTTTTTGGATGCCAGGCATTCATATTTTGAAGCTTAACCCGCTAATGTTGTTACCCATGCAGTCCTGGAAATTGTTGGGTGCTTGGAAGGTAATTAGACTGCAGCGTGTTAGCGAAATGGTGCTCTCAAATGCTACAGTAAGAAGAACATCCATGCGGTGCCCTTGCAGGCAACAGAGACCTCTTCTGACCTGTAGGAGAGAAATGGGGAATTTGCTGAGCGACTTAATATATCTATTGCTATATCTGTGAAACACAGGTGACTCTTGTTTTAACATTACTGGGGTTGGGGTTTGCGCTGCTGAGAGAAAAATTAATTGTAAAAAAAACAAAAAAAAACAAAAAAAACCCAAACCTGATCTGAGGAGTCAAATGGTCCCCCAAAAAGGATTACCACATTAAATTGCGAAGGACAGGCTACAAATTACTTTTTAATGGCAAACTGCTGACTCTAGAAAAGTATTATTCAGCAATATACTTACTAGTAGATGTCTCCTCATTCAGATGAGTGAGAAGGATGTAACACTGAATAATTCTAATAACAAACCCATACTTTATGTGTTGGGCAATATTACAGAATCACAGAATCGCTGAGGTTGGAAGGGACCTCTGGAGATCATCTAGTCCAACACCCCTGCTCAAGCACGGTCACCTAGAGCACATTGCACAGGATTGCGTCCAGGCGGGTTTTGAATATCTCCAGAGAAGGAGACTCCACAACCTCTCGGGGCAACCTGTTCCAGTGCTCTGTCACCCTCACAGTGAAAAAGTTTTTCCTCATGTTCAGATGGAAGTGTCTGTGTTTCAGTTTGTGCCCGTTGCCTCGTGTCCTGTCGCTGGGCACCACTGAAAAGAGTCTGGCTCCATCCTCTTGACACTCTCCCTTAAGATATTTGTACACATTGATAAGATCTCCTCTCAGCCTTCTCTTCTCCAAGCTAAACAGGCCCAGCTCTCTTAGCCTTTCCTCATAAGAGAGATGCTCCAGTCCCCTAATCATCTTTGTGGCCCTTTGCTGGACTTGCTCCAGTAGTGCCACATCCCTCTTGTACTGGGGAGCCCAGAACTGGACACAGTACTCCAGATGTGGCCTCAGCAGGGCTGAGTAGAGGGGGAGAATCACCTCCCTCGACCTGCTGGCAACACCCCTCCTGATGCACCCCAGGATACCATTGGCCTTCTTGGCCACAAGGGCACATTGCTGCCTCATGGTTAACTTGGTGTCCACCAGCACTCCCAGGTCCTTCTCCGCAGAGCTGCTTTCCAGCAGGTCAACCCCCAACCTGTACTGGTGCATGGGGTTATTCCTCCCCAGGTGCAGGACCCTGCACTTGCCTTTGTTGAACTTCATGAGGTTCCTCTCTGCCCACCTCTCCAGCCTGTCCAGGTCTCTCTGAATGGCAGCACAGCCCTCTGGTGTATCGGCCCTCTGGCGTATCAGCTACAATCCAAGCTAAGCAAATAGAAGATATTCCCAGAATAAAACACAGCATTGAGTTTCACACTTTTTTTTTTCTCAGACAGTTTTAGAGTGGTGCATTCTGCATAGAGTCTGAGTGTATTTGAGCTTCTCTTCTTCAAAAGCCCTTTTTGCCGTTTCACCCTGTTTCATCTTCCCCATGTTTCATTTCAAGCCCTGTGTCTAAAGCCAGCCTATACCTCCTTCCTGTGCAGGACCTTTCTCCTTCATTGAAAGAACTCTTGTCTTCTGGTGAGCTGAATTGGATGAAGGAATATAAGGCTGCGTTCCTCTCCCTCTATGGCTATCCCTGCCCTTCCACTGACCGAACTTGTGACCTTATAAATTATTAAACTTCGCCAGGCCTTTGTTTTTTACATCTGTGAAACTGAGGATAAGAGAATTTCCCTACTGCTATAAATAACCTTGATCTAAGGATACGAGCTGGAAATCCTGACCCATGCACCAATGGAGCACTCTGCTCACGAGTAATTCTTTTGATCGGGTTATTTGTGGAACAAGCATTGCTCACTGATACTGAGGGGGTGTTAACAAGAGATAACAACCATGTGTTTGCTTTCCCGCTTGCTGTGGGAGATACTCAGGGCAGTGCTGACCTTGGAGGTGGCAGGGAAAGAGCCAGTCATGGTTCTTTGGTGTGTGGTGGGGAACGCTGTTTACTCCCATCCCATTTCATTTCTCTCCCCAAGACCTGATTCGGCATCTTCTGGTATGTGGGTGATGAAAGCCTTTCCCCACTGATTTTGCAACAACTCTGAGGGGGGGGGGGGRGAAAAAAAAACTCACTGTACTCCCATTCTCCTACTACCCTGCTACATTACTTTGACCTGGAATTGCAAGTTTCCGTTTGCCACCTCACTGCTGCGATAGCCCTGTATTCAGCTGCGCTAGGGCTGCAGGGGAAGGGGGGTGCTTTTATCTGCCTTTGTAGGTTTTACAGCCATTGGTAGAGGCTGTTTCCTTAAGATCCTGTTCTTTCCGATGATCTCTTTTGTATACAAAGCAGCTGCTCTGCTTGCCAGGTTTAGGTACATGGTTTTTTTGTTTGGAGACACTGCAAATAATTTCATGAAACAAGTGGTAAAGTAATTTTGAGGAGCTATTTTTAAAAACTTTCTGCTGAAGATATTTTTGTAGCCTCAATATCTGAAGGGTTTGCTACTGCAGTTTTGTGCTTCCTCCTTCACCTGAGTATAAATGACGGTTGTCCTGAAGGTCTTTTCCGATGTGCTGTTTTCCTTTCCCCGCTCTTGCTCATGCTGCCTTGTCAAATCAAGTGTCATTAATTTGTTCCAGCCTTCGGGGGTAGTGGGAGAAAACTGACTCCCATTCAAAGAGCAAGCTTGGGGTGATCTTTATGGACATTTTAATTGTTCACAGAGCAAAATACAGTCCAGTGCTCTTGTGTCTTGCACAGAAAGCCATGCTGCACAGACATACTCGTACGGGCTTAGCACAGTGCAGGAAAGGGGGCAACCCGGCAGCGTTGCCACATGTGAAGCTGGCGGGCCACTTGGGGGTTTCCCTGCTGCACCTGTAGGTACCTGGCTTCTGTTTCATCTTTGGTGAAGCAAGCCTCTTCGTGAGAAATGCTTTTTCTTTCATGAAATATTTCTCTTGATGAAAATACACGATTGCAGTTTGTTGTTAATACCAATTCAACTGTGGTAAAGTCATCAATTTTGCATTCAGTGATTGGAAGAAAAAGATAGATGGAAGCCCACTATAATCATGTTAGGTAACCAGATATGAATAAAAATGAGATCATGCTTCTTTTGGAAATACGCTTAGTTTAACAAACATTCGTATGAAAGCTCATTATGTTAAGTCTAGATGTTTGCTTTAGATGATATGTTACCTACTGAGCTGTCTAAATGATTCCGACTTTAACTTGAGTAAGTAAGTAATGAAGTCTGCAAGTTCTTTAAGCACCTCTCTTACAAGCAGAGACAGAATTACGTGACTATAAAGCAGTGTATATAACTTAACTGCTGGCTTTATGTCTTGAGAAGTGTTTTGGGGAACAGCCACAGATCAAAAGTTTTAAAGTTTCTTCTTTCACTTCCTATTTTTCTTTCCTTCTTGCTTTCCAAAAAGTAATAAAAAAAAAAGTCAATCTTTGGTAATTAATTAAGAAAAAGTTGTGTGCCACAAAACCTGCAACACTTTAACCATTTCATACTGTTGTGGCAACATATGTTATTCCTCAAAAACATGTACACTTGGAAATAAAGCTCACTCAAGCTTGAAGATTGTGAGATGCATGACTTTTACCTGTGACTTTTTCTTAAATCTTGGGGAAAAAATGAGAGCCTTCTGGTTGATAGCTAAACACTTCAGGAGCAATGCCATAGTTCTTCTTGCAGCACAGATTCCCTGAAAATTTCAAGTATATAGCTCTTTCAAGTGTTTTCCCTCCTATCAGTTGTTTCGGTAAGCCCAGCCCACTCCCCCAATGCAAAAGCCCATCTAGTTGTTCCTTTTGTGTGTCCACCACCACTCCTTCCTCACTTGATTTCTTCATTCAGCCTTTGGTAACTTTTCACTGCTATAAACTAGTCCCCTGGAGAAATGGTTGGGGCATACTCTTTATTAGGGTAGGCACCCTCTTCACTGTGTTATCCAGGAGACCTGGAAAATGCAAAAGTTTTCAGACCATCCCTCCAGCCAGCTGAGACACGTGTTGGTTTACATGATGTGCTCGTCCCCTTGGCAGTAAGGCTCTGTTAGTACTGGGTGTCTCTGGACAATGTGGAAGCACCTGCTAAGTAGTGGAAACATAAGCAGCTATACTTGTGCTAAACACTGTGCAAAGAAAACCCCTTTGCACCTTACAGTCTGCATTCCAAAGTGAAACTCCACGGAGTGTTTTTTTTCCTGTAGATTTTAAAAGATTTGCACGCTGCTTTGCTGAAGCACAGTCTCTGAGCTATGTGCAGAGACATCCCTAGCTCAGTGAAGGAAAAGAACAAGTTTTCAAACAGTGGGTAGTATTCCCTCAGCAGTGTTAGCTTCTTGTTTAAAGCTGTCTTTGGTTCATTTTTGAGTAAGAAGAAAATCCTGTTAACTTTTGTAACTGTGCAAGTTTGCAGGTGCGGCTTCTGAAGCTGATGATCTAGTGTTGCAGATGTGCTCCTAATCCCTGCTGATATTTGAAGCTGGGAGCATAATCTCTTGACACTCAATTTATTTGAAACGTACAGACGGAACCTTCCTATCAGACTACAACATTCAGCCAATTAAGTATATACATGATAAGTGAGAAAATAAGTGCAGCATATGTAAATTGTTGCACATAGAAAATGCTTGAATTCCCTGTGTTTGATGTACTATGCATATAATTTTTGTTCTTAATATGCAGCTGATGTGGAAACTGCACAGTTGGAAAAAATCTATGGATTGAGCTGTACATAACGAAGAGAATTTAAGTAATCTGAAGAGCATTTTCAGACATTTTGTTTGTGGCAGTAATCATTGCAGTCTAAATCACTGCTCTACCACTTTGTTTTCTATGAATAGGCTGGCAATACCACTGCTAAGCCTTGGGCTTCCTTCAATCTTAGTAGAATTTTAACGTAGTAGTTTCTATTTCACTATTGCTTGTTCCTTTGATGTAATTCAGAGGCAGATCCTCTCAGTGAAGCCATCTGAAACATAAGTTAATTTGCATTAGGATGGCAATTAAAGAAAACTCCCCTCCTCCTCTCCCCAATTTCCATTTTTGTAATAAAGCAGTATTTTATAGACAGTTATAGTGAGTTACATTTGGAGAGTTCTGGTCCTCTAGTGTACAGCCCAATGGGTTTTCGTTGGAAGCAGCTAAATTCGAAGTCAGGATTGATTAAGGGACCCATCATAACAAGTAGGGAAAAACCATTCAGAAACATGATTTCTCCAATAATTACATGGGAAGTCCTGTGAATTTGAATCTGCTGAAGGGGCCTATGTTTTCACTAAAAACTTTCTTAGGAGTTTTAGGAGTAAGAAGCACTTAGGAGAGTCCTTCTTAAAGCTTCTGGCTGCATGAATGAACTGAGTACGAGATCATTTTAAAGCAGTTATAAAGGACTTTTTTCTATAGGGTGGAGTGAACTTCTGGAGCTTGCTGCCGTGAGAGGTGGTGTAGGTACACAGTATCAGCCAGTTCAGATAGGCAAATTCACAGGCGACAAGTCTGTTGCCTGAACTGATCCCTGGAAGTGGTAAGTCAGTGGAAACATTGCCTGAGAAATATTCCAGATTTGAGATGTGTGAGAGTTTAGGGTTGGAAAAGAAGGTAGATCTATAGCTTTAAAAGCAGTTAATTTCAAACTACAGATGGAGTTGCACTGCATGCAATTCTTAGGAAATTGCCCTTTATTTCTAAACAAGAACATCTGTCAAAATGAGTATGCAAACTGTACACTGAAGGGAAGTTTTAGGTGTATATACTAGAACCTGGGAAGTATAAGATCCATAAGCTATTTCATGCAATTCCAGGCAAAACAGTGATTAGATTATCTGTACTTGACATTATGATTTTTCAATAGGAATTCTGGGATCTGACCATAATAAATTAAATCTGAATATTAACTCTTAACTCTGAATGTTCTCTCTCCTAGTTTTATCTACTGATTTTATACTTCTCTTTTGGAACTACTTGAATAGCTTGGGAAGGTTGGACTTGAGGGCTTCCTAGCTTTTTTTTTTTTTTCCCTTCTCTCACCTGTTTTTTCCTTTCTTTTTCTGAATATGTTTCTGGGTATGATATCAAGTGAAAGAAGAATAGGGTACTGTGTGCAAAATACCTGGAATTTCCATCAACTATTACTTCTAAGGTCCGATTCAGAATTTTATAACTGGTGGTTTGCAGGGTCCTGCATTTTTTTTATTTCTGCCCTCTTCACTGTTTTGCTCTTTGCTTTTCTGATTTGTGACAAATTTGTGGACATATAGCTACTTGGAGAAAGCTTTTGTACCTTTGATTTCTCTGTAATGGCCTCAGTGCACTTATAGAAGCCTGTTCACACATGTCCTCACCACAAAAGTTCACATTCCTTTGCGCTTTCGTGAAAGCGCAAAAGTTATATCCATTTAAAATCTTTCACTCTTGTTCAACTTAACATTTTTACAGTTGGAGCAAATGGGGGCGGGCGATAATTGGTAGAACTGTACAGTTATATAACTAAAAGCCTTTCTGTTAGAAGTTAGGAGAGCAGATTGGTTTGGCCATCAGTACGCGACACATGTTTTTCATCTTCCCACAGTGTCCATGCAGAGGAGTAGAGTCAAGTGGTGTCTATTGGCTCGGTAGAGTAATGGGTTCAAGTAAAACGTGACTAGAATTTTTCTGTAGGATATAAATTTTTTTTAGAGAAACAGGTTTTATATTACTTGAGGAGTTAAATAGTATTTATTTTGCATAATTAATGGCAGCTATTATTCTTAGCTAGAAATTACAACTATTGATGGCTTTCAACATGAAGGCTCTCATCTAAAACTCATGGAAATTAAATTATATCAGCTAGGAAGAAAAGATTATACAATGTAATACAGTGATGACAAGAATACTATATGCTATTTTAAGGGGAAAATACCCTGTTGCTACCATAGGAGGATGCTCACCTAGCCAGTATTCATGAATTGTGTCAGTAATTTCACATAAATATTCATGAAAGCAGTGATTGCAAGATGAATGTTTTTGGTATATTTTATTGATTTTAGTTTTTGTATGCTGTGGCAATATTATAGTGATCTTATTGTTAATGTATACGTTTGAAAAAAGTGATTTAACTTCCTGATTCCATAGAAGTAATATAATGCGACACTTGACTGTGATGAAAGACAATAAAATACGGACACTGTTTGCCTTTCGAGTTTGTTGGATTTGGTGTTACAGCTGCTATATAGTACTTTTATATATGTGTGGAGACATGGCTTCAGTTTCTCCATGGCACGAAATAATTTTGAGGTTTGCTTATCCTTGGTAGAAAAAGACCTTTGCCTCAATTTCCACCTAAAAGCTCGAGGGAGGGCACTATTTGAATACAGAAGCTTGAACCATTACGTCAAAGAGAGCATCCAAAATCTACTGAATTTATCCTAGCTGTAAATAAGAGGTGGTGTTGCTGTTGCAGGATGAGCATAAGGATCTCTGGCCCTTGGTTTATTCAGCCTCTTCACGATTACCCTTCTAGTTTGCACATCAGGATTTGTGAGTTGCTGAAGGCAGAGCCAGTCTAAAAGAGGGAGGAATCCAAGTCCCGCAGCCTTCTGTGAAGAATACGTTTCTCTAACAGGCCCAAAGAGAAGGAAGCCACTTTCCTTTAGGAGCTCATGAAAAGCCAAAAAATCCAGTGGTAACAAAACAGGTCTGTTGAAGCACAGTATATAATTTTTAAGCTTAGAAATAAAGCAGCGTTGGTGAAAAGGCACAGAACTGCCAAAGGCTGATGTTTCTGTCCCATGTTCTCAGGCTAAACTTGTCCATTATATACCCGCTCTCCTGGAGGACCAAGCTGCACTCTCTCTTGAGATCCCTTATCTCTTTTGGTTTGAGGCCTTAAGGCTTTTAGTGTTTTCTTGCTTAAAGGTTGTTGCCTGGAAAGGCCTTGGCTTGGCCCTAAGCTGGGTGTGGGGGTTTTTTTTCCTCTCTCCTTCCCCTCCCCTCCCTTTTTGGGCAGAGGAAACAAAAAAAGCAAAACAAACCAGGTTTTGACACAGCATTGTTAGTTCAGCTTCCACGGGGGACTCCAAAAGCATTGCCTTCCTTCCTGCAGATGTTTAAAGTCACCCACCGCTGAGTGTGAAGTTTCATGAGGTAGCAGGGCTAGTCTGTTAACTCTAGGACACAAAAAGAGGCATCCCTTCTTACCCCGGCTGCACATCATCTTAGCTCTGCCTGTTGTGGTTGTACAGAGCTACTTTTTTTTAGAGAAGTTGCTTGTTAGGTTGACTTCATTGAGGTAAAACAGGTCAGAATTGTATGGGGTTAAATAGAGGAATAAAGGTTAAAGCATGAAAAATCAGTATTCTCTTGTGTAAGACATGCTTTGGGAAAGCAAGCAAGCCGCTTCTCTATCCAGTTTCTTCCAGCTCTGAAGAAACTGGAAGTCAGAAATTTGTCAGTTTGGCCAGTGGCTTATATGGGACTGGCATACTTCACTTTCTGTGGAAGGCCTGTTGGTGTTCGTCTGGGTTTGAGAATGGCACCGATGGAAGAAGTAAGGTTGCTTGGACATACTCTTTTTTTCAAGATTTCTTTTATTTGTCTTTTTACTATTGCCAATATTGTGTGCCCTGCAGGGCAGTGGGAAGAATGAATAGGTATCTGTAAAAATAAACATAAGTCAAATTTGCCTAACAGCTCTCCTTTAATTAGTTGGTAGCCTTTTGCACACACATACGGATGCACATCATAGAAAAATAGCTTCTGAACAGCAGCCAGCTCTCGCTGGTCATTTAACTAGAGGGTGATACACAAAATTGTCATAATGCATTTCTTATAAAGGAGAGTGACTTCAGAATGCATGGGCCTAAGATGATGTTAGCATAGTGAAACTGAATATTGCTCTTTATTTCTTCTAGTTTGTGGAGACATCCATGGACAATTCTTTGACTTGATGAAACTGTTTGAAGTGGGAGGTTCTCCTGCCAACACGCGGTATCTCTTCCTGGGGGACTATGTGGACAGAGGGTACTTCAGCATTGAAGTAAGTTCCTTATTTCTGTTTTTGGCCGTGAAACTGCTTGCAGCCTATTGTGTATGTTTAACAGCATAGTTTAACCAGTTCAGGATTACTGAAGCTCTTTGTGGATACCACTGTGAACAAGAGAAGTCCATGTTAAATGTCACTGTTGGGGTTTTCATAAAGGCTGTTTGGTATCCAGCCAAATCCCACTGTGTGTCTGTGCTGGAGAGCTGCAGAGCTTAGTTCTACTAGCGACCATCCAAATATAGCACAGAAGGCAGTCTGCTCTGCAGTGTGTACGAGCTAAAGAGAGCGAAGAGACGTGAGCTATTAGAAAAGAGACAGGCAAAATGGACAACTCACAGGTTGGTTTGGCTGTTAGTTTTATTTGATCCGAGTCTCCTGGGTGGGAAATCTTATGAAAGTGGAAGGACTCGGGAGGAGGAGATGGGACCAAAAAAAAAAAAAAAAAAGTGGGGGGCAGCAGAAAATACGCTGTGCTGGAGAGGATGAATGAGTGTTGGTTAGCTATGGTTTGCAGGAGCGGATGACCTCTGGCCCTGATACAGCACTTGAATCCCCAGAGAAGAAGTGACGCACACACGCCTGCTTGAAGGTGGTGAGACCTGGTGCAGGTCACCAGGATCAGGTCATAGAAGGCGGAGGTCAAATGATGAGCATCCTGGGCTGGCTGGCTTGCAAAGGAAAGTCCATGAAGGAAAAGTGTGTCCTGTTTAGCCTGCCTGCCTGCCTTTGACCGGGACTGAGTCAAATGCAAAGAAACAAATCCATCGTTCCAGTGCTCACAAAACAAACTGGACAGCTGAGATCCATGATTGTCTAAGAAAACCAGTTTTGTTCATCCGGGTTCACACCTGAGCTGGTCCCTGAACAGTCAATCAGAAACCTTTGCAGCAGCTTTTGAGCTACAGCTTGGCTTTTTTTCTCTGAAAAGTCCAGGCTTTAACTCTCTTTGACTTCAGGGAGAATGCCATTATCTATTAGAAGTGGTGTAGGTCCTACGATAGGAGGTCGTGTATCTGTGACTAGATACACTGGCAGCATACAAGAACACGTGTACTCCTGTCTCATTTTTACACGCACCACTGAAGGCAGATCATGGCGCCTTAGTACATTGTTGTCATACTGATATAAAAATATGTAGTCACAAACAGCTGAGCTATTTGTAGTGTGTTTTTTGAAGTGGATTAGTGCATTATCCTGCCAATTTTATATTTACAGTATAAAGAGAAGGTCCTTATTTTTAAGGTTCTATAAAAATACTTTTGATTTATTAGTTCATTTTAAAATTTATTTTAAACTGAATCTTCAGAAGTGGCACATCCTGCAAGTAGAAATACACAGTTCAAATGCAAATGCTCTAAAAACTCGAGCACTGCAAGGTTATTTTGTCCACCTGCCATAAATCATGCTTTGACTGGTCTCATAATTAATATAGTCAGGATTTAGTTCCACAGCCCTTTGAGCCCCTCCAAGTCAACACTGTGTTCATGCCTTTCCTTGAGCCATGTGTGCCTGCTCTCTCCCTTGTCTGATCCGTGCTGAGCTGTGAGCTGTATCATTATTGTCCTGGATCCCCATGCTGGACTGGTGGGGGAAGGCTGGGAATGTGGAAGTTGGCTGTACAGGCTTAAACTCTTGTGCAGCTGAATCTTGAAATACTATTGTCAGTTGTGATAGCCTAGTTCCTATCTCCTCCAGACTTGGACTGAGCCAGTGTTGTATCTGGAAGATGAGAGTTTTATCTTCACTTCTGTATATGTTTTTATATAAGAAATAGAACAAATGATTTTGCTTCAACTTTAAAGTGTGTGTCTGAATTTGCCAAAGTTTACCCCAGGGCTATTGCTGATTAAAGATGAGAACAAGTGATATAACACAAAGTGAAATAACTTGTTTGTGGGAAAGGGGGGGGACAGAAAAAATAAATTCCTTGAAGTTATTCATTTAATAGTCTGCACATATATATTTAGTAAATTATATTCTGCATTTAGGTTTTCCATCCTTTTTCACTGAAGCAGTGCTGGCATCTGTCAGCAGAAAGGAAGTATCTGAACTGACACTTTTATTATCCCTTTTTGTATTTAAGGCTCTCAAATTACTGCATCTTTGGTCATGTAACTGATTGTCCCCACCTGTCACCTTGATTAAAGAATGCCTTCAAAAGAAAAGGCGGGTTTCTGTTTTATAAGTGTATTCGGAGTTAGAGCTGTGCATTCAAGCATAAACTACTTATTCTGTGTAGCATAATAAATGGTGACAAGGAAGGGAAAATGGTGAGGAATGCAATTTGGCAGGTTGCGGGGCTGCTCCTGGTGGGAGAAGGGGTCCTGAGTATGTCTGACAGGCACCAGCTCTACCAGTATTTTGAGCTTGCTTAGAAGGCATGGTAGTAAACTGTCCTAGTCTGATCTCAGTACATATTTTCACTGCATCAGTCGCCCCATGTACTTTGTTATCCATTTATCTGTTGCACTCCCCTTTCTGCCAATATAGACATGAGACTATTGCAGCGTTGGGTCTTTCCAAAAAGCGCAGGTTAAGTAGGTGGTCAAAGGTACTAATCACCAGTAATGTAAGCCTTAAATAATCCCTTCAATTGCTGTGTGACGCTGTCTAGTGTAAAACCGACACCATTGAGCCTAGACCAAGCTGAATTGTGACAGTGGGTGAGATAATCCCTGTCTGTGGGCTGCAAAGCATTTGGGATTCTTCTGAATGAAAGGTACTATATAATGTAAGCTATTATCATTAAGAGCAGAAGAAGAAGAAATTGCATAAGGTAGGTGGAAGGCCTTTGATAATGCAGAGAGGAAAAGAGAAAAGTGTTTGCATAAGGCACTCAGTAGAAATAACAGTCCTTGCCCCATAGAGCTTTGCATCTAAAAGCTCAATCAATCCTTCACACGTGTGATCCATTTTACCAATGAGTTAGTTCCATTGCTCGGAGAGAGGGTGTTTTATGCCTTTCAGATTAGGTCTAAATAAGGCGTTGCAGGATCAGAGACTACTAAAGAAGGTGGAACAGGTAGATGGATCAAACAAAAATGCCAGAACGCTAGATGGAGTGAGACGAGGCACAGTTTCTTGGCCTGGACCGCATCTTTATCCCTCAGCTGCACTCCCTTTTCCATTTGACCTTTTGGCGGAGCCTGAGCATTTTTCCTCTTGGAATAACAGTCTTCTGCAAGTTGCAATGTCTGATATGGTGCACTTGTTTCCTAGACTCTGTAACTGATAACATTTCCATGCTGTGCTTGTTCCAGGGTTTTGACTCCAGAGTAGAAACCCCTCAGTTCTGACTTTCAAACAAGTTAATGGTCATGAATAAAAGTAACCCAAATGATCAAAACAGAGGGCTTTTTTTAAATCCAAGGAATAGTTAGAGCATAAGTGATTCTGCAGGAATGGATTGTAAGGAAGAATGATATATCTTTACCTGAGTCTGAAAACTCTCTTTTGAACGTGAGACATAAATGCGATGTGCTGGAGAGGAGTATACATATAGATTGTTTTTCAGCAAATTGTTTGAAAAGTGACAATCACAGTAAATATCAAGTGTAATATTGTACAAGTGAACTGTTGGAAATTTCCTGCTCAGTCCCACCTAAAACCATGCGGGTTTAAATTTTAATCGCATATCACAAGGTACATTCTGATCATTTTTGACAGAGCAGGTAGTTAAGATACTGCAAATTAAGCCAAAGTTCAAAACAAACAAAACTGGAGTTGTGTTTTGAGGTTCAAAACATGCATACTTCTTCATTTCCCAAGATGGAAACATTGAAATTCCAGAAGAGAAAAACTGTTTTTGTGGTATTTTTCTAGCAAGAGCAAAGTGAGATGTTTGGAGAGAGTCTGAACATCAGGAATTTAACTGTCAGACCTAGCATCAATTAAAAAAGCATCTGGTGCTTTTCTGTGAACTCCATGAACTTCTAGAAATTATTAACTGGTCTCTTCCAAGAAAAAAACTGCACATGGTAAATTTTTGTTAGTAAACTGGGAGTGAAGAAAATGCTGGTTAAGTTGTGTGTGTGTTTATCGTCTCCCAAGTCCACATGCACTTTCTGGAACTCTTTTGGAAGAATAAACACCTTCCAGTGTCCTCCATTGCTGTAGTGTGTTAACGTTTCCCAATAAACAGCTTGATTTAAAATATTTTTGGCTAGTGGGAAGAGTTTACTGACAAAGTCAGTTTTATTCTCTTCTTGCAGAGAATACTAATATTTTAATTATCCTAAATTTCCTTGCCCTTCTCTTCTATCTGGCAGTAGCAAATATGTTTCCCTGTATCAACAATTTGCACGTTGTAAGATCTCATTCCTGCTGGGGAATGCTTCTCAGAGCCCGAATATTCAATAGTTCAGCAATTCAGCTGCCCTTACCGCATGCCAAAAATTTTTGGATGCAGGGAGAGACCATGGGCTAGTGCCATGGAGGTAACTTGCCCCATTTTCCCCTCGCTGCTTCTGTCCCACTCTGTGGGACCCATTTCCACAGCTGGGGCCAGGCCACAAGGACCGACAAGGAGAGCTAGGAGCTGGCACTTAGATATCAATTTTTAAAGTGCTAATTAGGAAAAAAAATTAAGAAAAAGAATTTGCTTGTCCAGTCTGGTTTTAAATTGAGGTCCAAGGCTGAAATGGGAGTAATGTGGTCTGAGCACTAGAAAAGAAAATAAGGCAAGTAGCAGTGTTTCAAATGTGATCATTTTAAACAAAGTCATCTGGGAGACTAGCTAGAAGAGAGTGTTTCAATAATTAAAGTCTAGAGTTGGTAAAGTACCATGCAAGTGTGAAAACAAGATCCTAAAGCAGCTTGGGAATATTCAACAGATGTTTAAAAAAAAAAAGTAATTCTTGCATAGCTTATTAAAAACAGTTACTCCATGAGAATTTGATTTCCACAGCAGTAGGCTTTTTGTTTTTAAATATGTAACCTCTACATACATGGGCACTGGTTTTTAAAACACACAGAACAGGTAAAATAGAAGCACAGTAGCAAAAAGTCCACTGGACCATAAGCTGTCATTGAAGACATTCTGGTTGCTCTGAGTACTGCCTTATCTCTGTTCTGCAGCAGAGCCTAAAGTGAAGAGATTTTTCTTCATGCCCTGGATGTTGGCAACCACAGAACGAAAGCCAGGTTGCAGTGAAGTCGATACCTTTTTTTTTTTTTTTTTTTAACCTATCTTTCAGTAGTGTTTGGAGTTCTCTTTCCTTGTGCTCAAGGGATGGTAGCTCAGGAATGGCAAGAATTTGTGTTGCTTGTAATTATTTTGGTTATGGATGCAGTGTATCTCTATTTGTTCCTGAAATAAGAGGCATAATACATATTCATACCAGGAGTGTGAATGCAGTTATACGTGTAAAGGTACGTAGCTTCCGCTGGGATAGTTATTCCCCTTTAGAAAGCTGTATCCCTACTAGGTACTGTGATAGCGTAATTATTTCAGTGCAGCTAAATCAGTGCAGTTTTTATATTTAGGCAAGGTCTGTGTTAGTTACAGTGTGAATAAGCTCTGTTAATATACTATGCCCTAGTTTACAGAGCATGTGTAGTGACATTATTAGTGAGTGGCTCAAATGATCCTTTCCAGTATGAATGACCTTGTGTGTGCTGGCAGCTGATTTCAGCTGCTGGGGAGCACCTGGCCGGCCCAGCCCTCTGGAGAGAGAGCTCACCTTTCGGGACTCGCACCAAGCCACACAGCAAACGGGGAGCCACGTCTTTTTCCTCTTGGCACTATCAGAGAAAGAGCAGACAAAAGTTAGAGTACTGCGTTCCGGGTGTTGCCGTGGATGTGGCTGTAGTCCTGCGGTGATGATCAGTAATTTTCAAGGTTACTTGTAACTTGAGATTCATGCAAGAGGTCTGGGGCTTTGGGTTTCCCTTTCAGAAGGTGCTGAGGTTTCAAGTTGTAAGAAGGCTCAAATACAGCCTGCAACTCTTGAGTTAAATCCCTAGTCAGTCTTGACCATACATACCTTTGGCTTACCGCTACTTAATTTCACAGGGCATTTTGCCTGATGGTGAGGATGCCTGGAGCCTCAGCAGGAAAACAGCTTGACTGTGGCAGCTGGGAGGTAGTTTATCTCTTTCCTGGTAAACCTAACATATCTGCTGTTTCAATAGCTGAAAGATACTAACCATGTAAGCTAGTGATGCAGGCCAAGGCCTGGCATTCAAGAGACCTATCCGTTTTTTCAATACTATGAAGTAAGAAATGAGACAGGCCAAAAATACCTTAGGGATGCCCAGATTGTAAGGTCACTGCTGTGCATTTTTTGAAGGGTCAAAGCAAGGTTGATGAATAATGATATTGACGGAAAAACCTGGAAGAAAATAAAAAGGAGATTTTTAAATTTTGCTATTGGGAAGCAGCATTACTAAATAATTGGAGATTGTAAAACCAGATTTACAACACAGATAAATGATCGTAAGACTGTTGACTTTGGTTTAAAGGAAAAAAAAAGAAGTACAGTATTTAAACCATAGTTAAAATATAAAGCCAGAATATCTGCTCATGATGTTCTTTGGACTTTTTTGTATGTAAATGATCGTATAAGCTGAAAAGCCATGAAATTGTCACACTCATATTTGTTGTTTAGTTCACGTGGAAAAAAAGCAATCTGCTCATTAGTTCTTGTTCACTAGTATGATATTACATCATTTGACTTATGAGCAGAAAATGAGGAAAAAAAACCCTAAAGAAATTATCTAAACAAAGCAAGCCTTAAATATGATACCACGTAAACTAGGCAAAGTTTGGACGATGGGCTTACAGTACTTGCATAATGACATGGGAACACAGGTCTGTCTGGACTGCAGTGATCCTGAGAACATCTTCCCTGTTACCTTGTCTCAGTCTGGTTCTCATGAATGCTTCAAAGGAAGCCTAGGGAAAAAAAAAAAAGATAAGCAAATGTAAGGTGATCTACCCATAAGTAAGAACCTAATGTCAAAATGATAAAACTTGCAGGCTTTCCTCATTTTCCCTGCTTCCCCAATCTGGACAATATTATAAATGTCTAATGATTCTTTCAACCTTGCCAAGGTTTTATACCTTCAAAAATGAAGGTAAAATGTTATAAGGGAAATCTAAACCACTCCATTTTCTTTTTCCTAATAAAGCACTTCATCTAAGCACTCATCATTATGCTTTTTTAAATTATAAGGTGATATGGCAGGAGTAGAAGCTCTAGGGTAACTTAGATTCAACTTTAAAAGTTGGAACTTCTCTTGCATGAATGGAGGTGTCACTTCAAACCTCTTGTCTCACAACATTTACATCAAGTTTTTGCATGAAGCAATAGATTCAAGGAAGTTGAAGGTTCCAGGAGTATTTGGAAGAATGATGAAGCCAAAAAGTCATCATCAAGCTCAGAGTTTCACTGCTGTCACATTGAAAAGTTCCAGCCTCTTTCCCCGTTAAAGTGAAATCCTCAAAGCAAAGTCCTCTCTTGGTACAAATTCCAGAAAACCGTCCCTAGGCACGCTCCTGGAGGTAGGCGTGGGCCATAGCAGATAATTCCTGTGACCTGACAATGTAATTTCGTGCTGGATTATGTCAGTGTAATTGCCCTGGCTCCTTGGCACCTCTTCTCCCTTCCCCCAGGGGCGGCAGTGCCCGGGAGGCTGCAGCTGCGGCGCGGGCTCGGAGGCTCGCCTGCGTTTCCAAGCGAGAGGACTAGTCTCGCAGGTCCTGGAGGCTGCCCTGCCCATCACTGCTGCTTTTTTTTGTCTGCCTCCAAACCCTCGCAACAGAAGAACAGAAATTACGGAGTGCAGACAGACCATCCAGATGTTTGCGTGCAATAAATTCAAGACAAACTACAGTACTGTAAAACGCCTGCTGGCATGTAATTATCTACAGCTAGTGTGAGTTTTAGCACAAGCATAACAATGTTGCTTTTCTTTTTAAGGGTGAGGATCATTTAGCGAATGAAGAAGCAGAAACCAAACTGTTCAAAAGTGATTAACAGAATTCTTCTATTTCTTCTTTTTAGCAAGAAGTTCTGAACTGTAGAAGGAAATTCGTACTGTATATATTTTAAGGAATTAAATTGATAAAAATGATGACTTTAAACAGAAATGCTATTATAAGTACATTCTGGGACTCCCAGCTATTGATTATTAAAATAAATAAAGCAAATTTTGTCAGTGAAATGAAGTGGGTCATTGGGAAGGCAGTTGAATATGTAAGTGTTAAAACTGGATATCTTTTTTTTTTTTTCTTAGGTAACAGTTATGCAGTTCACAGATATGTAAGAAAGAAAGGGATCAGGGAGAAAATATTCAGACCTTTCGTTATTGCATTAAAAGATGAGATGAGCTTATCAGCTTGGCAGCAATAGGAAGGCTGAGCATGCAAAGGAAGTCCACCATTCTCACGCGATATGTGTATCTTATTTCCATTGACTTCTGTGGAGACGTGAGTTTGTTAGCCAAGTACCTGACTAGCGTCTTCTTGGATAAATGATAAACATTCTTTAAATTTTGTAAGTTCGCTTATTTGTCGAGAGTCTTGTAATGCTTTGACATCATTGCTGTATGAGTGCAGTTTTCAAAAGAACGATTTTAATCAGATGGTCTCAAGAGGTCTGGGCAGAGGTTAGCCCCGCTAAGTCCTCTATTTTTATCTTTAAAAAATGTGTCTGAAAAGAAATGCCATCTCAAATAGAAATCTGCTTGAAAGACAAAAGGCTCTGCAGCAGCTTTGTAGTAACTTCATTTTATACAAGAGTATTGTGGAATTCTTCAGTTGTTTGTACAGAACAATGTAAAATGAATAACGAACGAGTTCATCGCAAGTATGCATGTAAAAAATTCTGTAATATTGGAAGCTAAGGTATTTCCTGATGTCTGAGTTAAATTGTTCTAGGGCAGCCTTGCCTTTAAGTCCGGAAATGCAGATCTTCCGGTGAAATTGTTTCCAGAGTGGATTTCTGTCTAACCTGCCAGGTGGAATGTAGTCATTTTATTTTAGAGATGCACAGCAATACTTCTTAACAGCTGTGACAACTGAAGGTAATACATGGGTGAATATGGAAATATAATTTAGCAAAAATGCAACACTTTATTAAAATATATTAATACTAGTTTTGGCCAACCCAGGTTAAAGTGCAGAGAAATGCTTGCCTGTAGTATATGAACAGTTAATTTTAGAAATAGTGGTAAAATGTGTCACATGCAACACTTTTTCTTCTGCCTTTTTCTTTTGACATAAGTGATTGAATTATAAAACTGTTTCTCTTTCTTGTTTCTCATTTGCAGTGTGTGCTGTATTTGTGGGCCTTGAAAATCCTTTATCCCAAAACACTGTTTTTACTTCGTGGGAATCATGAATGTAGACATTTAACAGAGTATTTCACATTTAAGCAAGAATGTAAGTCTACCTTATGACCTTTTTTGTCCTAACTCCCTTCTCAACAACTTGAACTTGTTATTTAGTGAGTATTTGATATTTGTTTACTGTCAGGCATTTGCAGTGTCCCAGCTGCCGTTCCCTGGAGGGCAATCACCTTGCAGGGGTGCGAGGCGCTGTTCCGGGGGGGGGCGAATGGAGGGGATTAGAGCAGGAGCAGCAGGCAGTGACCCACCAAACACTTGGTGCTGCAGGCAGCGAGCTCTCTAGAGGGGTGCTTTGCCCCTTTTTGGCAAAGCTAGCCTGGGAAGCTGTGTGCGGCTCCGGGAAGGCCAGGGGAATATAGCATTTTCACATTTACTCTGGAAGTTGGCTTAAATTTTTCGGTATGCTCTTTCTATTGCAATTCCTTTATGTGTTGCAAGAAAGGATACAGTGACAGAGAAAAGCTCATTAGATGTAAACCTTGGCTTGCACAATGCAAAAAAAATCCTGTGTTGTTGTAAGCTGCAGCTATTGCCATAAGTCTATGTTCCCTTTTTAGCATCAGGGATAAAAGAAATGTTAATTGGCTCAAAGGCTTCATGGTTTACTGAGTTTAATATGCGTATTGGTAAATTAACATTTCAGCTTTATTGTACCACCTCATTCATTTCATAATGGCATTTCTGTAGATAATTAATTATAAGGGAGTGGGTTAAAGTTCTGATTACTTTATAGAGAGCTTTCTTCGAGCTATAATGTAGCAGATGATAACTGTTCAACAGACTTTTTAAGGCTTGCTATATAAATTTCATAGCAGACTATAACGGTATATTAAATTACTTACGGATTTTTAGAAAAATATAATAAACCTTGCAGAAACTTTTGTTTTACTTCCATTAAAATCTGAAGATTTTTTCCAGCAGTAAATAACAATAATTTTAATGAATTTTTTGGATGAAGCAAGCTTTGGTACAGTCCTCAGTGCAAGAGAGAGCACTGAGAGTAGGATCAAGATATTAAGCACCATCTAATTATTTTTTTCTTCTCTTAAATGTCGATGGCACTTTCTGATACCATCTTAATCTTTGAAAGGTAAAATCAAGTATTCGGAACGAGTGTACGATGCCTGCATGGATGCCTTCGACTGCCTTCCCTTGGCTGCTCTGATGAACCAACAATTCCTGTGTGTACACGGTGGCTTGTCTCCAGAGATCAACACCTTAGATGACATCAGAAAAGTAAGTCTGAGCAGTGCTCCAGTCTAAGTGAACAGTTAATCACCAACAACTAAAACCCGAATTAGGTCATTGTTGTTCTTTTGTGGAAGATGCTTTTATGCCATTTTGACATTCGCGTTGACGTTATCACCTTTTAAAGGTCTTTCAAAATCGAAGAGCATAAAAGGAAATGCTGCAGTTAGTCATATTTTATTGAGGAGAGGAAATTACTAGCATCCAATAAAACACAGAATTATCACCTTTGTATGCTGAAAAAAATGCGTTAGGCAAATGAGTATTTAGGAGCAAATGAGTGTGTAGAGTTAATTTTTTGCAGGTAATATCTTCTAGCACATTCTGAGCATACATTCTAATGATTCCTTGTGCACTTTCTTGGAGAAAAAAATAAAGAAACTCTAGAAAACCTCACAATACTTAAACATATCATAAAAAAGTAAAATAGGATTGTAACCAATGCAGTCAAAATAACATCACTATTTGTAAAAGTCTTCATTCTCAGTAGGTCCTGGCACATTTTTAATGGTACTACATTTGTGTGTCCAACAAATTGTTTAAGTGAGGCTGAGTAACTTAACGCTTATATTTAACTCTTATGTTCTGAGAAGAGTTTCTTATAAGTCTCATAACAGTTCAGAGAACAGTGTCAAACAGTTTTTTTTTTTCACATAATCCAGTGTTGCTGCACATTATCATGTATTAATTTTTTTTTTCAGATGCTTTGGTAAAAAGATCTCAGTTGGTATTTCTAAAAAGAGGCATTTAAACCATTCATACTTATTGTTTCTAGCAGTAAAGATTTTCATTTTTCTCACTTGCAGTTTGAGATTTGTAAATATGGATATGCATTTATTCTGAGCTTTAAAGTTACTGAAAAATAAACTATATTCTGAGATTAATTTGTATCCTATTAAGAAATTAATATGGTAAAAAAAAATTGAACCAATAATGACATGTTTTGGTTTAAAAGCAATTAGAGGAAGATATTATCTGCACTTTTTTAAATTGCTGAATGTAAAGTTTTATTTGTGAGGTGAAGGTTCACTGTTTCATTAAACTAAAATATTCTCTGCCTAAAAATTAGCTGGGTTTGCGGCAATGTAATGGCAGATTAAAATTTTTTAGCACGCAGATTCTAGATTAGGGTCATTAACATCTTTGCTTTTTTTGTCTATTAGCAGTTTATTCATCTTTGGCAATCATCAGGAAAATGTTTTGCATATTCATGAATTGTTATTTAATTGAGATGGATTATAGTAACAAAAGCATGAATTATTTAAAGGGCTGAAATAAGTTGGAAGTATAGGTATGCTATGAATATTTTATGACAAAGATGCAAAGTTAATTGTAGAGGTCTCTTATTAAAACTTTTTAATTGATTGTTGAAAACATGCAAAATCACTTCTTTCAGTTTAAATATTAGCTTAAAAAATGGTATGTTACCAAATCATTACTTGATCTTTCTGGTCAGAGCAGAGAACACGATAGACTGCCAACCTGATTCATATGCCCATCTTAACAGTGGGGTTTTATATATTAAAGGATTCTTGCAGAGAAATATTGATCTTTAATATTTCCCTATTTTATTATGCTCTTATTTGCAGTATGATTCTATATAATTTGATTTTTTTAATATCAGTGGTCAGCCAGAAAGAGGAATTTTTAGCTGCTTAAATAAGGTTTAGGTTGCAGTTAATGAGAGCAACAAGATTTTCATGGCAAGATGCTACAAGGCAGAGATGCTGTCTTGTTGCTTAAATTTAAAAAAGTATAATTAAATCAAAATGAGAATTTGCTTTGAAATAAATATTGCATTTTTTCTTGAAATCACTTGCTCCATAAATCAAATGCCACAATGCTTGAAAAATGATGAAATACAGAAATGCCCTCTTTTTCTCTCTTCTCCACTCAGATGCTTGTAAAACCAGTAAAAAAGAAAAAAAAAAACAAGAAAAAAAACAACTTGCAGGCAAAATTTACATAGAATGGGCATGAACCGTATCCCTTCATTTGCAGATATAGCTCTTCCTGTGAGTGTTAGCAAGGAGTGTGTTACTGTTACTCAAAATCCATTGCTTTAAAGCTGAGAGCAGCCTGAAGCTGATTTATAGAATTGTTTGTGTCTTGGTTTAGCAGCCCGTGGCATCAAAAGCAGGAGCTTTTGCCTCTGCGTTTCTGTGAGACATAGTTGAAAGAAGTTAGTATTTCTTTGTCTCCTATTTTTCTTAGTTAGATCGATTCAAGGAACCACCTGCGTATGGACCCATGTGTGACATCCTGTGGTCAGATCCATTAGAGGACTTTGGAAACGAGAAGACTCAGGAACACTTTACTCACAACACAGTCAGGGGGTGCTCGTACTTCTACAGGTGAACATTACTTCTTTGGCTGAACGGTTTTCTGTGTGCACACGTGTTCTGACCAGGCAGTATGAATGTGTGCCTGAAGACTGTGGCACTTCTCAGAGTGCTGGCTTGAGAGGAGGGCTGGGTCTTTTCTCTGCAGGCTTGCTTTGTTTCCACCTGCCTTCGTGTCTGGCTTACTTGCCTCCTGCCTTCTCCCCGCAACCTGGAAACCCAGAATGACTTAATTTTATTCACTGAAGCCTGTGTATTTTGTTTATTTCTAATCTTGTAAATTAGGGAATAAATGTGGCCCTTTTGAAAAGGGGAATGTAACTAAATTTCTAGTTTGAGAATTTTAAGTTGGCTTTGAGTGAGAGACTAGTATTGGAAAACTCTCTTTCTGCAGAGTAGGTGAGAATTTTGAAACATGGTACTAAAGGCCAGATTTGCATCCAAGAGATCTGATGTGCTTGTGAGATTTGTGATTGATCTACATTCACTGTAACTGTTCTGAAAGGTGAACATTTAATTTACTCGGGAAACTTCATAAGCAGGAAAAATTGAAATGAAAGTGTGATTTCCCCACACATACAGGCTTAATTTTTGTTCCGTGTTTGTCAAACTTTTGCTCACATCTGAGAATAGTTCTTCCCAAGAAATTCAGGATTTGAATGGTATTGGTTAAAAGGGACTTGGTAAGGGCTAAACTGGAGACAAATGCCTTATACATTTTTGCAGACGCATGTATGGACTTAAAAGCAAAGACATCCAATGGCAATTCAATTCTGAAATATTTTTTTTTCCATTAATGTTTATGCTAGTGAAATGTAACTCTGAGAATATTCCTGAAGAACAAAAGTAACAGGGATACAGGAGCATCCAAAACAATTTTCTTCTGTTCATTTATGACCCCTTAAAGGAAGCAGTCTTTTCTGTTGTTTTGCTTAGTGATAATTCTCCAACGCTGTGTTTTGGGCATGGTTTTCAGTGTCTCTCTATCAGTGTAAAGAGCCAGAAGACTGTCTCCCTTTCTTCTCCCATACGTGAAATGAGTGTATTTCCTTTGGCGCTTGCGGTTGTGCCGTTGTCCCCTTTCCTGTAGTGCAGAGGGAGCCCAAGGCAGGCAGTAATTGCCTTGTCCCGGGACTGCCGCCTGGACGCACGCTGCTGCTTTTCTCCGTTCCCGGGGTAGACCTTCTGGTTTGTAGAGTCTGGCAGACCCCGAGCAGAAGGCAGTCCCTGCAAAGGTGCTTGAGCTGGGAATGAAGACCCTCTTGAGCACTACTTTTGTTCTCCCAGCATCATCTGTAGGGGCTGTGTTACATTATGGACAGCGCGGTGATTACGCTGTATGCCTCTCCTCTGGCAGGGGGTTGTTGGTTGGTTGGTTTGGTTTTTGTTGCAGTAGTTTAGGAACAACTTACAGGGTTGTCAGGGTAATGAGACTGGCAGGGGAGAGCTTAAATGGCAGAATGAAAAATGTAGTTGGTTTAATCTTAATTAAAAAAAATTAATTTTTCTTCAGGAGAAATGTTAAGAGGTTATTGAAATGTTAAGAGGTTATTGAACCTTTTGAAGGGAACAGTTCTACTTCAGCCCTCGCCAGCAATATGCAAGTCTTAAGTTTTCCAAGCAAGCTCAACAGAAGTGAGAGATCCACCTTTTTTAGTTATCTTAAAAATCTCACCTTGAACATAGCTGAACCCAGCTGTTTAGTAACATGTAGAAAGTAAATCAATGGCTTCAGCCAGTAACCAGGAGATGCAGCCACCTCCGTGTTGGTAACATTAGCAGAAAGGTAGCAGATGGTTTGACTTTTAGAAATTAGTTTTCCTACTCCTTTCTCTGAGCAGTAATTGCTCCAGCATGGGAGGCAGGGAGGGAGGGAGAACAAAGGCATTTGCGCTGCAGCTCAGGCTGGCCACACACACCTTTTGCGGGCAAGTAATGCTGCAGCCTGCGGATCAATGGAGCCTGGAATGGGCTCAATAAATGTGTTTGGTCTCATTAAGAAAGAAAGTGTCAAACTGTTGCAAACAATTGATCTGTGCAGAAATGGGCTTATGACTTTGAGGGCTAAAATCATTCCTTTTCCTTTGAATAACACCGAACACCGTGCCTGGTGCATGCCTGGGGACTCCCAGGCACCGTTCACTGCAAACAATGAGTAACAGCAATTTCCGTCATGAACTTCTCTTAAAGTTAAAAACATTGGAGGCATGCCTTATGCTTAGATACAGGAATTGTTGCATACTGGAACAACTTCTAGGTTTTAAGGTTTTTTCGGAGCTTTGTTTCTTAAAAACACCACAAAACTTCCCTGAAATATATATCCAAGATTCCCCTGAAAATATGAGATGGTAGATCTAGTCTATGTCCTGATTCCTATTCAGAAGAGCAGGTATTTCAGGAAGAGGTGAAAAGATGAAATAAATGTAAGATGTCTAATTGTCAGGTTATATATTGGGGAAATGAAACTGCTTAATGACACTAGCAGATGACTGGCTTAGAGCCACTTTTATCTAAGATTGTATAAGAGCAAGTATTATTCTTAAAGCAAGTATCTAATTGTTCTTGAAGTTCACTAATCTGCTTGCCTAATGATAATCCCTGCCAATAAATTATCCGTGATAACTGTGTGCAGCATCTAATTTTGCCTGCCTTTTCTAGTTCCTTCCTGAAAAAAGGAGTGATTCTTCTTAAAATGGCAAGTTCAACTTGTAAAGAAGCAACTTAGGTTATGCAATCATTCTTCAGTACTGTCTGTTGATGGAATGGACTTCATTTTTCTTCACTGAATAAGAGTTGTTAGTCATTTCCAAAGTGGAAAGTTAAAAGATAGCAGTAGGCATCTTATAGGAAGGTCAGGAAGATTTCAGACACACATGTGAGCTCAGGAAAATGATTTTGAGATGATTAAGGTCTCTTAATTGCAGGAAATAACTGTAGTAAATAATTTCCATTTTATAGGATATGTTCTTTATAATGGCAAATTAAAGTGACATTCTGTGATATAAAGTTGGTTCCTATAACAAAATACTATGAGAAAAATTACTTTAACGATAATACAGTGTTCTATGTACATGCTACATGTTAACAGGAGTTTCCAGCTCAGTGTTATGTTAAATCTTTTCTATTCATCTAAAACTCCTTTTGTTTGTGAAATGTTGAGCCATTTATGAGTGTGAGCGCAGTATATTTGAGAAAGTATAAAGAGCTTTTCACCACATTTATTAGGTGATCACTCAGGTATGGCTTATTGAATTTCAAACTGATCAAGCTTTTATTCAAGAAATTTCCTTTGGCATACAAGTTGTTGAAACTCTTATGGCTAGCACTATAAAATGTCAGTTCTTGAAATCATAGGCCTAACTTGTCATTTGGAGAAGTAAAGAATAGGTAACTTATTTTCAAGGGTACTGAGAGTGAGCAATTAATAAATGTCTTTCAAATCCAATAGCATTTCACAGTATGGATTGTCAGAATTTGCAGACCCATGCAAATAGCAATAACGCAATGCCAGAGTGAAAAATAGATGTGAAATTTAAGTAATCGTTGGAAACTTTTAAAGTCCTCAGCACCTCAAAGTGAACAAACAACAGTAGTTGTGGGACTTTGTTTCTCCTTTCTGAAATTCAAGCTTATATGACCTTTACAGTATTGGTCACGTTAGCTTGATGCAATTTCATGAAAGAGTAAAAACAATTGATGGAATGCTAGTTGTGTAAATTAGTTCTTAATTATGAGTAAGTGAAATTTTTCTTTCATCCTTACGCACAGAGAATGAGGTTGTATTCAGGGGATGTTATGAACAAGAGGGAAATAATTAGTCCCTGAGTGATTTTTTTTTTCTTTTCAGATTTTTCAGCTGTTCCAGCCAGTAAAGAAGTTTCCTCTTTATTTAGCAGATTGTCTAGTTTTGCCTTGAATTTATTTAGTATATATTTATTTATGCTTAGGTAGTTGCACTGGTCTTGTTAATGATCCATTTCACTTCTTATTTCATGGACTAGTGGCGCAATAACTCTCAGGCATTTCTGTGCAAAGCACATCTAACTTGGCAGGATGTGATGCTGCTCACCATCTTGAGAATGGCTTCTTTCACTGAACAGCAAGCTTGGAGAAGTCAGCTGGACTGTGTCAGAAATACTGCTAACTTGAGGAGAGACAGCCAGTAAGTGGGTCTAGGCAATTATTGAGGCGGGGGAAAATCTCTTCTCTCAGCCCTGCTGGGATTGAGAATGACATTGTTCCTGTAAGATTTACCGGATGGGTGCAGAATTAAAATGTTCTTTCATCACATTCAGACAAAGTTACGATGAGTGTGCATGGTCCTAACCATGAAAATTGCAATTGGCTCCATGCCCAGCTTGTTTAATTTCCTTTGTGTTAAAGCTCTGGTAAAGAATTTTGGGAGCTTGGTTACCCTACTGAGTTAATTAGCAGTGTCTTATCCTACGAAAAATATATCAAGGGCTTCCTATCAGGAGTAAGCACGTGTGCAAGCTTAACATTTGCTTTCTGCGGTCATTTATGCGTGTAAGACTCAATAATGACTGTTAACAAGAGCACAAGAGGGTCGTGAGCCTGGCCAAAGTCTTAGATGGCCGTAGAACTTGAACAAATATTCAGGAATTATTTGCAGACATTAAGTTTTAGCTTCTTGGGTTTTGTAAGTGAGCTTAATATTGGTTCTTAAGGAATGCTGAGATTTGTAAAGCTATTTGGCTTTTGACTGCATTTTCATGTTTTTCAAAAGCAACAAAAAAACCCAGAAATGATCAGCAGTGGCATAGAGCAGCTCACCTTGCAGACTTCTGTACCAACATCATTTGCTAGCCTTGGAGAAAAGGGAAATGATTTTGTCTTACAGGTGCTCAGGGGTAGAAGAAGAATTTGGGCCCTGCCAGCACATCTCTTCAGTGGTTTGCTTGTACTCGCAAACTGAACATATGAATACAATGACTATATAACTATGTGCTGAAAAGCTTTTCTGGGTTGTTATGTGTGTCACTTCAGGGGATGAGGCATAGTTATATGAACATTTCTTGCAGCAGTTTAAGCAGACAACTCTGCCCACCTTCCCATGCTCTCTTCCCCAAGCCCAGAAGCTCTTTACTGCCCTCACATTTTCTGCTCAGTTGTGTTGGTAGAATTGCTCCATCAGAGCAAGGAGCATATCCAGCTTTAACAGAATGACTCTGCAGAAAGGTATGTCTTTATTGGTTTGAACGCAGTGGAGCTCCCAGCTTGGTTTCCCAGTGCAGCACTAGGGACAGCACATTCAAGGGCAGGAAAAAAGCGTGGGGAAAAGATGTGATGGGAGCTGCCTAGGAGAGTGAAGCAGCAAAACATCCAGAGGCAGCTTTGGCCTTTGGGGACTGAGGTGCGAGGTAAATGGGTTTTGCCAAAACCCCTTTTTAAGTGTGCGTGTAAACTTAGGCTGTTGGGCTAAATTTTAATGTCATCTTTCTTTAAAAAGTTTTGGTTCTTTGTCAGTGGTATGATGAAGAACATGGGAAAACTTAGATTTTTTTTTTATTTTTTTTTGTAGTGGTTCACAGTGGAAGCTCAGGTCTACCTCCAAGCCATGTGTTTATAAGAAATACTTGGTTTTCTACATATTCATCTTTTCCTCTGCTGTTTCCAGGGTTTGCTGTATTTGACAAAGATTTGAGTACTTTCAGTTGTTATTCAGTAACACTGTACAAAAATGTAAATGGTGTTACAACTTCATAATTAAGCTTGTACCTCTGTTAAAACTGAATGTTAAAATATGTAGCTGACCAGTAATAAAAATCTGCTGGTAGTTTTGATGAATAAAAAAATGAGAAACAGGGTAAGGATAATTACAGTGGGGAAGTTTGTCATAATCTTTCCTTCTAAAATTTTCTTTCTCTTTCATATATCAAAAAGAGCTTTTATTGTTAATTTTTCCATCAAAAGAGCAATTTGTGGAAATTTTAACGTAAACTATCAGGTTGAAGTTGTTCCTACTCACCTGTCCAAGTTGCATCTCTTCAGATAAACATAACGCAGTTAAAGGCAGGATTGATTAAAGACCAGAAAGATCACTGGAAACTTCTGCTGTTGTGCAGATATGACTGCTTCTACAGCTTCCGAACAAGTAATCTGGGGAAAAAATAACTGGTTGGTTTTTGTCATTTCTTCTTACTTTCTAGAAAAGCAATGTGTAGATAACTTTTTTTTAATTTGGTGATGTAAACATTTCAAAATATATTTACGATGTAGTTATCAAATGTATGAGACTCATGTTTTCTGCCTTGTCCATGTCAGGGGGTTTTGCTCGATGCTCACTTTTCCCCTAATTGTGGAGCTAGCTGATGACTCTAGTTGTGCTTGGCTGAAACCTTTAAATTGGACCTAATAGCTAATTGATCTGTACCTGGCCATGCCGGAGCTGGAGATCACCAGGCTCTTCGAGTGTAGGATCATGCATCCTAAGTTTGTGAGATCTACAAGAGGCTGAGACAGAAGCTGTTATGTATTTTGGTAGTTTTGAAAGGGTTCAGGAAGTTAGGGCCTTCAAGGTATTGTATAAATGCGGAACGAAGGAAGACTCATGCTCACAAAGGTGCCTGTGCTCATGCTGGGGTTGTCTTGAGGTGTAGATACACTTTTAGATGCAAAATAAACTTTGTTTAGAGAATATATTATATAGAATTGTTAATTTTCAAAATAGTTTAGGTTTGTCAGTGTTAGTCAACGCTTTTATTGAGATTTATTATTGAGAACTTATCTTTGCCTACTCTCATATATGTTTTTTTACGTACACACACACGTGTTCCTGTGAGGAGGACTGGGTGTTCCTTGGCAAAACTGAAAAGCCAGCAGCAGGCAAAAAATGTATACAACTGAGTGTGTTTGCTGTGGGCTCCAGTTTTTCCAGTTATTGCTGGAAGACCAATTTTACTTAATTTTAACAATGTATTGTTTTTCTCTTCAAAACTTAGTGATCATGCAAAATATAGCTCAGTATTTGTAAAAATGTGTATGAGGAGAATTTCAATCAAAAAAGGGTGCTAAAGCAGGGAGTATCATAATCACATATTCCATGGAGAATAACATCTCTCTTGCTTCTCAGCGGGGTATTTTGTTGTCTCAGTGAGTCACTGCTCCGCTGTGATTCAGCATGACACATGAAGTGCAGGCAGCAGGCGAGGCCCTTCTGGAACGGCCTGTTGTGTGGGGGCTTCTTGTTTGTTTGTTTTCCCTCTTGGCCAACTGTTTTATTTTTGGCTGATTTGCAATCTGGGCTTTGCAAAGCGAGGCAAGGAGGGGAATGTTTCTGGAAGGGGAGCAATTATGAAAACTGGTTGGGAGTTTGCTGACAAGATGGCAACTTTGATTAGAAAGGACCAATTTGTCCAAGCTGAAGTTCTTTTGTGCAAAAATTGCTCTCTAATAACTTTTGCCAAGATCTTCAAGTCTTGTATGACTTCCTGTTGCTTTACCTGGAGGGCTTGGAGAGATCCTGCCCTCCCAAGGACCAGAGCTTTGGGGTTTCTCTTTTTATTCCTCTGGGTTTTCCTCTCCAGATTGTTGTAGAATATTCAGAAAGAGAAAGGGAGCATGATTAGAGTCACCTGTCTAATATGAAATTGCATTTGGAGAGGAGCAAACTGATGTATTGTCACAGTTGTATGGCATATGTGACAGTTGTATATAGCTGAAAATTTTGCTTCTCCCCAGCCCCTGCTTCACAAGTAGCTAAAGGAAAAAATTGGAGTTATCTTGCCTTTTTGGAACTAAAATGTCCAGATAAAGTACTTACAGGGTAGTGGTCTGGGTAATACGAGTACTCGTTCCTTACGGTTGCCAGTTTATTCACTTAGAAAAAAAGCGTGTTTTCTCAGAAAAGATGGCAGCCAGAGTTTTTGTAAATGCTTGGAACGCTATTTGACAACTCTGTCGTTCTAAGTAATGGAGCCCACAGAATCTGAAAAAGAGCCAAATTCTGCTCATAGAAGTCTATTTTCTTTGAATTTGTGAAGAATAAGAAAATTAAGTCAAGGAATTATTAAAAAAAAAAATAGAAGAAGAACATTTTTACTTACCTTTCAAATGGAAAGAAGAACCTATCATGTCTATTTGGAAGCATTTTTACCACTTCATTATAACTTCTTTCAATGCAGTACTTAACACTGGACGAAAAGAATACTATGGAAAAAAATGTAATAGGCCAGACATTTTGAACAGCTGCACTGATAATGAACATAATCAACTGTCTGTCAGATTTTTCATTATAAACCACAGTTTTTAGAAGTTAATGTAAAAATTCCTAAACAAAATGTACCATAAGTCTACATTTAGTCACAATTAATTATGAAAAGAAATGTATGCAAATGAGTTCTCATTTGCCAGTGGTTTGAATGGCAGCCTGTCAGCATCTGAGATCACTGCAGTTGCCAAAGCCATACGGCACACGATTTGGGACTTTAAGCCATTTTATAATGGCAATCTTTTCAGATGATTCCAAACACCAAACCTGAGCCTGAGAGCGTGCAATAGACTGGTTGTGCCCGAAACCAGCAACGGACCCTTCCAGAGGGCTTGTAGCCTCTAGCTGTGAGTGACTGTTCAGCTCCGAAATGTCCGGAAGTCTTGGAAGCAAGCAGTAACATTGCGCCTGTGGAAACTGGAGGAAGATGATGCGTTAGGTTTTGTGCTAATTTTTTTCCTGAAATTTTCATGTCTTTCATGCATAAAGTAAGAAACTGATGGGGCTGTTAAGTGGTTGCAGGAGGACTTGGAACGTGGTCCAGGAAATCAGGTCTGGGACAGCAGGTCTTCTGTGTAATGTTTGGTTGAGATTTTTTTAAATTTGGTCTGTATATTTAGCAATAGTTTTTACTTAAGTAGTTTTGCTCTCTCTGTTACTGCATGATTGCATCTTGTCCCTAGATACTCCAAAACAGTGTGTGCTCTTACCACGATCTTTGACAATACAAACAGTCCCACAGTGCAATGCCTATGTGTGAGTTATGCTTCCAGCTTCAGAGACTCGGCCAGTTTGCCTGTTATGGGCGCGCTGTGAGCGTGCCATGCTGCACAACTGGCACAGAAGCGATTATGGAGGCGCCTTTTTGTCTTTCTCATCACCTTATTGCTCCTTCGTTAAACCTTTCTGGTTGTTTCATTATCTGAACTCTGGGAGAGGGTGAATCAATAGTGGGAAATAACAGGGTGAATGGATGTTAATGCGGGATGCATTCCGCTCTTTCCCCAGCCATCAGGTGAATTTGCAGCACTGCTCTGAAGTACCTCATTTGTCACCAGTGCACTTTGATTGTCGCTCTCCAGTTGCCCAGCAATGAAATGAGGGAATTGTAGCATCTCTATGCAACATCCTGGACTTCAAACCCAGGAAAGCGGTGTTACCCGCACCTGTGCCCGGGCTGGCAATGCGGCACGCGCTGCGGCAGCCTGGTTGGGAGGGCGGGAAGGCAAGGAGCGAAGTGGGTGGCTGTGTGACCAGCTTTGCACCGCGTTAGCGATGGCCACGCTGCCTCTGGGCCGAGGGGCCGGTGTGCCCGCCGGGTACGGTGCAGCCGCGGATCACGGGGCCGGGCCGCGCTCAGCGGGAAGCGTGGCTCTGCCCATGCCAAACCAGCCCCTCCGCCGCCCCGGCCTCAGGTGCCCCTTTGCACCGTTGCTCCCTGAGGTGCGTCCTGTTTGGTTGCCTTCCTTGAGAAGAGAGGGGTGCCAGGGCTGATGATCAAATTCCGTTTTTTTTTTTCATCTGGTAACTATTCTGGAAGTTCAGCTTTGGCAATTTCAATATGCTTGCTTTCCTCTGTAAAAAGTTTTGCAAGGCCTAATAAGGAAAATCAACAGCCCAGTTTTCAGTAATAACTACCAGTGCAAGTAAAGTTATAGCATATACTGGAAAAAATTATGTATATAAAATTTATCAATAGGTATATTTTATGTTATAAAATAAATGCATAATTATAAATATATGTAAATATACATATAGTACAATATATATTCTAAAACACATAGGTGTTCTAGAGTGCTTAAGCATTGCAAACACTTGGGTTTACATTTATTTTGGTAAGACATAGATGCATAAAAGACAACAAAGTATCCAATGATTGAGTCCTTACACAGCCACTGATTGTGGTGGGGATGAAACATAAATACTTAGCAGGCTATGGCATTAATATGCCACCAAAAGTATTCAAATAGATTTAATAAGCACCTTAATCTATGTTTTCAATGTTTTTCCTAGCATTACTGAAAGATTTGAAATATACTATGGTGTGTACCCTGCTAAATAATTATAATAATTAGTTTGCTATAAATAAAAAAAAAATGCAGTGCATTAATCTATTTTAAATGTTAATACAATTTATCGGCCTTCTTATTTATCAAAGTACCAGTTCTTGTTGGTGAAGGTGGTAGAATCTGACTCCTATTATTTGTGTCCGAAGTGCTGTATAAATAAAATTTGTCTTTAAAACAACGTACTTAGTAGCTAAGCCAGGATGCAGTGGACCTGAAGGGCCTAAAATACTTAGTTTCCTAGAAATTCTGAATTAGTTTGCAACCAATTCTTGAAATAAGTAATAGTTTCACAAAATATCATTGGTACATTAGGAGTTTCTTTGCATCTTTTAAAAATTATTTCCTCACAGAATTGTGTTACTTCTGCACTAAGACATAGAGGCTGTCAGTAAAGACGTGCAGTTTTTGAGAATGTTACAACATGCTAAGATTTGTGGTGAAGAGAAGTTTCTTTTGCAAAAATAGAAGTGTGCAAAGAATTGCCTCCAAAAGCATGCCGAGTTGCTAGTGAATTTATTCCCTTTCTTTCTTTCCTGCATGCCTGCTGAGAAAGAAATTAGACAAGTGCTACCAAAACCAGACTGAAATCTCGTGAAGCAATCCTAGCAGTTTGAAGATCAAATAATTAGCATATTTCTTCCTGGAGACTTGGAATTTCTAGGTTGTCTGTCTGCTGGCTGGTTTTGATGAATGAGAGAACATTTTGGAGTTCATCTCCAACCAGCTTCAGCCTATTTCGCACGATAAGCCTCCAGTGTGCCTTTGCCATAAGTATAGAACCCAGCAAAAAATAGAGTAAAGATAATTGCAAAATGAAGGTGACATGTATGGTAGAATTCTAAGTAACTTAACCAAGGTATCTTTCTAGCTTTGTTATTAAAACAAACAAAAGTGTAAGCAGTAACTTCTGGAATGTATCTTTTCTACTTTGAAAGTGTGTCAACTTTTTTGTGAGAGTGTTTCTGGCTTCACAGCTTTGAAGCTGGAGGTCAGCTGCAATCAGACAGGGCAGCACAAGACCGTAATATCAAACTTCTCTTCTCTGCCCTGCCTGCTTGTCGTGCTACTGATTTGCAGGCAACTTCTGATACTGAAAGTAAATTCAGATGGCTACGTAAATATGCCATAAGGATTCACTGAAGATGCTAGTGTCTGCTATAATCACCAAGCCTCAGAGAGGCAGAGAGACAGAGACAGAAAGGAATAGTTTCCACGAGACTCTCTTCTGCTGGGATAGCAAACTTGTTTCAACTCTTCCTCCTACCGCACGGTATTTACGATAATGGGCAGATGAAGGAGGCTCTGGCCCTAATTCTGCAAATGGCTCCTCTGCTGGTGCCAGAGGAGTTTCGCTGAGGTCAGGGGAAGGCAGTAGCTTCCTGCTGCAGATGAAGTTGCAGATCTGAGCCTACCTGGCTTTGCAGATCTTCCGAACTGTTTAGTTGATCTGTGGCTGATTTGGAGACTCTGTGTTAACCTTTTGCTGTATGTTGATGTGTATGTCTGACAACCTGATCAGGGACATTAGCTTTACAATAAAAACAGTGCGGCTTGCCATGTCCAAATTAAAAAACAAACAATTGGCAGGAGGCTCTAAAACCTGGTTTCTGCCTGCACGTAACATTTTAAATGCGACTTATTCAAGGTTCTGTGAGAATGGAACCAATATTGTGCTGCATCTTTGCCAGTGAGGAACGTGCAATTCGGCAGCGCCTTTCAAAGGCAGGGTCACCAGGCTGCAGGCCCTTGGAATGAGGCCGCCCGCTGCATCGTAGGGGTGTCGCCTCTTCTGCCCTCATGAAGGATCATGGAAATAAATCCGCATAAAACAAAACAAGCTGTATAGAACTGACCTGAAGAAGAAAGGGAAGAGCCTCTAGGTGTCATCTGTTCACACTCCTTCTGGGTGTTTAAGGAGCCTGGTAAGGTTTTGTCAGGTCCGTGAAGACTTTTTGTTCCAGCACCATGTGTCCTCTACCATTTTGCATGCTTATTCTTAGTCCTATTTTGCTCTTGCTGCAGTTGGGTTTTGGAAGGGAAGCCAGGAATTTTTGGCTTTCTTCAGTTCTGTATTAAACTACTAATGATATGAGATGTTTTACTTCCTGTATTGAAGTGATAGATGGCCGTCATGCTTTTTGTCATTGAATACAGACATGGAAAGTCATCAGTGGTTCAAAAGCAAGGAGAAAACAGTCATTAACGTCCCTCTTCTTCCCCTCTCCCTGCCAAAAAAACACTTTTTTTTAATAAAGCAGCAAAATGGAGGCATTTTCAGTTTTGTAACCTGCATTTAGGTATCACTTCAAATAATTTTTCTCAAAAAACTTAATATTTCACACTTTAAAATTGTGTTTTCAAAACTGCATACAGGTTATATTATGTTTTGTTTCTGTTGCATGTGTTTTTTCATACATGCTCTGTGTCTTTAACAGCAAGCATGGGTTTCACAGGGCCGAGGTGGTAACAAAGGGCTCCGTTCCCTTGGGAAGCAATACTGGTCATGTGGAATAGGTGGAGTTGAGGAAATCGTACCATTTTCTTTTAATGTTTTTTTTTTCTTTAGTGCAGGAGAACATACCATATAAAGGAGTATTCAATGGGCACATTTTCAGGGCTTCAGAAGTCATAGAATTCACTTCTGAAGCAGCCAAGAGGAAAGCTAATTCCTGTTTACCAAAGAGCTGCAGTTCAGAAGATTAAACATCTCCAGTCTGCAGACTGGTTCACCTTTCTTCTTTCTGTCTCTCTCCGTCTCTTTTCACACTCCACCATGTTATCTGGTCTCCATAAGCAGCGTGTGCATACTATAGCCAGTGGGCGAAAAGGTTTTTTGTTGCATCCAACCATTGTATTGCATTTTTCTTCTTACGAGCATGTTGAATCTTAAAGTATAATAAAATAATTGACTTTCTTTCTAACAAGCAGTAAGGCGACTGTTGTTACGTAACAAATTGCAACTTTCAGTGTACCTCTCCACCCTACAAAGGGGGCGGAGGGAGTGTGGGAAAAAAGTGCTGCTTCTAGTGCTGGCTCTGCTGAAATCTGCCTGCAGATCAGGGCTGACTTCATGAATGATGCATGTTGGTTGAAACATTTTTGAAAGCTGGAGTTAAATGTGGTGCTTGTGATAATGCTGTAACAGGTGCTATTATTTTCTTCCAACAGTTACCCTGCTGTATGTGAATTCCTACAGCACAATAACTTGTTATCTATACTCCGAGCTCATGAAGCCCAGGATGCTGGGTAAGTGAGTATGGTGAGGGAGAGGCGGCACTAGTAACAAATAATGCTTCCTTGGTGTCAAATAGAACAAGGAAAGAACAACCAAGTAAAAATGAATTGGGAAACTTAAAAATAAGTTGCAGCAGCTATCACTTTTTATTACTGGTTTTAAAAATCATGCACTGGCATTAGAAGGCACAGTCTTTTACATGATTATTGCTAAGTTACAGGGCTTACTGAATCTCTGTATATCCCACTTACTTGGCCTTGGTGATTTACGTGGCATAAAATGACCAAAAGTGATTTGGATGCCAAACTGACAAGGGGAAGCAAATTCAGCCCAAAAAAAGGAGTTTTGCAAATGCCCCCGAGACTGAAGTCTGACACGCTGATTGCCATGACTCTCAGGAAGTGATTTGGCTCATGAAGGCCAGAACTGTCATCTCTTCCAGTCTTTCACACCTAACTGAAACTCTGAGCACACTGGTTTTATGGTTTATCAAGACAACAAACTGCTGGAATCCCAAATGGTCAAAAATGATTTTATGCTGGATTATCAGTAATGCATTGAAGGAGTTTAAGAGATTGTGTGCAAACGTGATCCTGGTCAATCATCCAGTTTTGTTAATGGTTCAGTCATGTAACTCTTGCCAGAGAAAAACTAGCATTTTTTATGCCACTTTTAAAAAGTATTTATTCATTGAAATGCATCACACTTGTGAGATTTTAGTGAAGGACTGGTATTTGAACAAATAGCTTTGCATATCTTCTTAATGTGTTTACTTGGAGGCAGAAACTTTACCCAATCTGAATAGTAATAAAAGATAAAGTAACAAGATTGTAGGAATGAGATGGGTATTCAGTATGCATATAAAAGCTATTTTGAATGTTTGAATTATCACATGCTTAAAAACCTCAATGCAATTAAAAGCAAGCTATTAGTCTGCCAAAAATAACTGGCATGAAATACCCAAGGGTAATGAAATTTCATTTTTATTGTATTGCTTTCCAAAAAGAGGGTGAAAAGTAAAATTCTGAAGAAGAGATTGCATTGAGACTGCAATGGTTTCAGTACAAGAACTGTAGATGGTTGCCAAATTCTTCAGTCTCTGGTAGCTGAAGACTAAAGAGTAGATTTTGGTGTTACTTGTATCTTAGTAAGACAAAAGTACTATTTGGCTAGTTTGCTTCCAGTTATCTGCATATATAATGCTTGATTGATTATATTTTGCCCTGTTGGGCCAGGAAGCCTTTAATTTTTCATAAGGCAGCAAGGTTAGGTAATGAAAATATGCAATTAGCAAGCTGGTTAATAGACTGAATTTGATTAGACATAGCACTGAAATACTTGACCCTCTCTTTTCGCCTCTGCATCTCATACTTTCCTTTTCCCACAAAAAAGGAAAAAGTAAATATTTTGTTTGAAGGCTGAATGATTACATTTGTAGTTGGATGCATATAGAGTATTAAGTTTTGCAGATTAAGAGTGAATTAGGAGGCGGGCCTCATGGAAAATGTTCCTCTCCCAGGATATTCTGTATTTCATTTACTTCCTAAGGAGACTGTTTTACGGTTTGGGTTTTTTTGCTTTTTATTTCTCCATAAACCATATCTGGAGAAGCAGTCTCCAGTCAAAGGATGGAGCCCAGAGTCTTGAGCCCTCAGAGTCAGTGGTTAATCAACTCTCAGAGAGGCCCCTGGAGCCTGGCTTTTCCCTGAAATGTGCACTATTCCTGTTCCTTCAGCTTCCTATGCTTAAGCCTCAGCAATCAGAAGCCTACATACTTGGTTCACTGATAAAAAAAATTACAATTTGTTTAAGCAGAATACTTTTAGACTAAGTCTAAGTTAGCAACTGGTGCAGCACAGAAAAAGGAAGGCCAGGGTTTGATCAGGTGTGATTTGTTATGGCCCTAGGACCATATGCCCACACTGTGTTTACCAGCAATGAACCTTTTTGCTAGTTGCCAGTCCTAGGCATGCATAACGCATCCGTACATAAGGCAGCGAGAAGCAGATTGCTCCACTGCCATCTCCCATGGCCTAGCCATCACTTGCATGTGCAGAGAGCACAAGCAGCTGGAGGATCATGGAGGAGATGCGCTTCGCTTCTGCATCTCTCTGGCGCATGGGGTGCTTCAGATGGGGTGCTGGTGCTCACCTTCAGCCTCAGCCCCACAGGGTCCCTGCCACCAGACTCCAGGGATGGACACTGAGCAAATCTGTAGCAAAAAGAACCTCCGGCACGCTGAACTGCAAGTGGAGACACACCTTTCGCATATGGTGTGCGTCCTTAGCTGTCCCAAGTGGAGCTAAAGGGTAAATCTACAGGAAATATTGTTTCTGTGACCTTAAAAAGTGTATACGCGTGCTTTTCTGCTGTGGTGTTTCTAAAAGCCAGTGAAGTAATTTACTAGGGTTTTTTGCCATATATTTGGTCAGTGACAAATGCGCATACAACACCAGACAATAACAACTTCTCTTTCCTCTAGGTATCGTATGTACAGGAAAAGCCAAACAACAGGCTTCCCTTCACTAATCACAATTTTTTCAGCACCAAACTATCTAGATGTATACAATAACAAAGGTAAGATTTAATATTCTGTTAATATATAGCAGACTGAACATCTCTTTACTCAAGTGCATTACATTGTTTTTCTTTTTCTCTCCTTTCTCTTACCCTATTTATTAGTTCGTGCCCATTCAGTTTATTACATAATACAAATCTAATCAAATTTATTACAGGCAGATGTATGCCTTTGAATATAACTGTAGATTCTAATATGCCCTAGGATATTTCTGAATTTTGACTGCAAGTTATTAAATACAGGAAGCAAAACTGAAAACAGCTCTATTAACAGAAAGAAGTATTTTATGAAATGTTGTGGTTGAAAACTGTTCCTTTTAATTAATGATTTGTCCCTTTGCTCCTTTCCAAAAAAATTAATGGGGCTTTCTATGGGCAAACACTCTAGCCAGCTAAGAAACTTGCCAGATCATCAGTGGATATGGAATTGAATCCATACTGTCCGAGTTCCTTTATAGTTTGCTTATTAGTCATTTGAAAACTATTATGTAGGCAGTAAAACAGCATTAGCCAGAAAAAAAAAAAGGTTACGTCACAAATGAGCAGTAACTGGTCACTCTGTAAAGACTCAGCTGAATACAAGTGTGTGCGGCGCTTCTCTGAGTTCAGTGCTGCGTTCACTGAAATGTTCTCTAATGAACTGGAGAAAAATCATGGTTCTAAAAATAAAGCATTCTAATAAACCTGTCCTCCTATATGTTGAAATGAGCAGTAATCTTTACTTTCTCCTACTCCCAGTAAAGCTAATGTAATTTGTGAACAGCAGTGAGAAAAAAGTGTTTTTTCCCCAGTGATAGTATTGCAAGTAGCCTCACTGCAAAGTGATCAATCTTTCCTGAGTGGAGACATTTTTAATTTTGATACTTGCCTGCAGAGGAAGTTAGCGTTTTGTTGGAAACTTGCAAAAGGAAGCTTCTTCAGGCATCATTTTATATTATAAAACTTCTAATCTAAAAGCTGCTGTGCAGAAAACTGTGGGGGAAGGAAGCAGTTCACAGTTAGATAACAGGTTCAGTACATGTTGGTGTTCTCAAAATGCATATTAACTTGTGGAAAAATTAATAAAACGATTCTGCAAAAAACATCCAAGCAGAGCTGTCAGTAGCTGTTTTTATAAAAGTAAATAATATAGGGGCTATGCTAGCAACCCCAAAAGAGTAGGATGAAACAAGGAATGTGTTAATTTTCTTGGCAGCATCATTGCTCTTGGTGGAAAAATGTGTTTAGTTTCTGAGTTAGCTGTTTCGGGTAGAGCATAGGCCAATGAAATGTCTGTGCAAGTAACGTGACTTAGAGCAGCATTTTAACATCTCTTAATACATTGTGGCAGTTTTACGCACACAAAGCCACAGGGTTAACAACACGGGTTTTTGTTGTGGAGACAAAGATTAGATACAAATCCATGTTGATTTATAAAATTCAAGATGTTGAATTTCAACCCACAAAGTTTAGGCAGCAAACAGAAATGCCTTTGTTATGGCTGTTTCAGAACAGAGTCATTTTACTTGTTTCATGATTCTCAGCTGTGACAAATAGGTCTCAAACCTGGGGGAAAAGTCTTTTCTGCTGAAGGACTCTGCGCTGGCTTCTGAGAGGTGCTGATTAGGTGCAGTGACAGTCAAAGTTCGGGTGCGCTCCTGAGGATACCTGGTCCGAGAGAGCTAAGGCAAATAAGCACTGGTGCGAGATCAGCACCATTGGGCCACTCTCTTTAAAATAAGACTTTTTGAAAATTTAGAGGCTGACCTTTAGTGGCTTTGTAATGCACTTCTGTTCAGTTTAACTGGCTCCTTTCCTCCCGTTAGGATTTTTGTTGCCTTGTTTCATGAGACTGATAGCACTGGCTTTTGGCATTTAAAGTAGATCATGCATCTTCTTTCACGCCACGTTGCTCATGCATCTTCATCTCAATAGCGATTGGCTGCTTGTTTCCCTGTTCAAGGAAGAAAAACACCATCATCCTAAATCAGTCAAAAAATGGCTGCTTGTTGGCTTCCTTGATCTGCAGCAGATAAATTAGAGTGCAAAGCTTTGGACTGATTGATTTCAGGAGGTGAAGGAAAGCTTGTCCATACTGAAATGTTACAGGAAAGTTGTTCTAGCTGACTCACTAGGTGTTGGCACACAATCTGATTGATTTTAAACCAAATCATTCAGGTTTTTTGGTTGCTATAAGTAAAAGTCCTTGGAAAGAGAGTTACTCTGCTGCTAGTAAGTGCCTTTCATTTCTGCTATACATTCTTAGTATGCTTCTGGTTGTCACTTGGCTAATAAAATCGCACTGCATAAATTCATGAGAGGCTCCATCTCCCAGGGAGGGGAGTAGTGTTCCAAGGTCATTTTTAAATGTGTTGCTGTTTAAAAAGCAGAAAGAAGCTAGGAATACTCATTTTCTGTACCAGGTGGATTAGTTTTCATACCTACTAAAGCAGTCATACTTCTTTACTTCTACAAAGCATTTCAGAAGGCCTGGGCTTGGTAGCCAGCTTTGAGAAGGGTTTATTCAGTCCCAGCTGGAGAGGAGTCACTGGAATCAGGTATTTACTCAAAGAGCAGGAGAGAGCGAACTTCCCTAGAGCAGAAAGAGATTTGGCAGGAGTAGCTGAAGATAAAGGACCCAAACAAGCTCACGTTCAGCGTATCTGCTGTTAATAATGCTGTTATGGACCCTTTGCGTATGCTGTCGCACAGTACTGCTCTGACATGGAAATCTCTCTTGGATGCACTCTGCTGGATTCTGGCACTGAAGGCGGTTTTCTGTATCCTTTTGGTTACTGGCCACGGTGTCTTGGCGGCTCTGCGAGTAATTCCTCTGTCATGTGGCTCCTGGTCCTGCCACAACCCCAGCCCCCAGAGCCACGCAACTGTGGGTGCCAAAGTCAGGTTTTTGACTTAGGAGGTTAGTGGCAGGGGTTCCCTTTTGCAGTTAATGGAGACAGAAAGAGACTTTGTTAGGGGGTGATTCAAAGACTCAGAAACTGCCTAGATACTGGGAGCCTAGTGCCTGCCTCTTCCCCAGGCTGTCCTCCTCCGCTGCTGTTGTTGCGAGCGCCCTCCATATCCATCCTAGTGCCAGGCACTGCTGAAGGGGAGGGATTTATACATGTATTTCTGTTGACTTCCGAGGCGCTCTTCAGTGTTTTTGTAGCTTTCTCAAACTTTGCGCTCTCTTTTATATTATTAAAAGGTATAATGAAAATATAGTTTAAGACTATTAAAACTTGTTGCAAGAAACACTGGTACATTGCTGGTTTTCCAAGACTATTCCTGGAGAGGATCAAAAATCCTCATGCAAGAAAACCAGTGCAGCTTTGACTGTGACAGCTGATTGCAACTGTGAGGCCTGTGAGGAGGGCTGTGCCGATCCGGCAGTTCTGAGCAAGTGGCATAAGTAAGCGCACGTTTAACCGTGGCTTCTCGTGTGCCCATTGGCATGAGAAAGTCTCTACAGCAGCAAACAGGTGCCAAAAATTACTGTATTCTGTGATGTGTTGGCCTTGTACAATGTTTAAACTTTCATTCCAATATTTCAAATTTTAGTATCTTTTAATGTCTTAATTAGGACATGTTGTAATATTGTTCAGGCCTCAACAAAAAATAAAGCGAGAAATTTTACAGAAGTGCTGCAGCGGCAGACAATTGCATTTGTGACTTATTGGCAATACTTAATATTTTAGTGTCTGGCTGTCACTTCAGTATGTTCATGCTTTGTGGCTGAGTGAACAATTTTAACTAGCTGTCTGAAGACAGACTATTATCTTTTGAACATTTTTAAAAGATTAAGGTTCACAGCGGTGAGATAACCACCAGAGAATCTGGAGCTATTGAAAAAAATGATGTGAGGTCTCCTCCACCATTCTTCAAAGTGCATGGGGTGCTGCTGAAAGGAAAAGCAGATGATGAAGGAAAAGCAGCAAAGAAAATATGCAGGGGGATGTGCAATTCTAGAAAAATCAAAAGAAGCTGTACATTGGTACAACTCATTAACATAGCAGATAAGTAGTTGTATCAATGGCATGCTTAGAAAATTTAAGCTTGTGGTACACCATAGACACATGTTAAGAGAAATACCTAATCCAAACAGATCTAACAGGACAATTATTTTTGTGTTGGAAAAAGGCAGTGTAACATAGCTAGAAGGAAACTAAACCAAGTGCATATGTCTGGTACAGGGATGATGTTTGAGAAACAGCAGCACTTGGGGAGAAAGAAAAGCGGCGTAACCTTCTGTTTGCCCTGTCAGTTTTCTTTAACACTTTATCACCGCTGCTGTAATGAGGCCTTCTCGTGGAAACAAAAGGTTTTAAAGAGCAGCTGTTACCGTATCTAGGCCATCTCATTGCCAACCCAGAGAGGTTTTCTAGAAGTGATTTTTGTGGTCTGTTGGTAAAATCCGGAGCACTATTCCACTATTTCTTTTGAAGACACAATAGTACATCTAAAAATAAACATCTTCAGAATTCTTTAAAGGGTGATTTTCCTCCTGTAATTGGCACCACTTTTGTATTGTTATTTACATCATTACCTTGTAGAGTAAGTCATTTTTTCTTTTGATAACATTTAAACTCCTTAAGCATTTTTACTAAGCCTTATCCCTGACCTGTCTCAGGCAAAAACCACTGTGGTTACTTAGCAACTCTGCTAGAGGAGAGAGCACTGTTCCCAATTGCACAGTTAATGCTGAAGTTAATTTGGCATTAAATCAGAAATTGAAATTCTTCATTACATGTGAAGAATTTGAGACCTTTTCCTGAGTACAGCTTTTATTTTCTAAAATCAGGATGAGTTTTCTGAAAATTTACATGTAAATTAGTTAACCAGTTTGTTAAAAATTATTTTGAGGTTGTTTATCTAAAATATATACATGCTGAGGCTAGTATTTCAACCCTGCTTATTAATTTTTTTCATTTGATGGAAATACTGTCTATTGATTTATACTGAAAAATTACACAGCAGTTCTTGAAATAAGTTATTTAACGTCTTTGTGTAATTTTGAACTATAGGTAATGCAGTTTAATGTTGGTCACCTTGCTAAAGGGCTTAATTCAGCTTCCAGTAGGTGGCTGTTGAAGTGCTGTTTGAGATGCCGGGGGGATCTGAGACCTCTGCTGAGCGCTGGCAGAGGCAGCACAGGAGTTACGGGTGGCCCGTGCCCCTCTGGAGCAGGAGGAGGCAAAGGGGGTGCAATACCCCAGGGCAGCTCAGATGGCACTAGATGCTCACACTTGGGCAACTGAATTGACCCCAGGAACGGTAGACCTTTCTCCAGCTGTAGCTGAAGGAAAGAGGTGGTTTCTGACTTGCATGTTTATTACCACCCCGTATTTCCTGCCTCAGATACCAATGTCAAATGCTTAAAGCTAAACAGTATGAATGCCCCTCGCCTGCTTCATTATAGTGTTTCTTTTCATTCTAATGTAATTTCAGCATCTGATAGCTCAGTTTACTAGCATTAGAAAGAAGTATAATGTCATTTGGGATATCTGCACATCTTCACTTTACAAAACATTAGCTTCTAAAACTCGTTTACAACAGCGAGTACCAAAATTAGGTTAAAATGTGTGTGGCTGTTAAGAATAATAAAATAAGATTCTTGCTCTGGTTGGTGATTATAGACTATAAAACTGTGACTGGTCGTTTGGTCTGCTAGCATTTATCTGACTATAGATTTGGAAAGTAAAGTATGGGGATTGCAGCCTGGAATAATAAGCAACTGATCTTGGAAGCATTTGAGAGATTCAGATTTTCTCGAGTTACCAGTTTCCTAATCAAAGGAACCTCTTCCACTTTTCTGTGTCTCCTCGGCGAGATGCCATGTGGCGTGTGGTCGTGTATCCTTCCAAAGATTCCTGCTCTTGCAGGGCAGCTGAAGCATCAGATTAACGTGGACTAGGGAGTGAGGCAGAGGTGAAGCCCCCAAACTTTCCAGAGCCAACAGAGAATAAAACAGCTATGACCAGAAGAAACCAAGGTGCCAGAAAACCTCAGATAAACTGCTAAAATATCAGAGAAGTGTTTTCTTCTTGATCCAGGTGCAGTTTTCTTCTTTTCCTCATCAAATAGTGTGCTTTTAAGCAGTAGTCAGAACTGGGTAATCGTAACAAGAGCAAGTTTGCTTAATGTTAAGTATCAACTTGATTAGTTACCTAATAAAAATATTTAGCGTACATTGCATTTGTAAATTAGAAAGAACTTAAATTACAAATTCAGGAAAGTATTTGTGACACTGGTAACTACTATACCTTACTTTATTCTCTTAAGAGCAGGTTTATCTTTGAAGACTTTAGTCCTCGTTATTACCCTGCTCTGTTGTGCAGCGTTGTTTTCTTTCAAGTGGCTCTTGGTCATCTGTGGGGGGATGTACAGGCCTTTTACAGAGGAGAATAGTTCTTAAAATACTGTTGTTGGGAGCTGCTTTTGCAAGATATTCAGGTATGTAAATTAATCAGGTGGAGTGAAATTTTTTAGGATAATCTCAAAATAAATTTCCTTCCTTAATGAAAATCTAAAGCCATTTAATTTATGTTTTCCAACTGTTCTGTTTAGAGTTCAGGCTTTTTTAGAGACCAGCTTTAAAAGTTGCTTGTAAAATGATTTATTGAATTTTCACAAAATTTAAAAACAAACTTGATGGATGAACTGAAGAAACAATGGGAAGGGAAACTATCTCAACTCACTAACATGATGAAGCTGAAATACCTTGTATACAGCTTTTTAGTCCTTCTAAATGAATCTCCACATCCATTAAGTAGTCCTTTTTATGTGGTTTTGATTAATTTTTACTATGCAACCGCAAACTTTTTTTTTTTTTTTTTGAATTGTGGCTCTGTATAGAAAGAGAATGAATCTTGATCTGCCTTAGGTAATTTCAGCCAAACACTGATGGAAAAATTAAGACCATTGACACTAGTTTTCTCATTTTTGCTAACAGCAATATTTAGCCATTTTTTATTTTACTGAAAAGCAGACTCACTGCCAACTGTGTGACTAGAATGGGCAAGAGTCAACTGTGGTTTATTAAAATGAAGGATGCCGGACTGACAAAAGATCATGCAAATGTTAGCTAGCCATTTTCTGTGTGCATCAGAGAGCTGGCTTCAGAAACTCCCAGGTCACCTCCAGACTGTCGCCTGGCACAAAATGGAAGAGACTTAGGAACCTCTTAAATTTTTTTAGGAAGCAACAATCAAGTGCATTAAAAGAGCAATTTCTCTGGCTGACACGCTTTGATCAATGGAAAGGGAAAAGTAATTAGAAGAAATTGTTCATCTCCTCCAGGCAACGTTGTGAGGCCCTGAGCTCACACGTTACTGTGATGTAATGCAGTCGTGCGACCGCTTTGCCAGTGGTGACTGTTCAGGAATCACAAGCTCCTGGAACAAAGTTTCTCACTGGGGAGGGACAATGGGGACAGCGGGAGGAAAGGGGAAAACAAAGCATGACACATCTTCAGCTCTGCATGCTTTTGGCATAGTATCTCTGACATACTTTTAGTTCTTACTGTTTCATCATTTATGAAGGTATTATCGTGTGTATTGCTGCTTTGATTCATTTTTATTTAACTAAAGCTGAGGAGGAACATTCTGAAGGTCACAGGTTACTAGACTTCATCAGGACGTTTATTCACGGCTTTGAAAAGGCAAATTGAAACTTACTTATTTAAAGTTATATACGTGCCTTCCAATATATGAAGTATATTATCTCCAGAGTAAAAATTATTTGATGGCAGCTCATCTACAGCTACAGAACTAGAATTGCATGTGCTACAAGATGGGGTTATTAAAAGCAGAACATAGCGAAATGATGCAGTGTCTATCACCGTCTGCATGAGACTAAGCATCTGGGCTGGGATTATATTTGGAGCTATGTGTAAATGCTAATAGTGAGTTGACCAGTGAACGTCATCTAAAGTTCATTTAGCTGTCTTCTAAAGACCGAAAATCCACCCTTATTTTTTCCATTAGTTTGTTTGTTTGTTTTTATGAAAATGTAAAGCACCAACACTTTTTACAGTGGATGGAAACTTCAGTTATATTGGCTGTCTCAGTCCCATGTTGGTCAAAGATCTTGTCTGCAGTCTCTACTAATTGCATTATTAAAAACCTTTATGTCTTTGCATTGGGGATAGTAATGAGAGTCTTTGGTTTTAGGTGGTCATTTGAAAATTACCTTTTTCTGCATGAGTGAAGAAATATTTGCTCCTCTATTTCATAAATGGCTCTGTTTATATACATTCACCACATTTATGCCATGCATGTGCATGATTCTAGAAATTCCTAAATTTCAGGAAACAGATTCTGTAAAATAAAATATTTATTAGGTTAGAAATGATGATTGAGTCTTTAACTGCATTATTAAGATTTTACATGACCTGTTTCTTCACAGAAAGACTTGCAAGCAAAGTGAGGGAGAAGGAAAGGATGAGAGTTAGCTCTACTGTTCCCTAAGCTGAGGCAGTTAGCCCACGAAACAAACAACAGAAATCCGACACTGGATGCTTTTTGTTAGAAGTCCATATTATTGAAAGCTCTCCCTCAATATATATATATTTTAAAGCCAACAAGCAGACCTGCGATACCAAAAGCTGCTGCACCCATCCCCATTCTCTTTTTTTCCCCAGACAGTCTGAAGGAACTGACTTGAAGGTTGACTAAGCTACAGCACCCTAATAATCGCTTATTGCTATGAAAGTTTTTGAAAGTGCATAAAAGTCTGGATTTGCTGTGAAATGCTGGGCAAACTTCCTGCTTTAGAAAGTGAGTTTTGATAAAGGCAGTTTATCTAGGCTTTTTGTAGAAGTTATTTTTTGTCATCTGCTACATTTTCAACATTATTTTCCAATATTAGTACTTTGCCCCCCTCAACCAAATCAATATTTTCTTTTTCTCTCCTGCCTTCACTCTCACTCCTTTCAGTTATACCCAAACCACACTCGGCCTTTCCCTCTTCCATCTTACTGTTGTTAACTGCACTGGGCCTCAGTACAACGATGGTCTCTTCTAGGAAAAAATTGCTGTTTCTTATTGATATGGTTTATAATACTTTGATTTATTTTGTTCTGTTAATTTCAAGCTGTTTTTCCAATATTAATCAGATCCTATTTCAGATAAACACCAGAAGTTCATTAGCACAATTTAGCACTGAAGTTGCCCAGGTGCTTTAAAAAGCATAAATTTATTTATGGCATAAATATCTGTATTTCTCCCCTTTAGCAGATGTAGTCTTATTTTTGTTTATGTTGAAGACTCTGACAAGAATGATATGAATTTGAAATGGTGCAAGACGAATCCTATTATTATGCATTCATACCAAAGGGAGCATAGTCTAGTGTGTGTAGAATTGAATAATGCGACAGGAAAGTATCATCAGCACTACATTATGATGAATGAATTATGTTGAAAATGTTCATTGAAAGAGCAGCAATCAAACTCAGCGATAAACAGTTTTCTTTGCTATCTCTACCGTGTGGTTGTGAGGCACTTGGATAAGTACGTGAAATGGATGGCTGTGGATAGCATGCCTTATTCCCCACTGGTGGTGGATCCCAGATCCTATGTGTGTGTCTACTCAGACAGAGAGTTACTAATTCACTTATCAACGCATCTTAGTAGCAGGGGAAGCAGGTGACACAGCCTTCAGACTGGAAGTGGCTTGCGACCTCCTTGTGGCTGTCTCCTATTATAACTCGCAGTCAAGTGCTCCTGCTGGGTCAAGTGGTTGAAGGCCGGTGTGTAGCTCCGAAGGCTGTGAACACTATGAATGTTACTGGTCTGGGAGAGAGTCACACGTGTGTAGCTGACAGCTTTTTGTTTTCTTTCCTTCCTCCCTTTTAGCTGCAGTATTGAAATACGAGAACAATGTTATGAATATCAGACAGTTCAACTGCTCCCCTCATCCGTACTGGCTTCCAAATTTCATGGATGTGTTTACCTGGTCCTTGCCGTTTGTGGGTGAGAAAGGTATGTAAATTTGCTCTGCTCATAGAAACTACAAGATGGTTTGTTAGTCACTGTATACGTGGCCCAGTTTATCTGAAATGACAAGAATAATTTGAAGACAGATCACTTGCTTTTGAGGATAAATCTGAAGAAACAGGCCTTGGAGGGGCAAGCAATTACCACATTTCCCATATCTTTTATGATTTCCCCTCTTTCAAGGATATGGTATCATGTTTCTGCTGTGGAAATAGGTTTATGACATTGCTGACCAGAGATGAAACTTACTGAATAAAATTCTTGTGATTTGTTCATTTATAAGCTCTTCGGTATTCTCTTAGATATTGTTTACTGCTTGAAGAACATCCCATCAGACTTTGTTACATCAAGGTTATGTCCTTATCCAGCTGACCTATTTTGATTAGATGATGATGTGTTGCTTTTTCACTAGTAAATACAGATCTGGTGAGGCTAAGACTCACTCTGGTTAGCTGTTACTAGGATTAGGGAGACAACAGGAAGGAAAAATCTGCTCCTCAACCCCTTCTTCGCCCAGAGCATATGGTGCCTCATCCCTAGTTAAAGAACATAACTGATGTCTTATTGCAACACAATGCTCTTGATGTTGCCTGAAAACAACTCCATGCTATGAATGGCAAGCGCACAAAAGGCGTGAAAGCACTGTGGTCTAACATATTAAATGAACACATAATGGCAAGTTGTTTAAACCTGAAGTCATCTTATTTAAGGCTTGAGATGAAACTTGCTTTGATCCATCCATTGTAGTATATTGCTGTAACAGCAATTACTGCTAGATAACTGTAACAAACTCTTAAAAGCTGCTTTGAATAACAGTTCTCTCTTAATAGGCAACTAAAAGTACAGCCAGCTGCGACTCTTACCTGCAGTCATGACCAGCTTTGTTTTCAGTTACTCTTTCATACTAGGAAAGATGCTAGGAGAAGCCTGAGGCCACTGGGAACAAAACAGGCAGACAGTAAAATACAGATTAACAAAGAATAGACAGCTGTTTCCACTAATGGAGATGTTACATAATCCCTGCTGATGCAGCTTGTAGACTTTTGTGAAGCAGATAACAGGCTTTCATTTTCTTAGGCCTAGTTTTTTAGGATGGGCCAGTTTTCTGAGCATGTTGGGGTTCTGAACGATAGTTTTCCAGAGGTTTCCATAGGGAATCTTCTCAGGAGAGGCTGCAGACCACATAGTAAGATTCAGCGAGCCTCTGAGACCATGAACACTTCCATTTTTTTCTCTTTCGTGACTTCCCAGTGGTCACCCTTGCCAATAGTTTGGAAATTTTGAAGCCCCAGAAAGGGGGAGAAGGAGGTGAAATCCATGTTTTCTCTTTCTCTGCAAAATAAAACTCATGGATATAAGGGTTGATGCTCTACACGGCTTTTTATTTATTTCTTTTTTTTGTAGATTTTTCCCCTCAAAGGCCAACCAAGGTAGGAAGCTGTTAGTTACACTGGTCATTGTTACTGTGGAAAGTCTTTCCACTAATACTGTCAGAGGAAAATATTAAATCCTTCACTAATTTAGGAAAAACATAGTTTTGTTCCACCCTTCTAATTTGCCAGACCATCATATTTGTCACAGAAGAAGATTTTAATAACCATTTGATTTAAACTTTCAGCCTGTGTAGCTGCTGCAATTTTAGATGTGCTTGGTAACCCTTTTAATGATGCTTATTACATGTAGATGTAGTGAAGTTTTTAATCTGTCTGCTAATGATTTCACATTTTACCTCATAACTCTGACTTTTTTTGATCTCTAAATTCCACTTCCTCGGTTGTGATTTTTGGGGGTTTTTGGCTGTTCCACGCTGTGTGCTCTCCAGTTAGTTTCTCACTGTTGCCTTTTCCAAAAAGGGCTGGGACCAGTTCAGGTGTAGCCTGAGGCTGACCCTTCAGTGCACAAGTTGCAAAGCAAGCAAGCTGAACATATTGTGAACATACCAATAATGACATTTCTATCAATACTATTTGTCCTGGATTTCAAGGGACACTGCCAATTTATAGTCACCTCACAAGGGTTAAGGTTTTGTTGAATTAAAAGTACAATACGCAAAACCTCAGTGAAAATGAAGGTATTTTTGTGATCCCTCTTGTAACTTTTTCAATGGGAATGTCAGTCCTTTAATTTGCTATGTAGGGAATTCAAATGCTACATCAACCCTGCAGGAAGAGGAGAGTGGTCAATTCTATTAACCACTTCCTTCTCCAGGTTAAGTGAAAAGCAAAAATTTGTTTAGGGGGAGAAAAATGTTACCTAGTTGTCTGACAGTTGCAAAAAGAGAGATCATAAACACATTATTATTATTATTATTTTTTTTTTTTTTTTTTTTAAGGTTAGTTTGTTGTGGTGTTTGGTATTTTTGGATCAACTAGTTACTGAAACCTATACAAACAGCCCTTTTATCAACTACAGAAGATCCTCCGATGCAAGCTTGTATCACTACATGCATAAAATAAGGTCCACGTTGTTTAAAAAGTGGTTGCCATTTGTATACTGAGTTTTCATTAACACTACTACACCTACAGTTTGCTCTCTGACAGACCAGCGAAACTTAGTATCAACATCTTGCATTTGTTTCCCATTCCAGTGACAGAGATGCTGGTAAATGTGCTGAACATCTGCTCAGATGATGAATTAGGGACAGAGGAAGATGGTTTTGATGGTAAGAGCCTTCTGCCTTTGGTTGAGACTGTTTGCCTTGAAACTACTTTAAAAGTTTATTTACTAACCCTGGGATAATTCTCTGGATCCCATTTAAGTTCTGGGCTGCTCAAAGCAACTGTTATGCTAGACTCCAGTGGATTTGCTTACTGCATGTTTTGGAAAGAATTAATGTGACTTTTGCCCCATTCTAACCCCAGCCAAAAGTACAAATCTTTTCCTGGTCCATTTTTTTTGATTTTGGTTTTAAAGAAAATGTATTTGCTTCCATGAGATCTGGGTTGTGTTGTCTTGAAGGTGTCAGCTGTTGACTTTTATGCACAATATCCCAGTGATGCCAATAGATAGTTTCATTGAGTCGATGAAATAATCTGATCTGGAGCAATTATCATTCCTGCAGCACTACTTCCAAAATGTAGGTGCCACAATTTGGAAGAATAGTACTTGAATTATTTTATTAATCAGAAAACTCTTTTAATGCAATTGTGTATTTTAAAGTCTTTAAGAATCAATATAAGCATTAAAAAGTCAATGTATGCAAACACAAAGAATGTTGTTTCTGCTTAAAAAAAGAAAAAGAGGAAAGTCACTTGTGTTGTCACTTGGTCTGGAATCTATAGGATAAGTTACCTCATACCTCATACCTGTTGGTTCCATGGTATGGGATATTTTATATCCTGCGGTCTGGGGTTTCTCAGAAGTACATTTATTCTGTTAGCCGTTATTTTCTGTTGCAACTGTATAAGAGAGTAAATTGCAGTTCTCCAGAACCTTCCTTCTCAGTTGAGCAGATCTGAGCAAATCCCATGCGTTCCTAATGTTCTTACTATGAATGTTTTCTGCATATATTAAAAAAAAAAGAGAGAAAGAGCAGGAAATATTAAAGTGCTAAAAAAAGAATTTTGAAAAACATAACATCACAAAGCAACCAATGGAAATAATCTCAACATGTTTGTGGGTAAAATGAAAGAAAGGGACAATGAAGAGCTTTTAAGAAAAATAAATATTTAATGAAATTGTAATTAATAGTTAATAATTAAAATTCTCAGAGTCTTTATGTTTAGTCTTTATAAAAGGATCTGTATCACAGATTTTTTCTTTGTGATGGGAAAGAAGAGTATAGATTATAGTGCTTTGTATTTACTCTGAAAAGGCAAACGGAAGTCCCCCGTTCTGCCACAGCTGTGGAGTGTGGACATGAACAATTACCTTGCAGGACTAGGGACAAAAACTGAATTTATTGAAACCAGTAATCAGTGCAGAGAAGAAAACACCTGTTTGAATACTGTGCCCAATTTTTTCTCATGAAATTTAAATAAGTAGCTACTGTGTAATTAAAGCAGTGTGTGAAACAGTATGGAGGCATACAATGAGTAAAAACTATGTCAAATTAAATACAGTAGCAAGAGACCTATGTGCTTAAAATCTCTGGCTCAAGAAAGCTCTTAAGCACAGGCTGAAATCTCATTGAATTCAATGCCAAAGCAAAGGTTTTACGAGGAGGATTTTTAAATGAATTCAGCCTTGGCCTAATATTTTCTTTTAAAGTTGTACTGTAAACTTTCATTGACACTACATAGAGCACGGATAGGCCAATGCCAAATCTTTTGGACCTCTTTTCAAATTTTACTGTGAGTGTTGGCGTTCCCATGTGGCAGTTACAGCAGCATGTTTTCATGGTCACAAATGAAGAGACGTCAGGGGTCTTTCAGGACATGAGCTTTCTGTAGCCTACAATCTTGCAGCGTCTGAAAAACCAAGTCCCTGCAGCTGTAAGAAGTCTCCGTATTTCCTGTGTCTCTTCCGGGCTGCGTGCTGCGAGGAGCGTGAACCAGCTGTCTGCCGGGGACTTTCCTGGGGCACTCTGCCCGGCACGGGGTTCGCAGCGCTGCAGGTGCCGGAGCAGGAAGGCGAGCTGAAATCCTCTTGCCTCGCACGTGTCTGGACTGCCAAGTTTTATCCAGCAGCGTTAAAATTTCTACCTGAGGAGTAATTAAACAATTCCTGGTACCGTAATATTTAATACTGTGGCCTAAATTGACTATCAGATTTTTCTGGATGAACGCTTTCTCTGTGTAAAACATTGTGTTAAGAAAGGTATTGGAAATTCACAGGAAGGTGTAGCTAAAAACCAGATCTGGCATATATTCATGTCTGTGTCCCTGGATAATCCACTGATCGCTGTCGAATGGAGTTGATGGCACTGATCCTGCAATGTCCTCAGGGGGGGCCCTCCTGCCTCCCGCCCACTGGAAGCAGTAGGCCTGTGTGTGGATGGACGCGTGGAAGAGATTGAAGGATTCAGGCATAAAAGTAAATTTGAGAGTTGATTTAAATTTAATAGAAGCTGATATTTAATGACTTCCTGGTGCCTTCTGAATTATTATCTGTATTACAAGGGAAAATCATCTTTTTCTCAGAGATAGCTGTTTCCTCTCTCTCTTTTCTTATTTTTTCTTCAAGCCTTGCCTTTTTGGGGAGGGGGAATGCAAGATATGTTTCATTTGTGTTCTTGATGAAACCAACTGAACTGATTATCAGTTTATAAATGTTTCTGTAAGGGCTGCATATTGACAACCTTGTAGTGGATCAACATTACTACTATTTTTCTTTGATAATTTTTGTCTAGCTCCTTTGGAGGACTGCAGTGGCACAGTTCTTTTCGCCCACTGACATTTTTCTTTAGTCTGATAGAAACGCCTCATATCTGCAAGAGCAGATAACATTAAATTTAAATGATTCCTTTAAACCATCACTTATTTTTGCAACATCTGTAGTTTTCAGGGCTTGCTGCTGATTTCCTTTCTCTCCTTGCAGTTTGAACATGCCCTGACCTGGGTTCCCACATGTAATGAGAATGATCCATCACTATGGTTTGCACTGATCATTCATTTGTTACCTTCTCTTAAACTTTCTTGCCCTCTGTCTTCCCCTCTCACTTTTCCCTTCAAAACGAAACCCCATCAATATTGCCTGACCTCACTGCATGGTGTTCTTGTGAGCCATTTTTTGATCCAAGTCATGCATGTTGCATCTAGCCCTGAGCAGGATGCTAGACAGCATGTATTCCTTTTTTTTTTCTTTTTTTTCTTTTTCTTAAGGAGATACCTCCACGAGCATCTGGTCAATTTATTGTAGGCAGTTTGTGTGTATGCTTTAGTGGGAGAGGACCTCAACAGCAGTCGTAGTGCCCTTTAGCCGTATCTCCCTGACGGCCTGTATTGGCCTTTTGGTTTTGCTTGCTTTAAAAATGAGAGGATACGATATGTCAAGTTTTCTTATCTCTGATAATTTCCTCTTGTACTTTTTCTTTCCTGTTTGCAGTATAATCTGATCCAGCAAAAATGTCTTGGGTGAACATTAGCTAGTGTGCTGTATGGTTTGTGCATCAAATGTATTGCTTAGCAACAGGAGCTACAAATACTTGTATCTAGCCAGCGTATAGTCAGAATCCTGTTGTATTTTAATTAGTAACATTTCTGGCCTCATGCAACTGATTGAAAAACTAAGCTGCTAATTAAAAGGGTGCAATAATACAATAGACAACTTGACACAAATGCTCTGCTTGCTTTGTATGCATCACTATCATGATTTGGCATAAAGACACTCCTTAATTACCTGCATTAATTTTCCTACTGCCTTCAACACTGTAGCTCACAGTCTTCTCCTGGAAAAGCAACTGTCATAGTGCAGGTTGCAGCCTTTCTTCCTCAGCTGGAATACAGCTTCCTCAGGAAGGTGCTGCGCTCTGAGACTAAACCAAATTACCAGGTCAAACGCATCTTGCTGATCAAAACCTGGTTGCACGGTGAACAGTAACTTATGAGATTTGCCACAGCTCTTCAGCGCAGCAGACTATGCCTAGGGTGAGCTCTGCAGCAACTAGCACGCAGACTGAATTAGCAATAGCAAAGGCCCCTTCCCAGGTCCCGGTTACTTACCAGCGCCTCAGTAAGAGCATTCATGTTACTGGCTAGGCAAGCGAGAGTCTCTTAGCTTTTCAGTCAGTTAACTTTTAACTAGGAGAGGAATGGGGGTTATTTTTCATTGCTTTGTGTTTGTTCTTCCTCAAAACTGGCAAGGTTAGGCTACAGTGCCTGCTTACTCTCTGTGGTTTCATGACAAAGGGATGTTTTAATGTGATGGTTTATCTGTCTTTTTGCCAGGAGCAGTTGTTTCTATACCCAAAGTGTTTCATGTGAGCACATAAGGAACCTTGGTCTGCCCTTCCTCTGAAACACAGAAGGGCAGCACTCCTAAAATAGGGGTTGTGGTGCAGCTGGGCCTGGCCTCTCAGGTGCCGCACTTGTGTTGCTCTGAAAAGTATTTGACTTTAAAATGAAATACCTTGCACTGCAATGGTTGTTTGCATCTGATAACTGTAAACTGCTTGATCATTCTGTGAAACGCATGTGTGTGGTGTATAATGCTAGTTTTGGTAGCAGCAGCATGCATGTCTACGACGGTGAGCTGTTCTGTCAGATACCTCACCTAAATAAACCGGAAGAACTGGCTCCTGATTTTGTGAGGAAAAGGTGTCGGCAGTTAGGCATACCCCAAGAAAACCATGGGGGTCTTCTAGGTTCCGTTGCTTTTTTAGAAGTGATTCAGCCTTTTCAGAGCAGTTACAATAATGTGGAAGAAAGTGTGCGCTGAAGGGATGGCAGCACCAAGGCAGTGCTTAGCTGCATGTTGGCTTCCTGCACAACCCACTAACAAGGCTTTAAGTTGAAAAATTTTTTCCCTTTTTTTTTCCATAGTTCTCCATCTGTTTCTTTCCTTTTGGATGTTCCCTACCTAATTTGTTTCTTTTCTGTTTTTCAGACTTTGCTTAAACATTGCCTTTCCATTGATGTTGTCAAATGTTCTTTATTCTTTTTTATTTTCATTCTACAACCGTCACTGATCTTTTTCTTTCCCCCTCCCTTTTGGAACCCTTAAGAAGATCCCATTTATGCACAGAAGAAAGGTATTTAATAAGTTAGAAGGGCTTAAGTTTCATTAATTTGCTTTTGTATCACTTTCCTAATGCTTAATTGTCATATGTAATATATTAGGATACCATTAAGAAAGATTTTGCTTTGGTTTCTTTACTCAGTATCATAATCTATCCATTCATCCCTACATCTTGGAATATTTTCAGAGTTTATAGTCATTTTTCATTGTTCTGCTTCTTAATCTGAAGGTCTAAATTACATTTTACATAAGAAATCCTACCTGAATCCTATCCAGCTTGCAAGATACATGTTTGGATGCTACAAATCCAAAATCCAGAAAAACTTGTTAAATTGCTGAAGAAGTAAGATTCAAAGCTTGTTTCCTCCCCCCGCCCCGCCATTCCTCCAAATAATTTTTCTCCTCCAATTTTGACTTCAGTTGTGTTTGTGGTTTTTTAATTTTTTTAAGTTCTCTTCATGCAAATATGGTTTAAGATATTGAAAGAAAAGTAAAATTTTAAGGGGATATCAGACAATGTTTGCAAGGCTAAATTTAACCATTTTATCCGTAATCATTTCTTTGGCTATGACCCATTTTCTTTCACGTAAGTGTACGTTTAGGTCTAGCTGAAGTAATTCAGTAAAGCTTCACAGTCATGGTGAATTTCACAGTACTGACCTGTAGTATTTGCAATGGAAATGTGAGTCTAGGAATTACGTATACGTAATTATGGAATCCAAATACTGGTATGTTAGCTGCATTCAGTCAAAGCTAATACAGCAATATCACATTGGGAATATCAGATTTTTCTGGAGATATTTTGAGAAAATATGTAGCAAATAATTTTTAATAAAAGCAAATAAGATAAAGAAAATCATTAGCATTAGAGAACAGAAGATATTTTAAATCATTTAAGTCTTTATTTAGCACAATTTTAGTAGCTTTTTATGTGTATTTGTAAGAAACTTGTAGTCACTGTAGGCCTATTGTGTTTCACGGTTAAGTACATTTTTTCATTCCTATTTTATATTTACAAGAAAGGCTATTGTATTTTACTTCAGTAATAAAATATATTTCCAGTGTTTAGTTCTCAGCTCTTTCTTCTGAAATATTAAATAGTGGTTGAAAACAGTTAACTATACTTACAAGATCAGCTAGAGCAGTGTGGGTCTGTAAGAAACAAAGGAACAGGGATAGTGAGATCTGAAAAAAGGTAATTAGTGTTTAAGTGAGGAATTTTGCTTCTAGAGAAGAAAAGGAGTGAAAACCACGTCATATCTGTCTTGAGAATATAGTTCAGTGAGATTGTAGTAGTTGAGGCAGGAATGTATTTCCTCTATTTCCTGAAGGCCTAATTGAATCACTGCTGTTTAATTTCAATTTTTCATTAAGCTTTTACTAATACGGTAAATACAATCTAGTTACAGCTACCTTTTCTATCACTCTTTATTGTCTAGAATTATGAATTTATGCCTAGGACTAGCTTTCTATTTGCAAGACATCCTTCTGAGCAGAGTCTCTTTCATTCTGAACTTCAAGATAGAGGCTCCTGATCTCAGGACAGATCAGGGGGACAACTAGAAATGCCTGGAAATAACGCATCTCATTTTAGTAGCTGAAAAGGCAAAATCTGCATGCTCAATTATAAGAAATCTAGTTTCTGCTCCTCAACATGTACAAAAGCGTACCAGTAGATATGCATGCAGTTAGCAACCTTTGCGCGTGCAAGCCACGCTGCCCATGGATGTGTGCCGGGAGGCTCGTGGGCCCCATTTGCGCGTGGCCGGCTGTGGTGCGCATGGCTTCACAAGGGTGCTGCAGGGTGCTCTGCCGGCGGCTAGCAAGCTCACAGCCAGGAAGCTATAAAGTTTATAAAACTTGTCCCTAGCACTGTTCAGGATTAAACTTAATCTCCACCCCAATATTACGTGTTGCAGGGAAAGTCATCCTCAGTTTTTATGTCGTTATCTGTGATATTTGTTCTTATGGTTACATAGCTTGCTTTTGAAGAGCTCTAGGATTTAGGAGTTGAGCTTATTTTCAATTCTGAAAGTTTTGAGGAGGAGGATAGTTTGTTTTGAAATCTAAGCCCAGAAAGAATCGAACGTTCGTTTCACCTCACTTAAAATCCTAGATACCAGCCAAGCCACCTCGTCACCTGGGAAATACCATGAAGTAATCTCAGTGTTTACAGTAGTCGTCTCGACATGTTAGGAGTTTAATTGTAATTGAGAAATTTGCAGTAAGATGGGTAACAGTGCTTGATAATAGAAGCAGGGGGCTGCTGTCTGCAGAGATGTGTGGCGAAAATGGGAAGCACAAGCATTACCCCCCAGTCGGCGCTCAGCACATCTGCTGCGCAGCACAGTCGGAGCTCCCCGCTGTCTGCAGAAAGGCTGAAACCTCGTGCAGGAGGCCGCGTGGGAGGCACTGGCACTGCTGCAGCAGGCTGGTGTTTGGCCTGCGAACCCGGTGGAGCTGATATTTCACTCCAACTGCTTTCGACTGAAGCCACTTTGGGCTCAAAATATACTGAAGGAGGGTCTGTATGGCGGGGGCCCACAGGTGTCCCACTCGCAGCTTTTCTTCTCCCATATCCGGCTCCGGAGCCCAGCAGCACCTTGCTCCTCTGCCCCGGCGGCTCAGCTTCTCCTCTTCCTCGCCTCCCCTCAGCGCTGTCCTCGCTGCCAGCATCAGTGCCCCCGGTTTGGGCCTTTCCTGCCCTTTGAGCCTCTGTGATGGATCCAACTGAACAAAATGGATGAATTTCTCAAGACTCTTAAGAATCGAAGACAGAAATTTTCATTTTGTCCTTGAATTCTGGAACAGCAAGAGTGAAGTGTTATTTTGATGAAGTATTCTTCCGGCTGCACTCTTGAACCTCTGAGATAAAGTTGTCAGGCAGCATGCGTAGGAGCCGCGCTTACCTTTCCTTCAACGCTCGGTGCTTACGACTTTGATTGTTAACTGAAGCTGTTTTACTTAGTGTAACGTAGCATTTTCTTGCAGAGCAGGATTTTTCCTTATTAAAAGAAATGTTTATTTCTGATCACTTAGTAGTACAAATACTTGTTTTCCCAGTTCAGGTGGTTATTTCACTTGGATGTCTTTGGTAGTGTCTGAATAAGAACTGCATGTACAAAACTCGCTGGCCTCCAGACTCCGTCCTGGTTTTTAAGGCAGTTTATTTTGTGAGCTCATGAATTTCAGAGCAATGGGGAGCCCAAGCAGGCTGCAGCAGTGATGAGAAGAAAGTGGAATCTCTGGAAGCCTTTAACCACTACTAGCTAATGCAATGCCTGCAGGTTCATGCTGGTTTTCAAGACTCTGTCGCCTTAGGTTTTATAACCAGTTAAATATATTTTTGGAGGGGGAGGGAGGATAGGAAAACCTTATTAGGACCCTCTAGAACCCAAACTTCTACCCTAGTCACTTTTTTAAAAATTAAGAGAAATGTGTTTTTCCACTTAAAATGGCAAGATGCTGCAATCAATTTTAACTCCATTGTTGCATCAAAAAAATTCATTTGTAAAATGCAGATTTTTAATGGTTTAGACACTCCTCATGTTGAATATCTTTTTTGTATTTTGTCTAATTTAAAAAACTTGTTTTCAATAGACTATGGTCTCTGAAAATATTTTTGAAATGCAAAATTGGATTACATTGATGAAAAAATGCTTTTTTAATGAGTAGCATGAAAAGGATCACATCTCTCAAGGTACCAATAACTAGAGTGTTCAAAAGTGATGAAACAGTCTTGAGCTATAAATAACAAATCAGTATTTTGGGGTTTGACTGCAGATGTGGCTTAGTTTGGCAAACTGTAGTATCAATATGGTGTATCTTATATATAGTTAAATCATTGTATTCAGACTTCAGAATAGTGGTTTATTGTTTATAAGTCACTATAATTGTTTTTAATGTATTTTCCATAGGAGCAACAGCTGCAGCTCGAAAGGAGGTTATAAGGAACAAGATAAGAGCAATAGGAAAAATGGCTAGAGTTTTCTCAGTGCTAAGGTAAGGTTTTTACTGTTTTGGATGGGCTTTTTATGTTAAAGGAAATCTTTTAATGATTACTGAGAGCACTCTACGGTTGATCAAGCAGCAAACATTATTTGATATTTTAATATACCACCCAGTCATTTTTTCTGGAACATTTTTAAAGGTCATTTTATCTATACAATACTGCTATTTATTATGGCTCTGAATAATCTTACTCAGTGCTTTTGCTGAACTTGAAACTAAAAAACAAATAAAAAAAACACCAACAAAGAAACTTACTATTATCCTTTCTTTAAGAAAACCTTTTTCTCTCCAATGGTACAAATTAACTCTGTTAGCCACTGTGAGGCAAGAGTTAAATGTAGAAAAAGAGTATGTTCAGCATAATATCGCATTAAAAAGGAAGCCAACTTGTCCARCTTTGTCACCCATAGTTGTTGCTGCAGCTGTGAATAAAGATGATTAAAGATGAAAGCATTAGGTTCATTTAACTAAAAATCCAGCAAATCAGTGCAAACAGCAACTCAGCAACCTTCATTTGCACTCCCCCAAACACATGAACCTGAGTAACTAATTGCTGCCTAATGTCTAGAACTTCCCACTTGATGTCTCTAAGTAGACAAGAAAGCATCCTGCACTGTGCTGTTGTGACTTCTAAATAGAGAAAATACAGTTTTTCTGCCCTTTCAACAGAAAGATTTTTTTTTTTCCAGGAAATTGTACATTCCTCTGCTGTAGCCAGTTTATGGCTATTAGAGTTGGTCCAAAACATTTTCATTTTTTTGTTTTTTGTTTTTTGTTTTGTTTTTTTTGAAGTGTATTGGTATAGTTACTCGAAGAACGCATTTTTTTATTTCAGCCAAAACTCCCAAACTTGCTTGATGTGAGACTCTTCTGCAGTGTGCAAGCAGTGGGCAGGTTGGCAGTGGGGCTTCGCATGGACACAGCAGTTTGTCCACACATTGCAGATTGCAGCAGCATAGTTTTAAATAGCATACTGAGGTGAAAGACTTCATACCTGGGGTTTCCCAAGTGATAAAGTGAATTGCTAGTGATGCACACGCTAATTCAAAGTGATACCTGTAAAAAATAAAAAAGTTGGTCTAATGCCTTTTCCCTAAACTAGATGGAGGAGCAATCAAATGTTTCCACCTGCTCCTCTGTGTCATGTTTGGCACAGAGCCTGAAGCTGACATTACCACCACCTTCATAAAACAGCACGATTATTTTTCTCTAATGATAGTTGAGCAAACAAAGTTGGGAAGCCCTGGCTTTCTCCCATAACCCAGAACTGTAGATTCTGGATCTACTGTATTTTGCTGCGGAGCATCGTTTGAAAAGTAGGATGAATTGATAGAAACCTGGACTTAAAATGTACAAAAGGGCTTGAAATTGGATGCTCAATTGATGTATTTGGTTTTTGATAACTTGCAAACAGTTCATGTCACAAATGTGTCAAAGACTTTCAAAAGGAACTATGGGGCCAGGCTTTTCAATGCTTTCAGGGAGGAGACAAGGGTACAGCATTATTTTTGTGTGTGCCCAGTTTTGGGTGATATACTTGAGCCTAATATCTTAGGCTTTAGCACCATTTSAACATTGGAGCCCCTTTAAATTACTTCAGGAAAATCAATATTTTGAGGCATTGATGAAAATTGATCTTGATCTTTCACTGAAAGGAGGTCAAACCATCTCAAAGCTGTTTGAGACACTTTTTTTTTTCTTTCTTTTTCTTCTTTTACTGCTACTATATGCATCCCAACATCTTCCAAAGACCAGAACATACTCTATCAGGTAGAGGAAGAGCCAATGGTTCACCCAGTCAAGCTGTTGAGCCTCTTACCATTCTTGGATACTGATGACTTTAAAACTTTGCAGGACGGACTGCAGATGAGGGCTATTTATTTGCTCTCCCCTAACTTTAGCTAGCAAATACAGTGCATCCTTACTGCGGTCAGAGGTGTAGTCAGCAGGTCCCTCCACTGGGCTGTTTTGCTGACGAGACTCCCAGTGGGATGAACGACATTTCATTGCAGCTCCAGGCCGGCGACCCTGTGGGGGTACCTCTCCCTCTCTTGCTGTGACAACTTGGTTCTCCTTACCTAAATGCCAGACTTCTGGCAGCTAAGATTACATGAGGTTAATTTTGCAAATAGTGTCTCTGTAGAATGGCCTGGATTATTTTTTTAAGTCTTTGGCAGCAAAATCCACGTTTAACAAACAAGTGTCTGGTAACTGTTTATAACCATGAAAAGCCTGAGGTGGCACCATCAGCCTATTTCAGAAGCCTTTAAGGTTCCTGCTTTAGTGTCTTGTCTATGGTGTCTGTGGTGTGTTGTGAAACTTATTTCACTAGTTCTTGAAAAGCTTTTCCAGACAAGCAGTGCGCAGTCTGATCACAGCCAAAGGACTCAGTCAAATGCATATTCTCTAAGCCATAGTGGCCACCTCCCTTTAAGTAAATGTAAAGTTCATATCTGTGCGATCATTTTGACTACTTAAATCAAAATTAGATGGCAAAATATCATTGTGTTCGTTTTCAAAGGTTATAAATAAGCTTTGCCAAGGAAAAAACATAATAGAAATATTAGCTTAGGCTCAGTGGAAGACTGCCTCTCTGTGACCTTGTACTCTCTAATCTGACTTTTCTCTGAATATATTTAGGCAGGTGGGAGGTAAATAAAATATCTAATCAGTTAAATGAATAAGGAAATAAGAGAGATTAAATACCAAGTAAAGAACATTGAGGACTAAAAATATCAGAATTTGTGATACAGAAGCTTCTTGGGGACATGTGTTTTAAAGAAATAAAAAGTATTGTGCATAAACATTTCCTATGAAAGTAAAGCTGTAAGTGCTATTGCAATTTAGTTCAAAAGAGATGAAATGGACTGAATTGAAAATGTAAATTATGCACTTGCAGAGGCAAATAATCAAGAGAAAGAAAAAGCTTTGGTGTGTAATAATCTTTAATGGGGTAAAAATGCCATGTTAATTGTGGAAAAACTTGGCTGTTACATTAGTTCTAATTGTTTCAAAAACTTGAAAGAAAAACAGACACAAAATCTGATTTTGACTTTTACACAAAGAAAAGTATGTGTACAGGAAGATTTATATCAAACTAAAAATAACTTGAAGAGTATACATAGTAGGTAAACAAGAACTGTTTGAAATACATGAGTAATTCAGGGCATGTAGGCTTCAAGAAAATTGTATGTACTAGAATAGATAGACAGAACCACAGTATCATCAAGTGAATGCAGAACTAAATATATTTCAAAGTAAAATGCTTCAAAATAGGCTTCTCTTAAACAATTGGGGTCAATTTTGCTGCTGAGAAAGTATGTCATCAGAGACAGCATTGTAGTGCTTGCAGAAAGCTGTATTTAACTTCTTGTCTGGATAGAGCTGTGATATTCTTCTTGACATATATTAAAAACTATGTGTATCTGGAGACCTGCAAAACATATTTAGGCTTCCTAAACTCTTTTCCTTGAGTAAGTATCACTTTCAGCATATAGAAAAGATGTAGAAAAAAAATGGTTAAAAAAAAATTAGAAAGAGTGCTAGTAAGAGTGAAATTGCTTATTAATTTTAATGAGCTTTTTAGGTGCTTTTTTAGTAGCTGATAATCAATAATAAATAATGCATCTGACTGTTAGTGTAGACAAAAACAAAACAACAATTTAAGTGTCTTTCTGACTACATTGTATGAGACAGATTTGATGTGTTGCTGGCAAGTACTGCTCCTTTGGTCTGTCTTCTTTCACGTTTGTGGTTTTAGCACTATAGGCAAATATATGTATTTGCATACATCCTTTCATAGATCCAGGGTCAGAGTATTAACTATAAAGGGAGTCTGTGTGTTGTATGGTGCAATGGTGAACTATGTATGTAGAGGAGAAAGCCCAGACCTTATGAGGAGGACTGCACTGGCGCAGATGTAAAAGTGGATTGCCTCTTTCCTGGTAAAGACATTGGACATAACCTAATCATCGCAGGACAGATGTAGCTTAAGGTGTCTAGAACGTTTTTGATGTTTTTTAAAAATAATTTTAAAAAAAGTCCTAAAAGACCAAAAATGATTTACTGTTTGTTTGTTTCTTTTCCTCCCTCCCCCTGCAGAGAAGAGAGTGAAAGCGTGCTGACACTGAAAGGTTTGACTCCAACAGGAATGCTGCCCAGTGGTGTGCTCTCTGGAGGAAAACAAACACTGCAAAGCGGTAAGCATGTTTGCCTGTGTGTGACATTATGTGTTTAAAAAAAAAAAAAAAAAGACTTTTTAACTGCAGAACCCAAGAAAAATAACCGCAGTCTTCTCAGAGAAAATAAATAAAGCAAAGCGCAGAATAAAACAGATGGTTTGTTGTACTTGAGCATTTGTGAGCAGTTCATGTAAGGCCACTTCTCAAGACTTATTACGTACCACTGATTTTTTCAAAGAAGAAGAAGAAGAAAAATCCCTGAAAATCAACTGTTCAGAATGGTAGATCAGCATCACATGTGAGTGCACTCTTTCCACAATTTACAGTGTCATCTTTTATTATTTGTTTTAAGACCAGCTTTCGATACACTGAATACTGAAGATTCAGCTTAGATAATGACACTCAAACTCTTATTTTATCTGATTTGTTCTTCCTCTTAGACACTCACCAATAAAAATAGTTCTAGGAGTAGATTTTATCTTCTAGCAATTCTGYGTGACAGCATGAGAACAATTTCACATTCTGATTTAAGCCAAAGTGAAGGGAGGCTCTTACAAACACTGTTTTTGCCTTGTACGCAAACACAATGCAGATTGTCAGCTCAGTTTTATACCAAGTGCTTTTTGTTACAGGAAATCTTTAAGTCAATAATAGGGCTGCCTTTGATAAAATATTTCTCTTGGAATAAGGAGCTGCAAAGTATTTAATTTACCACTGTAAGGTCTCCTTTTTTATGTGTGTATTACTGTAGAATATATACAAGGCACACAAGAATGTCTTACACTTACTGTAGTGCTGTTGTCAGTACATGTAAGAAGTAGAAATATGTTTATATTCTTAACACAGTCTCAGCCTCTTATTTTCCTGTTTCCTTCCTGGAGTATTCTTTCTCTGTATTTTCCCCTTTACTGTCTCTTTTCTCTTATCTAGAAGATTCAGGTATTCTTTGGTAAACCTTCTTTTCCCATTTTTTCCTTCTTTTTTTTCTTTTTGATGACTTGTGTGTTACGCACCTAGTAACGTTCTGCTTTGAAAATGCTGCAATATGATTCCACAGGATGCCTCACTTAAAGAGGCTGGGGCCTTTATCTAGGCTCTGCTCAGCATTGTTTCCTTAGATTTGTCAGAAAATTTGGCCCAAGGCAACTGCTATTGTTGCCCTGGCAAAATATTAGGAACTGAAATGAATTTTTAGAATATTGGCTAAAGTTTTTGTTACAATAGTTAAAAGGAGAATCTCCTCATACTGCAGTATTCTGACTTAGTGAAACATTCCTATATACAGGCTTCTACATTAGTTGACACATAGTACGCCATTCACCATATAATCTGAAATTCACATAGTTTCTGTTAAGCTCATGTTCATACTATCGTATGCATTAACAGAAAATATGACCAGTATGTTCTGTGGAAGTACACATTTCAGTCTTTTTTTTCTAATGTGTCAGTGCTGGTTTGGATCTGGTTATTCATGTTAATTTTCCATCATTGTTACCGTGTTTCCTTTTATTTTAAGTTTACATTGGTTTAGTTCCTTAATTTTGCCATCTCTCTTGCTCTGTAGCTTGAGAGGCGTAGGCTCACCTTGGTGCATGTGGATTACCTCCTCTAATTTCCCCATGCAGCAAGATCATTGTATACATCTTTTAGTGTTGACTCAATCCATATTTAACATCCTAATTACAAAAAAAATTGTTTGGGCTTTATGGAGGGCAGAAAAGTTTCTACATTGGGGAAAATAAGACAAAAAAAAGAAATGGTGAATTCCTAAAAGCTTTGCTTCTTGACCTATTCTCTAAACTAGTGGAGTTCTTGAAAATCAAAATTCCTTTTTAAATATTTGAGCTGTACCATTGCTATGTTAAACTGCATTTGCTGATTGGCTTCAGCTTCTAAATGTCCAGCTGTAGAAATAAATTCAAGCCAAAACTGCTGGGTAGAATTTGAATGCAGATGATGTTTTTAAGAACAATGAACGGTTTCAAGACAGTGGTAAAATACAGTATACTCATAACACTGCAGTAACCTCCTGATTACAAACTTTTCTCTCTCTGACCAGGCTTTGCAGTTTTGGGGGCCCAACAGCTTTCAGTCTGGCATCTGCCCCTATTGATTTAAAATATGAAAACCATTTGATTTTCAGAAATTGGGTTGTTGTAAAGGAGATTTGCAGATGGAGCAGACTGAGCGAGCCTGCAAGCCAAGGAAAAGTTGTCTGAGCAAACTCTCCTATGTTGTGGGGAGCTTTCTTTTAGTCGGGAGAGAGAAAAAATATTCTCAAAGTTGTATGTGTGGTTCTTTTGCCACTGTAGTGGCAGCTAATACTTTTCAAGCTGGTATGAATTTTGTGTGATGGCTTTATGCCATTTTTCATTCGCTTTTAACAGTGCAAATCAAACTGCTCTTATTAAATGCTGTGGGAATTATACAATAAACTGCAGGTCAGATGTGCAATATGGAAGTTTTTCACTTTGTAATTTTTTGAGTCAAAAGAAAAACATTCAAATACGTCTTTAAGAACTTTTGATTTGTGAATCTTTCTGCTTCAAAACAAACTATAGCTTAATTCAATCTGCAAATTATTGTTTTTGTGTAGCATTTCTGTGTGTGTCTGTTTTGCCAAAATCCAGCACTTACAGTAACATTAGTGTATTAGCTCCTTTGCTATTCACTGACTTGTTCTTAGAGTTAAAATCCTCTGCTCATTTTTCTCATTCGTTTTGCTACCCCTTTCTTCTCTTCAGCTACTGTTGAGGCTATTGAGGCTGATGAAGGTAAATTGGCCAGTCCCCTTTCTGTTGCTCCTACAACAGATAAGGGCTCTGCTGGGTGTATTCATTTTGCTGTAGCTTGTACAGATTGTGTGGGTGTTGGGCTAACAATTGTGGCTCGGTATTAACCCAAATGTAATTGCTTTAAAGGGGAAAATGGTTGGTGGTTTTTTTTTTTTGGTGGTGTCTTTTTTTCTTTCCGAAAGTTGCAATCAACGTTGGAATTTCTGTATGTTGAACCAAGCACTGAGCAATGCCCAGTCGGAGGTCAGGAGGCTTCGCCTTTCAGGGGACACAACACAGCAGCAGCTAGTCAGCGCTCTTTGCCACACAGCTCACGCGCTGTACGCTACAGGCTGCGTCATTTCTCTGCCTCAAATCATTTTCAGCAATCCCTGGTCTCAAAAAACACACAGCTTTTATAAGCATTCTTTTTTTGTTGTTGATTGTTTTCTTTTCTTTCCTTAGTTTGTTTTCTTTTTCTTTTAGGTCACTAGTAAAAAAAAAAATAAATTATTGGTCTTTTGTTACAGTTCAGCATGTTTCTGTTTCTCTTTAAAAGTAAAACAACATGAGACATTTGTCTGCAAGATGTCTGTTTCCTCTGGTAGTGGCAGTTTACACACTGGATATGTACATTAGAGCAACCATTAACATCAGCACCATTTAAGCTACAAATATAAAGTGACCGGCTGCCTCAGAAGATTTCCGAATGATTAGTGTTGAAAACTGGTGCTTTATTGATAGACCTCTAACTTAACCTTGAAGCAATTTTTAACTATACTGTTCAGAAGTGAGCAACGACATATTGCGCTATAGATGGACAATATTCATTCAGTATTATAAAGTTTTGGAAGAAGAATTTTCAGAATTCCCCTTTAAAACAAAATTCTTCAGTTGTATTTTGTTCTTGCCCCTCTCAAATTTTCTAAGGGTATTTTTTAGTTAATTAAAAAAAAAAAATCTAATGATTGCTGTCTGTTGGTAAGATGTGCCCTTTTGGCCAGTTGAATTTGTTTTTGATTTTTTGTAAAGCAGTGAATAAAATTATAGAATAAGTAAGAGAAAATACAACTGCTTTCTAAATAGCAGTGAGTAAGCTGCTATTTATGTTGGAATTATCTATTCCTCTCGGCAATCTCTAATCTGCAGTGTGCATTCTCGTTGACAGTTTGGCTGTTTTCTGTGATTTTCTGTGACTGTGTTGTGTTTAGTAGACTCTCARTGTAAACTGCTAATACTCGTTGTCTGACCAGCAACTACAGCAGCGCACCTTCTTCAGTATTACAGATTATATATAATGTGTCTGCTCGAAATACAATTGATTGAACGTGATGCCATTCCAGGAATATTCACTCTCAAGTGAATCCTTGATTTGCCATCGCCTCTAGCTAGACACTGTAACCACAGTCGTAACGGCCGGTCCGCGTAGACCGAGCTAACGATGGGGAAGATGTTGCTTCCCTTTCGAATTGCTGCCCTGCCGCTGGATCCGGGGCGCGCTGGCACCAGGTGCTCTGGCCCCGTAACTCCCCTGGCGCTGGGCAGCTTGCAGGCGGTTCGGCTTCATCAYGGCCACCCATTAAACTGTTGCTTTAAGGGACTGGCCTGGGTGCTTGTTAGACACCTTCATTACTGTGGTAGCACATAAAGGGGCAAACACACGCGACTGGGAACACCTTACAGTAGAGCCTGCTCTGTTTTCACTGCTCCATCCCTGCTCACCTGACTAATCACCATTTTGTTGTTGTTGTTTTTCTGAGTTAAAGTAGTTCATGTTAAAAACCATGTGCTGCAAAGTTCCAAGGTAACATTTGTGAAACTGCTTAAGGAAATAAATCCTGAGGCAAACAGGATCTGTCCATTTTCACAGGAATGGTTGGCTAAAATATTAGCATGAGAATGCTTTTCTCGCTCCCCACAAAATGCAAAGAGTGGTAGATTGGTACCAGGGATGTGTTTTGTTTTGTTTTGTTTTTAACAGAAGTGTTAACTTGTCCAGAATCGGGTCAGTATGTCGGAAGGAGAGCAGGAGTACTTTGGGGTAGAGAGGAGAGAAAATAAAGGGAGGGAAGGAATAYTGAATTTGATCTTTGAAACTCCCCTACTATTTTCTCCCCAGGGAGTTTGCAGTTTCCTGGTACTAACACACCATTTCTGCTCTATGGCATGTTAAGATAGAGGCATAACAAAAGTGCAGCCAGCATTCTGGGAGTACAGTAGGTTAATTTGGTGTGTAGGCAAGAGAAAAACGCACAGAAGGCTATTACAAATTGTCTTTAGAGCTGCGACCTGCTCTTTGCCTACAGTGCTTTTTTCTCTTTGGCTTTAAACCTAAATATCTTAAAACATTAAAAAAAAAAAAAAAAAAA